>NC_139945.1:30949024-30999024 GCF_963454915.1 Gymnoscopelus microlampas
TAGGTGAGTTTGGACCTCGGCACAGTCCGTCTCCACTCTGAGAAAGAAAGAAACAAACAAACAAATATTAATTCAAGAGAGACGAGAGCTAGATATATACGTAGATTGTATCCTGTCACAACATACACAGCCTAGTATATGGAATCAAACTTTATTTATAGAGCACATTTAATAAACAGAAGCTGAGAAAAGTGCCGTACAAGGTTGAGACAAACACAGCATCAACACACATTTGTGCATAGTTAACACATTAGAGCAGAGGTCTTCAACAGGGGGTCCGGGACCCCTAGGGGGGGTCCTCAGAGTTACTACAGGGGGTCCGCCAAATCTTTGTGATACGATTTTTGTTTTTACATTAACCACTTCAACCCTATTCTGAGGGGAACATTAGCCGAAAATAGCCGATCTACAGGCTCACAACGCCTCGCACTGCGAGGCGTTGTGAGCTTGTAGACCGGAAGAGGGGAAAAGAGCAGACTAAGTACAGAGTGAAAGTTTTCTTAGTGTTGATGGTTTAAGTTGTTAAATGTCTGAAAATACACATTAACATGAAACATCTATGAAAAGCTTTAATCTGCAACACAAGTTTATGCTATATATAGAGGGGGTCCCTGCTCCATCTCTCTCTCTCAGAGAGGGGGTCCTTGGCCTGAAAATGTTGAAGACCCCTGCATTAGAAGATCTAGTGACATTAAAATCCAAAGAGAATAGGTGCGTTTTCACCCATTAAGACCGGGAAAGCATCTGTGTCATTTTAGATTTCTTTGGCTATTCAAAAATAGCAGATATACAAGCTCATAGTGCGGCCACCCCTGGTCTTTTTGCTAGTCTTTGCCAACGCCCAGTAACGACTGAGCGGCAAGACCTCAGAGCCCTGGCTAAGGGTGTAATGGTTCCAGGAGCTCAGCAGAGCTATTACTACTAACCCGTTTAAATATTTAAAAGCAAATAAAAAGGACCTTAAAATCAATTCTAAAATTGACAGGGAGCCAGTGAAGTGAGGCAATACGTATACTGTATCCTGTCACAACTTGGTTCTCAGCCCAGGTCGCACAAACTGGCCTCACCCAGTATCACTCTTGGGGCCTGTCCTTTCCAGCTTTCCAACCCTCAGTCAGCTACCTTAGTTGTCAGCTAGATCGCAGGCTGGGTGGTGAAACCATGGCTCTTAAGACCATCAGTAAGGTGAATGGCAGAACCAAATTCTTAGCCAGGAAAGCGCAGTTTCTGGACTCGGCCAGTCTTCGCATATTAGCAAACTCACTGGTTTTATGTTGTTTCGACTATGCTATTGGCTCATGGTACAGTGGCCTAACCAAAGCCCTAAAAGAGAAGTTGCAGGTTTCTCAAAATAGGTTGGTCAGGCTTGTCTTGGGGCTGTCTGCAAGGGACCATGTTGGAAAACATAATTTCCAGCAGTTGGGTTGGCTCCCTCTGGTAGCCAGGTCAGTTCAACTACAGCTGAACCTGGTGCATAACATCTACATAAACAGCGCCCCTGTGTACCTATGTAAGCTCTTTCAGAAGCGTAGCGAAGCCCATTCCAACCTAACCAAAGCCAGCATAGCAGACCTGACCATGCCCACGTTCACCACTGAAATGGGAAAACACTCATTTAGATTTGGAGGAGCAGTCAACTGGAACCCTCTACCCCTGACTATAAAGAGCACCAGCAGCCATCTCCTTTTTAAGATAAGGGTCAAAGCATGGCTTTTAGAAAATGTTGCCGAATAGTAGGGTCACCTATGTGTTAGCAATGCGATTATATGTATTTATGCTGTAGGTAGTGTATCTTTTGATTGTTTTATTTATTACTGTACTGTCTAACTGTATGTATTCTGTTGCAGTGCTGTCTGTTTGTCTCAGACCAAGGACCACAATGAAAATACTTTTATGTGTCTGTATCCTTGACGTTTCTACAATGAACATGATGTAACATGTGTTTTTTCCTGTATAACGTCTAATAAAATCAAATCAAGGGCTGGGGCGATAATCGTTATCATTAAAAACGCTCACAATAAATCGTAGAGATGTTAATTTATTGTGAAATTGTCCTCCGTCATACACAAGGATGAATTTGCTTTTGTTGAACGTCAAATCCAGTACCACTTAAACCCTCTGTACTTGATAACACAGACCTGTAAAGACTGCATTTTATTTGGTATGCTCTTCTTTCACTCTACACAAATCGATTCGCCAAAAATGGCCGATCTACAAGCTCACAACACGCTGCGTGCATTGTGAGCTTGTACTTAGTTTACACCACTGCACACTTTGTCCTTCAACGGTCAAGTGACAGGGGTTTGTACAATCATGTTTCTTCCAGCTCAGGAACGTTGCTAAAATCAAGTCAAATTTGCAGTAAATGGTAAATGGTGCATTTATATAGCGCTCCTATCCGAAGCGCTTTACATTGATTGTGCCATTAACCCATTCACACACACATTCATACACCGATGGCGGAGGAAACCTTGCGGTTTTCCAGTTCACACTACCCAGCCACTCTACCCCTGAGCCACTGCCGCCCCTGCAGTGGCGTGCACAAACATTTTGAGGGGCAGGTGCTCAAGTAAATTCCACTTTTTTTTGTTTACTTGGTCTGCTCCACAATGCCTCGCAGCGCGAGGCGTTGTGAGCTTGTAGATCTGCTATTTTTTTCTCCTCAGAAAAGGGATGCTAGGTTTCGAGTGGTTATGGTAAAAAGAAAAATCATATCACAAAGATTTTGCGGACCCCCTGTAGTAACTCTGAGGACCCCCTAGGGGTCCCGGACCCCCTGTTGAAGACCCCTGCTGTAAACTGAAAAAAACAACAACTTTGTTTTTCTTTTTTTCAAAAGGGCACTTCTGGTCAAGAGGGCAAAGGGCAGGTGCTCTAGAACCACCTAGAGTCTATCTGTGCACGTCCCTGCAAATTTGCATTCATGCCTTCATGTCATCACACTTCAATACTGCAATTAGTCCATGAGCCAGACAAGATTTCATTATCAAAAGGGTGGGCAAAACCATACCTATATAAATTGTTTATAGGGTCAATATAAGTAAATACATATATGATAACTTTTCCACAGGAGCAGCTTTTTCATATTTATCACACATTTTGTTATTTTCCCCATACGTACATGACAGGTGAAAAAAATTCAAAATGTAAAACATAGTTATCATAATGAAACTTCCCCAGTTGATTACTTACATGAAGACAATGATTTATCGTATTACAAGTTATGCATTAGGAAAATATGCCCGAATTTGCATAACTTTCCAGAATCAACATTGGACAAAGCCAGAGTCAACATTCTTATTTAATTTTGTTAAGATGTTGGAGTCAAAGGTTTTTAACGAGGGAATATTCAATATCTGGCTACATTTTGGCGCTCTGGGTCATGGACTAAATACCCAATTTGCATATTTAAATATACAAATTCAGAAAACTTGTAGTACAATAAATCATTGTCTTCATGTAAGTAATCAACTGGGGAAGTTTCATTATGATAACTATTTTTTAAATGTTGTCATTCTTTCTATATATATATATATATATATATATATATATATATATATATATATATATATATATATATATATATATATATATATATATATATATATATATATATATATATACACACACACATTTTCACGATTTTTCTAAAATAGCAGATCTACAAGCTCATAGCGCGGCACTCGGTGCCACGCTATGAGCTTGTATATCTGCTATTTTTGAATAGCCAAAGTGTAAAATTATGCTTTTTAAGATCAAATCAAAAAGTGACACGGATGCGTTCCAGGTCATAATGGGTTCAAAACATCAGAAGCTGTGCAAAGTGCCGTACAAGGTTTAGGCAAACAGCATCAACAGGCATCCATCGGTGCACACACGTGTGCATATTTATAAACCCATTAGAGCAGAGGTCTTCAACAGGGGGTCCGGGACCCCTAGGGGGTCCTCAGAGTTACTACAGGGGGTCCGCCAAATCTTTGTGTGATAGGATTTTTTTTTTTTTTTACATTAGCCACTTGAATATTATATCGCTATTCTGAGGGGAACATTAGCCGAAAATAGCCGATCTACAAGCTCTGTGAGCTTGTAGATGTTTTCGGCAAAGAGAGGGGGAAAAGAGCACACTAAGTACAGAGTGAAAGTTTACTTAGTGTTGATGGTTTAAGTGGTTAAATGTCTGAAAATACACATTAACATTAAGCCAATGAAATGCAACACAAGTTTATGCAATATAAGGATGAATTAGCTTTTGTTGAGTGTCAAATCCAGTACCACTGGACTTGTACTTTACTTGAGTATTTCCAATACTCCACTACATCTCAGAGGCAAATATTGTACTTACTCCACTACAATTATTTGAAAACATAAGTTACTAACTTTACTTTAGCTTTCATTTCGATTATTATTACAAAACATACATCCACTTCAGCACTATACATTTCGGCCATTTGAAAATAGCCCATCTACAAGCTCACAATGTGTCGCATCACTACGCATTGTGAGCTTGTAGATCTGCTATTTCAACTTGAAATGGGACATTTTGCACAATCAGTACTTTACTTTTGGTACTTTAAGTACATTTTAATGCCAATACTTCTGTACTTTTTGCATAAGTACATTTCGAATTCTGGACTTTTACTTGTAACAGAATAAGTCTCAATACCACAATGTAGAAATACAAGTAAAAGTACTGTATTAAAAACATGCTTGAGTCAAAGTACAAAAGTATAAGCATCAAAAATATACTCAAAGTACCAAAGTAAAAGTACTCATTCTGCAGAAATGTCTCTTAAAGTTTTCAAAATGTATTCAAATATTTTGAAAATATCAAGAATGCAAGCTTGTTGCTTTGCAACACGTTGTGAGCTTGTAGATCTGCTATCTTTACTAACACACACACACACACACACACACACACACACACACACACACACACACACACACACACACACACACACACACACACACACACACACACACACACACACACACACACACACACACACACACACACTAATGTTTAGGGCTGAAGTGGTTAGTCCATGTTTTGTAATAATCAAAATCTACAAAAAATCTACTAACTCAAGTTTTCATATCATTGTAGTGGAGTAAAAGTACAATATTTATCTCTGAGATAGTGGAGTAGAAGTAAATGTATTGAAAATTGGTTCTCCAGTTAAGTAAAAGTTTCTCAAAATTGTACTCAAGTACAGTACTTGAGTACATGTACTTAGTTACTTTACACGGTACTAGGCCTGCAAAGCCTGTGTCAGCATCACGACCGTCATGGATTAACTTCAACCTTGTGTTTGCACTTTCCACATTTACGACCTGTACATCTACATAAACATTCAAATTTCAAATATAAAGTGCTTACTTTATGGCCACGGATGTTATAATTATGTACGGGCCCTCAGAAGTACCTGTATCTTCCAGTATTGTTCATTAAAGACCATTTTAATCCGATCGGTATTTTCCTCATAGTTATAATGTAGCATAGTGCAATACACCTCCCAGCCGATAGGGTGGCGTAGTTTAAAGCATATGGTGAAAAGACGGAGAAAATGGTCATCAATCAGATTAAAATGCTTTTTATTGAAAAATATGGAGGATACAGGTACTTCTGAGGGCCCGTACACTAGGATAACATCCGTGGCCATAAAGTAAGCACTTTATATTTGAAATATGATCGTTCATGTAGATGTACGGACCGTAAATGGAGAAATTGCAAACGCCAGGGTGAAGTTAATCCATGACTGTCATGATATGACAGTCAGTCATGTTTCAGGACTAAAATAAAGACGGTTCATATTCACTTCACACAGCAATGCTTCATCCTCACTAGTTGTTGCTTTTTTACCAAGTCAAATAACAGTGAAATTACACGCAATTCCATCAATTCCTTAATGCTAAGCAGTTAATTAGCTAAGCTAAGTAGCTAACACACACCTGCCAGAACACTTACCTGTTTGGTGGTCTGGATGGAGATGTTTTCACAGTCTGGTCACAGTGTGTTTTAACAGCTTTTTTCACCAGCCTGCTAAACACTGATAACTCTACTCGACGTCCATGTGGAGTAACGTTACTTTAGGAGTTGTTTATTTCACTATAAGCGTCTTTTTCCTTGCAAACACAGTGGGTCCTTTTAAATCTCGCAAACATTTGTGATTGCTGGAAGGTGTGAGGGGGAGGGGCTGACAATTAAAGGACTCTAATAGCCCCGCCCCTCCCTGCTTCCTAGAGCAGTGGTTCTCAACCTGTGGGTCTGGACCCCCAGGGGGGTCCCCACATGATTGTTTTTTGAGGGGGGGGGGGGGGGGGGGGGGGGGTTCCCTGACAGTGAAGTGACAAATAAAGGACTTTTAAGACCTTTTTAATACCAAAAACACAAGTACTACATCAAAAGTAATCAACAAACGCAACATCAACAAAATACTATAAAAACTGGTCAAACTTTGGCCAAATTGTCAAATAATATAAAATAGCCCAAAAAAATAGCCAATCTGCAAGCTCACAACGCCGAGCTTGTACATCTGCTATTTTCACAATCTTTATCTCTGGAGTCAAACTAAATGTGACGCCTCAACTCCTACTTTCCAAGTTCTTCTCAGGGTGGGGGGTCCCCAGTTCAAATATGATTATTTTGGGGGGTCCCCAGTTCAAATATGATTATTTTGGGGGATCCCCAGTTCAAATATGATTATTTTGGGGGGTCCCCAGTTCAAATATGATTATATTGGGGGGTCCCCAGTTCAAATGATTATTTTGGGGGGTCCATAGTTCAAATGATTATTTTGGGGGGTCCCCAGTTCAAATATGATTATTTTGGGGGGTCCCCAGTTCAAGTATGATTATTTTGGAGGGTCACGTCCTGAAAAGGTTGAGAACCACTGTCCAAGGGCAGGGTTTCTCAAAGTATGTGCCCCGGCCCCCGTTGCACCCTAGGGTGCCGTGACACAAGTCCAGGGCCCAGGGTGGGCGCAGAATACTTTGATAATATTTGCAAATCATCAATATATCACTTCAGTTTAACCACTTCACCTCACTGCGTTCTTTTTCCATCTACTGTACACCAAATCTCTTTGCCAAAAATAGCCGATCTACAAGCTCACAACACGTGATGTTCCCCCCACAATAGGGATGCTGGACTCAGTTTAGGTGGTTAAACGACGAGTATAAAGTCCTTTTCAATCTGTCCTAATTTAAAGGAAACTGATATTCTGATATGAAGTTTTCCCCGTGACATTCTGTATCTTTGGGGGAAAGACTGTAAGAATGTAAGGCGCAATAAAGTAACATTGTCATTCAGGTGGTGCCGTGGATGAAAAAGTTATTTACAGGATGCAAACAGAGCTGTGTTTTAATTAAGTAAAGGTATCAATACTGCAATGTAGAAGTAGCCTACTCTGTTACAAGTAAAAGTCCGGAATTCAAAATTTTACTTGAGTAAAAGTACAAAAGTATTGCCATCAAAATATACTTAAAGTACCAAAAGTAAAAGTACTTTAAGTATGTTTGAATGTTTGAAAATAGCAGATCTACAAGCTCACAACGTGTCGCACCGCAACACGTTGTGAGCTTGTAGATCGGCTATTTTCAAATAGCCTAGGTATAAAGTGGTTCATGTATGTTTTATAATGTAATAATTTATATCTGCAAAGTGACTAGTAACTTCAAATAATTGTACTGGAGTAAAAGTACAATATTTGCCTCTGAGATGTAGTGAAGTAGAAGTAAAAGTATAGACAACTGGAAATACTTCGGTAAAGTAAAAGTACCTCAACATTTTACTTAATTACAGTACTTGAGTAAATGTACTTAGTCACTTTACACCACTGCAAACCAGGAAGTACAAAAATAAGCTTTGGAAAATACTAATCACCACACAGGAAGTACAGGATGCACAGGAAGTCACCATCAAGTCAAGTAATCTTTATGTACAGTATATAGCATACTTGAGCATATTTAGAAACGATAGGAGTTGACCCAAAGTTATTTCCAATCGAGGATGGCCAAATGAAACACAAGATAACCATAATAAATTCTAAAATCCACAAAAGCAAGACTAAAATGTAAAACACATACCAGTAAATCACAATAAAATGATAAAATCAAGAATATTAAGAGTAACTAAACAAAACAAATAACTGATTAAAACGCTGTAAGGTATTACAAATAAATTAATCAAATACATTCAGTGGACTCGAGAAAACATCAAAGGTGGGGCAACCTCAAACTAAGCTAAAACCACGAGAAAAGGGTGGGTCTTTAGATTTGATTTAAAATCGTCAACGGAGCAGAATTTAACAGTGGTACAGAATGTTAGGTTTCTCAAAACAGAATTCTCAATCATAGAGCCATGGAGAAGCATGCATAAAGAGATTTAAAGAGTTCCTAAAACTGGGGGATGCCACGTGACAGAGTATGACAAACAAGGTCCCTGATGTCAAAGTTTCAATCTTTAATGCGGGGGTCTTCAACAGGGGGTCCGGGACCCCTAGGGGGTCCTCAGAGTTACTACAGCATCCCTTTTCTGAGGCGAACTTTAGCCAAAAATCACACCCTGTGTGAAGGAAGCGGTGCCTTTGGGGCGGGCCTTAACTCATTTCAGTTCGTCCCAAATGGTGGTCTGAGTCCACTTACCAAATTTGTACTTGGTAGCATGCTGCAAACTGGAATAATGGCTGTTTAAAGGCCAGCCAATGGGCAGACAGAGGGGGCGGGGCTTAAGTAATTACAGTTCGTCCCTATTGGTGGTTTGAGTCCATGTGCAAAATTTGTACTCCGTAGCATGCTGCGAACTTGAGTTATGGCTGTGTAAAGGCCAGCCAATGGGAAGACAGAGGGGGCGGGGCTTCAGCAATTCATGCTCGACCCTATTGGTGGTCTAAGTCCACATACCAAATTTGGACTTGGTGGCATGTTGCAAACTGGAGTTATAGCTGTTTAAAATCCCATGCTCATACGGGCGGACGGACATAACATACGCTGGGGGTCCCTGGACAGAGGGGGCGGGGCTTCAGCCATTAATGCTCGTCCCTATTGGTGGTCTAAGTCCACATATTAAATTTGGACTTGGTGCCATGCTGGAAACTGGAGTTATAGCTGTTTAAAATCCCGTGCTCATCCCGTGCTCATACGGGCGGACGGACATAACATACGCTGGGGGTCCCTGGACAGAGGGGGCGGGGCTTTAGCAATTCATGCTCGTCCCTATTGGTGGTCTAAGTCCACATACTGAATTTGGACTTGGTGGCATGCTGGAAACTGGAGTTATAGCTGTTTAAAATCCCGTGCTCATCCCTCAGCTTGTAGATCGGCTATTTTTGGCAAAGAGGTTTGGTGTGAAGGGGAAAAAAGAGCGGACCAAGATTGTATCATTTATTTTAATCTGCAACAATTGTATTCAATATGGAGGGGGTCCCTGCTTCATCTCTCTCTCAGCTAGGGGGTCCTTGGCCTGAAAACGTTGAAGACCCCTGCTTTAATGTAAGAAGTGCACTGTTTTTAAAATGCTAGTTCCTGTTGCAGTTCCTCTGAAAGTCACTTCCGGACGGTTGGAGTTATCGT
Organism: Gymnoscopelus microlampas; assembly: GCF_963454915.1. Lineage (NCBI taxonomy): Eukaryota > Metazoa > Chordata > Actinopteri > Myctophiformes > Myctophidae > Gymnoscopelus > Gymnoscopelus microlampas. The sequence goes on from NC_139945.1 coordinate 30,958,595, forward strand.
CAGAGGTCACTGAAGGGACAAGCCCGACATTCAAAAAATAAACGTCTTCCACTGTTGGTGGAGCAGTGGCAGCACCCAACCATCACCTCCCTCCATCCATCCACCGCTCTGTCCATCAGGGCCGGATCTAGGCATAGGCAAGGGGGGACAATGCCCCCCCCAAATGCCCTGACTTTTTTTGGGGGGGGGGCTTGTGAAAGTTACATTCATGTCATGTGTGATATGAAATGTGAGTTTACCATAATCAAAGTAATCCTTAATCATATTCCATCATGTATCATTGCACAATTCAAATATTCCTCTGGCCTGATTTTCCATGGGCAGTGTTGCCAGATATTGCGAGAGAAAGAAGCCTAGGAAAACAAGCCCAAAAGAAGCAAAGTAGGCCACATGAGCACTTTAAACCTATGCATCAAGCTCACAACAATAGGAAGCAGTATTACACAAACAGCCGGAAAAAACAGAAAAAAACGCCAAAAAATATCGCCGCCGCGCGAAGCGCTGAGTCCACGCCCCACGAGCATTTATTAGTGCCCCCCCAATTAATAATTTCTGTATCCGGCCCTGCTGTCCATCGTGTTTTACGAACAGAGAGGTCTGTATAGTCTATGAGCCAGACAAGATTTCATTATCGAAAGAGTGGGCAAAACCAAACCTATATTAAATTGTTCATAGGGTCAATACGAGTAAATAAATATATGATAACCTCTCCACAGGAGTAGCTTTTTCATGGTTATCACACATTTTGTAATTTTCCCCATACGTACATGACAGGTGAAAAAATGACAAAGTTTAAAAAAGAGTTATCATAATGAAACTTCCTGAGTTGATTACTTACATGAAGACAATGATTTATCGTATTACAAGTTTTCTGACATTGTATATTTAAATATGCAAATTAGGCATTAGGAAAATATGCCCGAATTTGCATAACTTTCCAGAATCAACATTGGAACATTGGACAAAGCCAGAGTGAACATTCTTATTGTCTCCGCCAGGCCGAAGGCATGGCGAGAGAGTATGTTTTACCCTCCGTCCGTCTGTCCGTTTGTCCGTGTGTGTGTCCGTGTGTGTGTCCGTCCTGTCTGTGTGTTACCAGCTAATCTCCGGCACCGTTGGCCCGTTCGCTCCGAAACTGTGCACACACACTCCCTCGATGCCAATTCAGAACCTCTGCCCCATTTTTTTCACATGGGCCTGTTATAGCGCCACCAGGAGGCCGATTTGTTCAAAACCCATTTTTTTACATTAGTCCTACAGATTTTATCCAAACGTCATGCAAATCGGTACACAGTATCTCTATAGTCATGTGATCAACACGGATCTGTCCGATTTCCCTTATTCCATCCTCATTACCTATGGTTGGCTTCCAAAGTTTGCAGGATTGGTCCGTTTTGAACAAAAAGCCTCAAACTATGCACACAGCTTGCGATTTCCGTGAAATTTCACACGCACATTCCCACTAGGCCGAGGAAGAAATGCCACCCTTTTCACATTGGCCTGTTATAGCGCCACCAGCAGGTCTAATTTAGCAAAACACATTTTTGGAACAAAATGCCTCAAATCATGAATGCAGTGTCTGATTGCCGTGAAAGACCTAAGAATAAATGGCACCCTTTTCACATTGGCCTATTATAGCGCCACCAGGAGGCCACAATAACGTACCTGACCTGGCGGAGACCTGTGCTCCGAGGAGCACTTTTTCTAGTTTCATTTTGTTAAGATGTTGGAGTCAAAAGTTTTTAATGAGGGAATATTCAATATCTGGCTCAATTTTGGGGCTCTGGCTCATGGGGAAAATTACAAAATGTGTGATAACCATGAAAAAGCTACTCCTGTGGAGAGGTTATCATATATTTATTTACTCGTATTGACCCTATGAACAATTTAATATAGGTTTGGTTTTGCCCACTCTTTCGATAATCATTGCTCAATTTTGGGGTTCTGGCTCATGGATTAGTAAGGTGGATGGACATCCACCTCCGTGTTCATCGTGTGTCCTATTCTTCCACCATGTCTTCTTCAATTCCTCCACCTATCTCTTCACCATGTCTGCTATTAATCCACCTCTCTGTTCATGTCTTCTGCTCATCCCCTCCTCTGTGTCTCCTCCTGTCTTTTCTCTGGGTGGTGGTGTTGCTTCATCTGTTCTGCTCCTCATCAAACCTGGAGATATGAGGAGAGCAGAGAGACAACACAATGGATGTTAGTTTTTACTTCTATTTTGCTTCGATTTTTTTGTTTTCAATTTAAGTTCAGGTCTAATTCCCTTTTAAAGCGGGGTTGCTAGTTTAGTATAGTTTTACATTTCTGAAAAGGCTTTTAGTTTAGTTTGTATTAATACTAGTGTCAGTTGTGTTGATTGTTTTTGTCATTTGTTGGTTCATGCCATTTAACACATTTATTCACAGTTAGGGTGCGCTCCCATTGCACTTTTATTTTGCCTCTTGGGCGGAATCTGCCAATGCTTTGTCAATGCAAATGCATGGATTCTTGGAAAAAATCTGCAAGACCATGAATCCATGCATTTGCATTGACAAAGCATTGGCAGATTCCGCCCCAGAGGTAAAATAAAAGTGCGGTGGGAGCCCTTAAAACTGAGTTTGACCCACCCAAAATACTAGACTGGTGAAAACAGGACATTTTCTCTATGATTTTAGTTAGTTTTAGCGAGTTTTGCACAATACAGTGTCAGTATTTCAATAGGCCTATCGTTAGTAATCGTTTTTGTAAAGCCTCATTTTAATTTCAGCTAACTAAAATGTTTTTTAACTTTAATTTAGTTTGAGTTATTTTTGTTTAGAGATTATTGTTGTTTAGTATTTTTTGTAAACAATAATAACCTCCAAGTGTGCGTGCATGTGAAGTGGGGTGTGTGTGTGTGTGTGTGTGTGTGTGTGTGTGTGTGTGTGTGTGTGTGTGTGTGTGTGTGTGTGTGCGTGCGTGCGTGCGTGCGTGCCTGTCTGTCTGTGTGTGCGTGCGTGCGTGCGTGCGTGCCTTACTGTCTGATACATTCAGGGATCTGCAGGTGGTCCAGGGGTAACATTTCTGACAACTCCTGCAGACTCACGCACGAAACACAATTTCCTGCTGAACTTCTCACTGACGACACAAGAACAACAATTGTCCTTACAATGCATCCAAGCATGATTGATCACCACATCAGTCAATCAATCATTCAAACAATCGGTCAATCATTGAGTAATTCTGCTTTAACGCTATTTAAGGCTGAAATCGAATTAGTGACATTGTTAGTTCTGTTTGTCTGTCTGTCTGTCTGTCTGTCTGTCTGTCTGTAGTGGCCCTCAAACTATTCATGGACCCCACCTGATGAAAGGCTTGACCAGCATGATGAGAGCTTTGATGTACCAGGCAGGATGAACCACAAACAGTCCCTTCAGGTCCTTCTTTAACCTGACACACACACGCACGCACGCACGCACGCACGCACACGCACACGCACACGCACACACACACACACACACACACACACACACACACACACACACACACACACCACATGGTTAGATTTCCATTATGCTCATCAAACTGTTATGTACAAATACAACATTCTATTAAAATCTATCATTTTTTACAATTATTATTACAAACCGCTGATAATAATATGATTTGAAATTGAAGGAGAAATATAGCTGCAAGCAGCGATAATACGGGGCCAGGTAATGAAGAGAGAAAAAAGAAAGAAGCAATGATAAGTAATATGCACAATAAGCCATTGAAACATAGAATACTGAACTTGAGAGAAAGAAGACCATGCAATTAACATGAGGATTTTAAACCCTCACTAACCCTAACCTCAGTAAAACAACGCCTAAGCCTATCCTCAAGACACACTGGCCCTCATTTATCAACGCGGTGCAGCCCGAATAATGAGCGTACGGCGAGATCACCGCACCTTTCGGCATTTATCAATACTAGACCATACCCGGTGAAGGGCGCAGGCAAAAGTAGTTGCAAACTGGGCTTCTTTTCATAGACCTCGTTGCTTGTAGGGTTCGTTTGGTTTGGCCTTGTTTTCATAGACCTTGCTGCTTGTTTCTCTCGCGAAACCTGGCAACGACGCATGCGCAGTTTGATCAAGAGTCCCCCCAAGACACAACCACCGTGAGGTTACTAGAATTATAGTAGGATATCCTGACGTGGGCTTCATCCTACCGTAGGCTGAAATCTCACGTCTGGTCGAGACCAGTTGTTGACGTTGGCTGCGCCCGTTTATTCCATTCTAGACCTGCGGGGCACCATTGTCTGACTGTCTGACAAGCATCTGGACACATAATCCACTCCTAAATGTGTATATCTACACTAATAAATAATCGCTGTGAAAATATATCATTTTATAAACTAATTTAAACAAACTGCTTTAACAGTCATTCGGTTAAGCTTGCAGATCTGCATGGCTGCATTGGCTATTTGAAAATAGCAGATCTACAAGCTCACAACAGGTTGCATTGCGACGCGTTGTGAGCTTGTAGATCTGCTATTTTCAGCGCAGCAGTGCTTCTGCAAGAGAATTTTCGGGAGCCCCGACCATCTTTTCACTGAAAGTGAGGTCTACAAACTTACAGTAGCTTGTCCTATGTTATGGAGTTATGTCATAGAGAGTTATGTAGGCTACACAACCTGGCTGGGTTAAGGATATAAACCCGACGCTGTGTGTGTGTGTGTGTGTGTGTGTGTGTGTGAGAGAGAGAGCGAGAGAGCGAGAGAGAGCGAGAGAGAGAGGCGTGTGCGGCGAGGCCAGCGGGGGAAACTGTTTCTTATTGGCTTTTCATGTCTTTGGTCGTATTCTGGTTCGTCTTCATGTCGTAAAATCGGGGCGTTTTGAGAATATTTAAGGGCGTGTTATTTAAATGACGCTCGGTTTCAGCCGTGACATTTATCAACGCTGGGACCAAGTGTACGCTCGGATCAGCTGTGTAGGATGCGTTGATAAATGTGACTTCGACGTTGGTGTACGGCCGAATATATGGAAAAATATACGCCGGTTTATACGCTGCGTTGATAAATGAGGGCCAGTATGTGTTATCCGAATAATGCCAAATCATGATCACCTCAATACATTGTCATGGACAGGGATCGAACCAGCAACCTATGGACTCCAAGACTGCCTTTCTTCTCATTGAGCTAGATATATGGCCTCCCTGATAGTGTCTGTTGATATTTATAAGTATTTCCGTTCATTTTGAACCAGGCCTCTGTGTCCCGAACTACTCTAGATCACTGGTTCACAAACCATTTACCAATAAAGGGATTTTTGTGTCTCCTCAGAACGAAAACTAGTGAAAGTAGCCGATCTACAAGTTCACAAAACGTTGCTATCTGAAAAGTTGTGAGGTTGTAGATCGGCTATTTTCAAAATGAAGTATACCATACATTAAAAGAGAGACACAACTATAAGTAATATGCACAATAAGCCATAGAAGACTGAGCTTAAGGTCATGTTTTCTGCAATGCCACCTCTCACCGAGAGAGAGAGAGAGAGAGAGAGAGAGAGAGAGAGAGAGGGGGGGAATAGATTGAAGAGACATGGAAGCAGATTGGATTGATTGGACATCTCAACCTATTGCCATTAACAGGAATCGAACCTTCAACCTTCGGATTGACAGGCTGCAACACTATGCAACCTATAGTGCTATAGCTGTGTCTAGGCTGAGGTTGTCTGTTGAAGATAAAAGTGAACCAGTGAAAGCAGCCGATCTACAAGCTCAGAAACACGTTGCTATCTGAAAAGTTTTGAGATTGTATATCGGCTATTTTCAGAATGAAGTATGTCATACATTGCAAAAACATACCCTCTCAAATAAGCATTTCATGTTATCTTTATCAATTGGACATGTCTTCATTGATACGGTCTTGTTGTTTGCAATGCACTTTAAATGAAGTCTGCACCAAGTGAGGCTTGAACCGGCTACCTTGATGTTGTGAGACATTCACTTAAGCGGGAAGCCATTGGACCAACAGACCTGATCTAGTGAAAACGGAGGTCAGACAGATGATACCATTTCACGCAAATAGCTGAAAAATCCTGGGTTTAAGTGTTTTTCAAACTGCTCAAAATTGCGGACAATCTAAGGCCGGAGCTTACTGGTAAAAGTGATACATGTGTTCCTCATGAGTCAAGGCACATGTGTAAGCAGGTGTAATGGCTGTCGGCCAAACGAGGCATGACTTTTGCCTGTTTAAAGTTTGCATTTTCAAAAAATTGCTATAGCGCCCCCCTTTGACCAATTGGAGTAAGATTGGTTTCAGTGATATTTGGAATGACCCTGTACATTACTGCAACTTTTCAAAGAAATGTGAGTCTGCATGTATGTGTTAGGGGCAGATGAATAATTGTCATAAAACTGCAATATTCATTGGCTCATTAAAGCTTCATTTTTTCACTTAGAAAAAATCCGCTTGTACCGTTTGGTCGGCATAGGTCCAAAGTTCATGTGTAAAACGTTTCGTGCAGATTGCTCAAAAATCCCAGGAGGAGATAGATTTTAACAGCTTTTCATGTAATTCAAAATGGTGAGAGATCTAAAGGTCAGAGGTCAAAAGTCAGAGTGTGAAAGTTGTTCATCATGAGGAGACGCATGTGTGTATTGAAGTTTTATGGCTGTAGGTCAAACAGGGCATGAGTTGTACCTGTTCAAAGTTGGCATTTTCAACTGAGTGCAATAGCGCCACCTTTTGACGAAAGATTGTGAGATTTATTTCTTGATAGTTTTTCATGACCATCTATCATATGGCCGAGTTTCATAAAAAGCGTATGCACGGTTCAGCCAGAACTGGAAAAAACGGCAGAAGAAGAAGAAGAAATGGAATAATGCCAATAACAAAACGGAGACATGCTGGAAGCCTGTCCCCGTAATTCCAGTAAACCCTATCATTAGGAGTCAAACCGAGTGATTATTAGCAAAACTGATACCGTTTTGGCGGTGTGAAACTGAACAACGTAAAGAGCTCATTTGTGGCATTAACAGGCTCAGAATATTGTGTAAGGAGTTAGGGCTGGACAGTATATCAATATTATATCGATTTTATGATGTGACAGTGAGACTAGATCTGGAATTTGGGAAACGGTAATAATGTTACAGGCTTAACAACAACAACAATCAACATGTGTTGTTGTACTGGGCATGCAGGTACCAGTGTCTGACCTTCTGTCTATAGAGGTATAACACTGACCTTCTCTCTATGGAGGTATAACACTGACCTTCTGTCTATGGAGGTATAACACTGACCTTCTCTCTATGGAGGTATAACACTGACCTTCTCTCTATGGAGGTATAACACTGACCTTCTCTCTATGGAGGTATAACACTGACCTTCTGTCTATGGAGGTATAACACTGACCTTCTCTCTATAGAGGTATAACACTGACCTTCTCTCTATGGAGGTATAACACTGACCTTCTGTCTATGGAGGTATAACACTGACCTTCTCTCTATGGAGGTATAACACTGACCTTCTGTCTATGGAGGTATAACACTGACCTTCTGTCTATGGAGGTATAACACTGACCTTCTCTCTATGGAGGTATAACACTGACCTTCTGTCTATGGAGGTATAACACTGACCTTCTGTCTATGGAGGTATAACACTGACCTTCTCTCTATGGAGGTATAACACTGACCTTCTGTCTATGGAGGTATAACACTGACAAAGCCATTTAATGGCGGGCATCTTGTTCCTGGGAGCCATTCCACACAGATACACCAGCACGTAGTCCTCTGATACCATGAGGTCCAAAGTCCCCACTATGTACCTGGTGAAAAACACACACACACACACACACACGCACATGCGCGCGCGCGCACACACACACACACACACACACACACACACACACACACACACACACACACACACACACACACACACACACACACACACACACACACACACACACACACACACACACACACACACACACACACACACACACACACAAAAACACACAAAAACACAACACATCAGAACACAAAATCACCCAGGCATCCTTACTTAGGGCACCGGGAAATTATTTAAAAAAAGATTGTCCAAACATTTCTAAAATGTAAAAATGTCACGATGCGAGCATGCGACGCATTGTGAACTTATAGATCAGCACCATCGTACAACAAAGTATAAATCAGGCTTCATGTGGACACATTAGACAGAAAATGGAAATACTGTTATGTTAACACCATATGCTGTTTTGTTTGGTGATTGATTGCAAATATTACCTTCACCTTCATGTCCACCTATTGGTGGCATATACACTATGCACACCTAACCAGTCCTGGTGCAGAAGACCAGGTAGGATGTGAAGTCTTAACCCATTAAGACCGGGAACGCATCTGTGTCGCCACTTTAACCATTATTTTATACTTAAGCTATTCAAAAATAGCAGATATACAAGCTCATAGCGCGGCACCGAGGGTTTTATTGTATTTTATTGTATAGTATTTTATAGCGCGGCACCGAGGCACAGAGTATATATCGTCGGTGTCCGGGACGAACCAGCTAACTCCATTTTCATCTTTTTTTTTTTTTCATAAATCGACGCTATTGAACACCCTTCACATCTGTGTAAAAAATCTAAACATTTGAACCAATGAAAAGTATTAAAAAGCGCCTCAGACGAAAACTCCCAACTCCATTGGATCCTCAAACTGTCCGTCAAAAACAAACAACTCCCCCCTCTCCTCGACACAGGGCTGCTTCACAGCATTAGCAGTGCTCGTTGCGCAGTGAACGAGGAGGAACACGTAAACAGACTCCCCGTAGTCTGTTAAAACTATGCAGTGTACCTGTTTATCAAACTTAGCACTGACGCTAATGTTATGAAAACAAGTAATTATATTTCTAAAATCTATGAAGTGTTTAATGAGGAGAGCATTGTGATAAGAAGAAAGACGTTCATAGCATTTCTGTCGCGCTAGTGTTCTACTACCTCTTTGCAGAAGTTATTGTAATATTAAGTCCTGTTTATTGTTGTAGGCCTATATAATAAGTGTCACGAAGCATCAGGGCATTAATTCACACGTTGTTGTGATGCATTGTGAGCTTGGAGATCCATTGTTAGCTTTTGGGAATCTGTACCCTTTTGAAACCTCTCTCTCAACAGCGAGTGGAGCTACTGTTGTTTGGACACCTAACTCCACTTCAGCTTGATTGCTGCTGGTCTGAAACTACTAACTCCACTCGCGCTGGGTAAAGTGTTGATTTACCCCGATTTGGGTAAAGTGTTGATAATATAATGACACATGCAAGTATCTCACAATATATACAGTCACTATACCAACTTTGATGAGGTAGTATTGCTTTGTTTTAAAAATATAAGGTTTTCTTCATTTTCTGAAAAACGTATATTTTGTTTTTTCGTTTCCTGAACAATGAGCGTTTTGGAGTTAGCAGTTTCGCGCTGGACAGCAGAGATATATTTTAAAGCGATTTTTTTACTCAAATCTTTGCTTCTGGGGGGTCCCTGGAACAACATATTTTGAGAACCACTGATTATAGCAACAAAAGTTTTTTCAAAAAACTGATTTAGAAGACATTTGTAGAATCTCCCAGAAGCAAAGATTTGAGTTACAAATGTTCGCTGAAAGGTAGGGTAAGTGATTTGCGTTGGTTAAAATAAGTGTTAAATAGCTCTATATTCTGATAGTACTCATTGCTATAGAGTGTTTGTTCAGTATTAGGAGTCTCCTTGTCTCTGCACCTCTTTATTAAACAGAAAATGCATTTTAGTTTCAGTTTCAGTTTCATTTCCAATTTTATCCAATCAGGACAGATAACTCTATCAGGATACAGATTAAACAAGTGAAATTGGAAGTGATGACACTAAGAAATGAGCAGACAAAATTGGAACTGCAACACTATACAAATTAAGCTTAAAAATGGGTACTTTCTCCTGATTGGCTGAGATTTTGACACCTACCAAAAATTTATTTTCTGTTTATTAAAGAGCTGGAGAGAAGGGGAGACTCCTGTTACTGAACAAACACTCTATAGCAATGATTACTATCAGAATATAGTGCTTTAACCTTTTAACAAAATACTTTTTGTTTTAACCAAAAATATCACTTACCCTACCTTTAAAGAATATGTGTATTCCAAGATTTGCGGACATTTTCAGGATTTTTCAAAAATAGCCAAATAAATCTTAAAATGACACAGATTCACAGTCTTAAAGGGTTAAGTCATCTTTATACTGTTTTCATACCGTCTTTTATATGATTGTGTTGCTAGTGTTACTACGCACTTTGTATTGTTCTCTATGCATACCTGTATCTTTGTTTCACCCCTACTGCAGTGTTGCTATGACAACTGAATTCCCCCACGGGATTAATAAAGGTCTATATCCTATCCTACATTGAAAACACACACACATACTGTGGGTCAGAGGTCAGTTTTAAGGGTCAGGGTTCAGTGTTTTATGCTAACCTGAACAAGTTGTCCATATGACTATTTTCCACCACAAGAACTAAGCAGTGTTGATTTCCTCGACTAAAACTATGACGAAAAATGTTCATCAACTACCTTCATCAACTAAATAAAAACGTAATAAAAACTAAGCTATGATGACTAAACCTAAATATATTGACAATTTCGTCAACAAATAAAAACTAGACTAAAATGTTAGTGAGGGTCTAGTGGAGAAGAGATCCAGTAGAACTAAAAGACAAGTCATTTTATGTTTGGTTGCACTTGGGTGTTGTGCTCTGAAAATAGCAGATCTACAAGCTCTCAACGCGTTGTGAGCTTGTAGATCGGCTATTTTCAGTAATGCAACCAAGTGTAAAATCAGCCATCACGACGCCATCAAGGCACCGCCAAAATACATTTTAGTCGACTAAATCAACTGTAGATTTAGTCGACTAAAACTAGACTAACTGTAAAACATTTCAGATGACTAAAATATGACTAAAACTAAAAGGAATTTTATTCAAAAGACTATGAATAAAACTGAATATTGTCTATGAATTGTCTATGAATTGAATACCAAGGCCCTCATTGGAAACAAGTCCGCAAGGACTTTTATGAACGGACCTGTTAGACAAAGTATTTTAAATGTAAATGTGTTGTTTTACATTCTTTTGCCTAATAAAATATTCAATCAATCAAAAAATAAATAAAAATGTGCTGTCAAAATCAACAAGAGAATAGTGTCGTGCCGTGCAATGTAAATCACAGGTGTGTTTGTCTCCTACAGCTCGGTTTCACATAGGCACATCAGGTTCTCAGAACCTAATTTGGGCCGTGGTCAGGAGGTGGTGCTAAGCCTGAGTTCTGGGAACACAAAACTCAGAACGTGTACTTTAAAACGTTTTTAAAAACTAGCTATTTTCACAATTTCATGAGTTATTTGAAGTGAAATGAAGTACTACCAATCAACTCTAAATTGCCTGAAACATACTCCTAACAGGTTTTTTGGGGGACGATTTTGGCCTCCACACTTAGTGATTTTTTCGGATTTAACTTTTGTTTCGGTAGTGACACAATGGTGAAAAAAAAATGTACTAAGTCCAGAGCTCGATGAATGCTAGGGACCAAAAAAGGTCACTACAAAGTACTACCAATCAACTCTAAATTGCATAAAACTTTGGCCTCCACACTCAGTGATTTTTTCGGATTTAACTTTCGTTTCGGTAGTGACACAAAAACGTTTCGGTAGTGACACAATGGTGAAAAAAAACATTACTCCACTACAAAGTACTACCAATCAACTCTAAATTGCCTGAAACGTACTCCTAACAGGTTTTTGGGGGGACGATTTTGGCCTCCACACTTAGTGATTTTGTCGGATTTAACTTTTGTTTCGGTAGTGACAAACTTTCGTTTCGGTAGTGACACAATGGTGAAAAAAAATGTACTAAGTCCAGAGCTCGATGAATGTTAGGGACCAAAAAAAGTAACTACAAAGTACTACCAATCAACTCTAAATTGCCTAAAACGTACTCCTAACAGGTTTTTGGGGGGATGATTTTGGCCTCCACACTTAGTGATTTTTTCATATTTGACTTTCGTTTCGGTAGTGACACAAAAACGTTTCGGTAGTGACATAATGGGGAAAAAAAAAATTACTCCACTACAAAGTACTACCAATCAACTCTAAATTGCCTGAAAAATACTACTAACAGGTTTTTGGGGGGACGATTTTGGCCTCCACACTTAGTGATTTTTTCATATTTGACTTTCGTTTCGGTAGTGACACAAAAACGTTTCGGTAGTGACACAATGGTGAAAAAAAAATGTACTAAGTCCAGAGCTCGATGAATGTTAGGGACCAAAAAAGGTCACTACAAAGTACTACCAATCAACTCTAAATTGCATAAAACTTTGGCCTCCACACTTAGTGATTTTTTCGGATTTAACTTTCGTTTCGGTAGTGACACAAAAACGTTTCGGTAGTGACACAATGGTGAAAAAAAACATTACTCCACTACAAAGTACTACCAATCAACTCTAAATTGCCTGAAACGTACTCCTAACAGGTTTTTGGGGGGACGATTTTGGCCTCCACACTTAGTGATTTTGTCGGATTTAACTTTTGTTTCGGTAGTGACAAACTTTCGTTTCGGTAGTGACACAATGGTGAAAAAAAATGTACTAAGTCCAGAGCTCGATGAATGTTAGGGACCAAAAAAAGTCACTACAAAGTACTACCAATCAACTCTAAATTGCCTGAAACGTACTCCTAACAGGTTTTTTGGGGGACGATTTTGGCCTCCACACTTAGTGATTTTTTCGGATTTAACTTTCGTTTCGGTAGTGACACAATGGTGAAAAAAAAATGTACAAGTCCAGAGCTCGATGAATGTTAGGGACCAAAAAAAGTCACTACAAAGTACTACCAATCAACTCTAGATTGCCTAAAACATACTCTTAACAGGTTTTTGGGGGGACGATTTTGGCCTCCACACTTAATGATTTTTTCGGATTTAACTTTCGTTTCGGTAGTGACACAAAAACGTTTCGGTAGTGACACAATGGTGAAAAAAAAAATTACTCCACTACAAAGTACTACCAATCAACTCTAAATTGCCTGAAACGTACTCCTAACAGGTTTTTGGGGGGACGATTTTGGCCCCCACACTTAGTGATTTTTTCGGATTTAACTTTTGTTTCGGTAGTGACAAACTTTCGTTTCGGTAGTGACACAATGGTGAAAAAAAAATGTACTAAGTCAAGAGCTCGATGAATGTTAGGGAGTAATAGGGACCAAAAAAATTCACTACAAAGTACTACCAATCAACTCTAAATTGCCTGAAACGTACTCCTAACAGGTTTTTGGGGGGACGATTTTGGCCTCCACACTTAGTGATTTTTTCGGATTTAACTTTCGTTTCGGTAGTGACACAAAAACGTTTCGGTAGTGACACAATGGTGAAAAAAAACTTACTCCACTACAAAGTACTACCAATCAACTCTAAATTGCCTGAAACGTACTCCTAACAGGTTTTTGGGGGGACGATTTTGGCCTCCACACTTAGTGATTTTTTCGGATTTAACTTTCGCTTCGGTAGTGACACAAAAACGTTTCGGTAGTGACACAATGGTGAAAAAAAACATTACTCCACTACAAAGTACTACCAATCAACTCTAAATTGCCTGAAACGTACTCCTAACAGGTTTTTGGGGGGACGATTTTGGCCTCCACACTTAGTGATTTTTTCGGATTTAACTTTCGTTTCGGTAGTGACACAATGGTGAAAAAAAAACTTGCTCCACTACAAAGTACTACCAATCAACTTTAAATTACCTGAAACGTACTCCTAACAGGTTTTTGGGGGGACGATTTTGGCCTCCACACTTAGTGATTTTTTCGGATTTAACTTTCGTTTCGGTAGTGACAAACTTTCGTTTCGGTAGTGACACAATGGTGAAAAAAAATGTACTAAGTCCAGAGCTCGATGAATGTTAGGGACCAAAAAAAGTCACTACAAAGTACTACCAATCAACTCTAAATTGCCTGAAACGTACTCCTAACAGGTTTTTGGGGGGACGATTTTGGCCTCCACACTTAGTGATTTTTTCGGATTTAACTTTCGTTTCGGTAGTGACACAATGGTGAAAAAAAAATGTACTAAGTCCAGAGCTCGATGAATGTTAGGGACCAAAAAATGTCACTACAAAGTACTACCAATCAACTCTAGATTGCCTAAAACATACTCCTAACAGGTTTTTGGGGGGACGATTTTGGCCTCCACACTTAATGATTTTTTCGGATTTAACTTTCGTTTCGGTAGTGACACAAAAACGTTTCGGTAGTGACACAATGGTGAAAAAAAAAATTACTCCACTACAAAGTACTACCAATCAACTCTAAATTGCCTGAAACGTACTCCTAACAGGTTTTTGGGGGGACGATTTTGGCCCCCACACTTAGTGATTTTTTCGGATTTAACTTTTGTTTCGGTAGTGACAAACTTTCGTTTCGGTAGTGACACAATGGTGAAAAAAAAATGTACTAAGTCAAGAGCTCGATGAATGTTAGGGAGTAATAGGGACCAAAAAAATTCACTACAAAGTACTACCAATCAACTCTAAATTGCCTGAAACGTACTCCTAACAGGTTTTTGGGGGGACGATTTTGGCCTCCACACTTAGTGATTTTTTCGGATTTAACTTTCGTTTCGGTAGTGACACAAAAACGTTTCGACACAATGGTGAAAAAAAACTTACTCCACTACAAAGTACTACCAATCAACTCTAAATTGCCTGAAACGTACTCCTAACAGGTTTTTGGGGGGACGATTTTGGCCTCCACACTTAGTGATTTTTTCGGATTTAACTTTCGTTTCGGTAGTGACACAAAAACGTTTCGGTAGTGACACAATGGTGAAAAAAAACATTACTCCACTACAAAGTACTACCAATCAACTCTAAATTGCCTGAAACGTACTCCTAACAGGTTTTTGGGGGGACGATTTTGGCCTCCACACTTAGTGATTTTGTCGGATTTAACTTTTGTTTCGGTAGTGACAAACTTTCGTTTCGGTAGTGACACAATGGTGAAAAAAAATGTACTAAGTCCAGAGCTCGATGAATGTTAGGGACCAAAAAAAGTCACTACAAAGTACTACCAATCAAATCTAAATTGCCTGAAACGTACTCCTAACAGGTTTTTGGGGGGACGATTTTGGCCTCCACACTTAGTGATTTTTTCGGATTTAACTTTCGTTTCGGTAGTGACACAATGGTGAAAAAAAAACTTGCTCCACTACAAAGTACTACCAATCAACTTTAAATTACCTGAAACGTACTCCTAACAGGTTTTTGGGGGGACGATTTTGGCCTCCACACTTAGTGATTTTTTCGGATTTAACTTTCGTTTCGGTAGTGACACAATGGTGAAAAAAAAATGTACTAAGTCCAGAGCTCGATGAATGTTAGGGACCAAAAAAAGTCACTACAAAGTACTACCAATCAACTCTAGATTGCCTAAAACATACTCCTAACAGGTTTTTGGGGGGACGATTTTGGCCTCCACACTTAATGATTTTTTCGGATTTAACTTTCGTTTCGGTAGTGACACAAAAACGTTTCGGTAGTGACACAATGGTGAAAAAAAAAATTACTCCACTACAAAGTACTACCAATCAACTCTAAATTGCCTGAAACGTACTCCTAACAGGTTTTTGGGGGGACGATTTTGGCCTCCACACTTAGTGATTTTTTCGGATTTAACTTTTGTTTCGGTAGTGACAAACTTTCGTTTCGGTAGTGACACAATGGTGAAAAAAAAATGTACTAAGTCAAGAGCTCGATGAATGTTAGGGAGTAATAGGGACCAAAAAAAGTCACTACAAAGTACTACCAATCAACTCTAAATTGCCTGAAACGTACTCCTAACAGGTTTTTGGGGGGACGATTTTGGCCTCCACACTTAGAGTGATTTTTTCGGATTTAACTTTCGTTTCGGTAGTGACACAATGGTGAAAAAAAAACTTGCTCCACTACAAAGTACTACCAATCAACTTTAAATTACCTGAAACGTACTCCTAACAGGTTTTTGGGGGGACGATTTTGGCCTCCACACTTAGTGATTTTTTCGGATTTAACTTTCGTTTCGGTAGTGACACAATGGTGAAAAAAAAATGTACTAAGTCCAGAGCTCGATGAATGTTAGGGACCAAAAAAAGTCACTACAAAGTACTACCAATCAACTCTAGATTGCCTAAAACATACTCCTAACAGGTTTTTGGGGGGACGATTTTGGCCTCCACACTTAATGATTTTTTCGGATTTAACTTTCGTTTCGGTAGTGACACAAAAACGTTTCGGTAGTGACACAATGGTGAAAAAAAAAATTACTCCACTACAAAGTACTACCAATCAACTCTAAATTGCCTGAAACGTACTCCTAACAGGTTTTTGGGGGGACGATTTTGGCCTCCACACTTAGTGATTTTTTCGGATTTAACTTTTGTTTCGGTAGTGACAAACTTTCGTTTCGGTAGTGACACAATGGTGAAAAAAAAATGTACTAAGTCAAGAGCTCGATGAATGTTAGGGAGTAATAGGGACCAAAAAAAGTCACTACAAAGTACTACCAATCAACTCTAAATTGCCTGAAACGTACTCCTAACAGGTTTTTGGGGGGACGATTTTGGCCTCCACACTTAGAGTGATTTTTTCGGATTTAACTTTTGTTTCGGTAGTGACACAATGGTGAAAAAAAAAATGTACTAAGTCCAGAGCTCGATGAATGTTAGGGACCAAAAAAGGTCACTACAAAGTACTACCAATCAACTCTAAATTGCCTGAAACGTACTCCTAACAGGTTTTTGGGGGGACGATTTTGGCCTCCACACTTAGTGTTTTTTTCGGATTTAACTTTCGTTTCGGTAGTGACACAATGGTGAAAAAAAAATTTACTAAGTCCAGAGCTCGATGAATGTTAGGGACCAAAAAAGGTCACTACAAAGTACTACCAATCAACTCTAAATTGCCTGAAACGTACTCCTAACAGGTTTTTGGGGGGACGATTTTGGCCTCCACACTTAGTGATTTTTTCAGATTTAACTTTTGTTTCGGTAGTGACAAACTTTCGTTTCGGTAGTGACACAATGGTGAAAAAAAAATGTACTAAGTCCAGAGCTCGATGAATGTTAGGGACCAAAAAAAGTCACTACAAAGTACTACCAATCAACTCTAGATTGCCTAAAACGTACTCCTAACAGGTTTTCGGGGGGACGATTTTGGCCTCCACACTTAGTGATTTTTTCGGATTTAACTTTCTTTTCGGTAGTGACACAAAAACGTTTCGGTAGTGACACAATGGTGAAAAATAAAACTTACTCCACTACAAAATACTACCAATCAACTCTAAATTGCCTGAAACGTACTCCTAACAGGCTTTTGGGGGGACGATTTTGTTCTCCACACTTAGTGATTTTTTCGGATTTAACTTTCGTTTCGGTAGTGACACAATGGTGAAAAAAAAAATGTACTAAGTCCAGAGCTCGATGAATGTTAGGGACCAAAAAAGGTCACTACAAAGTACTTCCAATCAACTCTAAATTTTCTGAAACTACTCCTAACAGGTTTTTGGGGGGACGATTTTGGCCTCCACACTTAGTGATTTTTTCGGATTTAACTTTTGTTTCGGTAGTGACAAACTTTCGTTTCGGTAGTGACACAATGGTGAAAACCAAAAGGGACCAAAAAAAGTCACTACAAAGTACTACCAATCAACTCTAAATTGCCTGAAACGTACTGCACTTGCAGGGACCAAATACGCATTTTACTGGGTTTGTGTGCGCATTCGCCAGTAATTTAGAAATTCACTTGTGTGGCATGAAAAAATTATGTGGGAAGCCGCAGGCTCCATCCACCAGCAGTGTTCAGAACATGTTTCAGTTATTCCCCCGCAACTCCATCCGCAGGGCATCTGTAGGCAGCGCTAATGAACAGAGAAGCAGGAAAACTTGCTGACATTTTACACCGCAATTCAATTTATTAAGGCCATATTAGACCAACACTGGATCTTAATTAAATAGCTCTCCCACTATCCCTCTGGTGGGTTCACTGGAGGGGATTGGGGCTGGAGGCCGGGGTGTCATTTAGCCCTTTGTGCCGAGACCTTCTCCCCCATCTTCATCTCGGAAATCCATTTTCAACGTGGGCTGGTCTCCAGCCTCTGACCTATAACACAATATGTCGAGTGAACTGATACTCTCTTAATGCCTTTTAGGTGATACAGAGCAGCTGTGTCTTCACTTCCCAGACTGGATCAAATGGGCATAGTTGTTATTACTGGAAGGAAATGATTCCGCCGTAGCAACAACACATTTGATTTGATCATGACGCACGACACCAGCAGTCTATGAGTCGTGCATGTGGGTCCCTGGGATGAATGAGGATTAAACGGCACAAGAAGACAATGACAGAGTAACAAATACCCTGGTTCTTATTTGCTGGTAAAAGCTGTGCTTGCAAGAGGAATCTATGGGTCAAGCGTCCTCCAGAACACCATCATTCCTACTTATTTTGTTCAAAGGTTTTTGATCGTTTGATATTTCCTCATTTATCTTTATTTCCACTCTAAGTTTCACATGTGAACCACAAAGGAGTGTGGAATTATTGCCTCTTTTGTTTTGTTTTTCCGTCTCCCTGTTCAGAGAGGTGGAATGTTGTTTATTTGACTTTCTGCTGATATTCTTACTCATTTCTTTCTCCTTTTTCCTAAAACTTTTGTTGGCGGACTACCTCTGTGATATTCAATTCTACTTATAATGGTAACAGGCTTTTTTTTCTATGTCTAAGAAGTAGGCTAATAAAGACATAATAATCACATACTAAATAGCAATCCAGTTTATTGTAAAATCTAATTTTGGTAAATTGATGAGATGTTCTCAAAATGATATAAGCAACACAATACACAATACAAAAATTAAGGTTATATTTTAATTGGGTGTGGGGGGAAGTAAGGGACCTGGATACATCGGCACTGGCTCCAAAAAAGGTTGAGAAACTGTATACATATAATGCCACGTGTGTACATGGTCTTATGTAGCCGAGTTTTTTTTGTCATTTATTCAATGCAGGAAGCGTATTGGTGGCATTTAGAGGTGAATGTTGTGAGTTGACCCCCCTTTAGGAAGGTCATGCTCTGGTATTCCCTGCTGACATTTGTCACGTGCTATCTCTCTTACCCACACACACACAGTGAACACATATTGGCACATACAGTACATGCATGCACATACTACTGTATACACAGCCAGGATGTTGACAAGGTTAATCACGTGCACGAATATCACCCTGGCGTAAATAAAACATGTGTGCCCAGTGATGTAATTAGAGTGATTTATGGAGATGATGCAATGAATAATTTACCAGCAAGGAGCCATCATTGCAGTACAGCAATATATATTCATAAGAACGCTCAGCAGTGCTCACATAGATTAAAGGCATATAACCTTGACTGTGTTTACATTTTCGATATCACTGTTAATTAATGATGATTGATTGTTTTTGCATTTTCCCCCATTCCCATTCTATCCCTAATTTAGTCATTGCCTATTCCCCATATGGTCCCTCCCAACTGTTGTCCAGGGGAGGGTGTAGTCAACCACATTGCTCTAATATGCTCTGATGGTTGTTCTTTTCACCAACAACTCTGAGTTTCAGCTAGAGAGTGTGTATCTCAAGCAGGGTTTTTTGTTATCCCAGTCCCCTCCCCGCTGATGAATGGGTGCCCAGACCAACCAGTGGGAGTCACTAGTGTATCCACAAGGCCAACTTGCCACCTGCACTGCCAATTGTGTTCATTGGAGCTCCTGGCCAAACCAAATGCATAACGGCCTGGGTCTCTGCTGTTGGTGGGCAACTGCTTTACCTCTATGACACAAGAGGTGATGGAGAGAGGTCAGGATAAAGGCTGTGAGAGTGGGCACTAGGCAGGAGAGAGGGAGAGCTTGATCAGCAAGAGAGACAGAGGGAATGAGAGTTGGAGGGAGGGAGAGAGAGAGCCTATTTCACCCACAGCAACAACATGGCAAATGCCGGGTACCGAAACCTGGACACGCTGAACGCACGTTGCAAAGTGCTTGTCTATTCTATAAAGTTGAAGTTGTCTGGCTGTGAGTGAGTGTCTGGACAATGATGCCCCCTATGGGACGTGCCCGACCTCACAGCACAAATCTGTGTTGTTATGCAATTAACTAACTAATTAATGGTTAACTTCAGTGTGAGTCGTTGTCATTAGGCAACTTCTGTTGGGTATAAAAGCTAATAGTGCATTTACATTACCTTACATGCCTGTGTTCACCCATTCTCACACACCCATTCACATGCCAAAGGCAGGGCACCAACATGTTCATTGGGAGCAATTAGGGATTAGTGTCTTGCTTAAGACACTTCGACACTCACTAACCCAGGGGTTTTGAACTGGGTACTGTATGATTCCCAGGCGGCTGCTCTACCTCCTGAACTGGAAGATCCCCAGTAATGTTACCGGCTCCAACTGGCTTTGTATTGAAATATCCTTGAGCAAGACACCGAACTCCCTAATGCTTCTAGATGACCACTAAGTGTCTGTGAATGTGGTTGCCCACTGTTCCTAATAGGATAGCTCAAATGCAGAGGACAATTTCCCCAGGGGCGTCAATACAAGTTCAAAGGGGCTACTGTGGTTGAGCATTAACCTGGACAACAAATATAGTGTTACGTATTTAGCCTATATTATAGGCTAAATTGTGCAATTCCTTTTTGTACCATTGTGGCTTTCTTCCTTCAATCCCCTCATTCCTTCTTTGTCTGGTTCTCCGTCAGGTTCCCTGTGAAGACTGAGGACTGCTCAGTGTTTGGCAAGAGTGAAGCGTCCCACTCAGAGTGACAAGATACAGTTCTTTATTTCTCCATATGCCTTACACAAGAGAAAAACGTTTCGGCTATCCAGCCTTCGTCACTGTGTGGCATGGGGGGTATCTAATTCCTTTCAAAGAAGGAGGTGACAGTGTTCAGGTGACAATAATCATTACTGATCACTTCAAAGCGGAGATGACACCCACACATGGAAGATGTCTGCAGGTAATACAGGCTAATAGACTGATTGACTTGTCAACATGTATGAACATATAAACAATATGTAATTCATGAATATAAACAGTAGACATGTAATTCATTGACATTAACACTACATCTACACAAATACACAATCACAAATAATAATCCAACAAACCACAGTTGTCGGTGGGGACATCTGGCGCAATGCCGTTAAATAAATAAATAAATCAGCTTTGACTAATGATAATGATTCTTAATTCATACAGAGATGAAATGTCTATATGCCTATTAGACATTGCGAATGTCAAACAGAGGAATTCTTTATTGTGGGGTTGTGCCATTACATTATCCCGGTGCCGATCATATGAAAGGAGCAATGTTACATTCTTCATTACTTTAAAATAGTTTTTAAACTGTATATTCAAAAGCATTCCCTTTGTAGTCTTTCATAATTGTCACCTATGCGGTTGCCAACACACTTAAGGTCTTCGTTTTATGGCCATGCTCACAGAAGTGACGCCCAACGGGCGATGAAACATCAGCCCGCTTAATGCCACTTCTGTGCTCATTAAGCCTGATCTTGAGCTTGGCCTACTTAATATTTATAACACAGGCAATACAGAAGATGCATGACATGAGTTGTGTGTTACAGGTTATAAAGGATTTGATGTTATGCTCTTTTCCTGGGTGTGTATCGTGAAATGTGTTTGTCTTTACCATGTTGGCACAAGAGGTGCATGATCTACAGTAGGGGAAAGCCAGCCTTCACTAGGGGGTCTCTTAGACTGGTAGCCCTCTTAAAAGTGTTTTGGAAATTATTGTTGAGCACTTTATCTGACAACATATGTGCCAATGCTTCAGAATGGTAAATGTGAGCACATAGCACATAATTGACAGAATATGTTTTTTTTTGTTTTGTTTACTGTTTTGACCGCTTTGTGAAGGCATGACTCAGGGAGCCGTATCTTGCGCAGCGTCTTATGCCTTATGACTAATCTTATAAGACATTTTGGTAACATTTACTTAAAGGTCGGGTCTATAATGAATTATAATCACAACCTTAATATACTGTCTTACTGACTTTTTTATTATTTTGAACATTGAAAAATAATTCTCGTCAGGGAAGTTAGTCAGTAAATAGTTGCTTTGAGAGACAACTAGTATTGTATCTCAAGAAATAACATACTAATATATTGTATTCTCCACTTTTGGACGTTTGGAAATATTTCTTTCCAAACGAGGGGGGGGGGGGGGGGGTGGATGACCGTCAGACATTTTTTATAATATTATAAAATATTATCAAACATCTAACAACAATATGAGCTATAGTGTTAACAGAGTGACAATGACATATCACATGAGTCATTGTGAAACAATTATGATTCATGGTCACACACTATTTCAGTAATATAATTGATTTGATTATATCTTATTGTATTTATTTCATTTTATTTGAATGCAGTGTCATTCAAATGAGTCCATAAACAAACACATGTGTTGAATTAACTGTGGAAAAACTTGAAGAACAAAGGCACTGGATTAAGTAAGCTTGGCTGTTAGCCTGCTCCTGACCTAACTTCACAGCTAAATTGCCATGGTAACTAAGGTAGGCTTGCTTCAATTCTCTTTTGTGGAATCGGGTCATGGCTAAACTTAGCCAGGGTGAACTTGCTAAACTAATCTTCAAGATAATTCAGCTTTCATGGAACCGATTCAGCCCTAATCCTGGCTAAATTAAGCGAGGATAGGTGTTAAAGCCAGGCTTTAGCTCTAATTCACCTTTTGAGGAACAGGCCCCTGGTGCGTTCCATTCTATTAAAAGTCCCTAACGCCCACAAAACATCAGACACATTTCCTCTAGGGAGAACAAATATTGATTGGGAATGAGCCTCAGTGACGTCTGTAATTAATACTGAATTGTATTGCCCTTTCTTGTACACCTTCTGTTAATAATAATAATGAATGTGTGTATATGTGACCTTGTGTCCCATCAATACATTGTGTTTTTACAGACTTAAGCCTAGAACAGAGTTCGTCTGTTGTCTCTCGAGTCTCGTTATCCATCTCTGCTTCCACAAAAGTCGACCATCACAGCGAACCACACAGCTCAGCTTACACTGCTACACCAAACACACCTCACCTCTCGATGCTACGTGCATACAGTGAACCACAAGGCCAAGCACCATAGACGGTAGGGGATGGTTACTACACAAAGCGCATCATCATATCACATACCAGTGGTGCTTTGTTTGTTCACAAACTGCAGCTACAGATTGCTAAGGGAATGCAAATGTAGGAAACGGATTGGCGGTTGACAATGTGGAGGTGGTTGCGGATGGGAGGACGAGGAGGCAGCTGCTGGAGAAAGCGATCCTGTAGACTCTGTGTCTTGTTTGCATAAGACTGCTATGCTGTCCTGTTCGTCTTAAACACCCTGAAGCGTACAGCAAATTTACTGAAAGCTGACAGAAATCATCAGAGTCATGACCTGATTGAGCCTGACCACCCAGGGTTGCCTAACGTCTTAAAGGGATAGTTCCCCCCCCAAAAAAAATCATTTTTTTCTATCACCCCATGGAGACTTGAATTCATGGATATTTTTTTGTTTCTGTCGCATTCCTAAGCCAATAACTCTTTGTGTGTTCTACCGGAACCGCTGCCGGTAATCAAATTATTGGCTTAGGAATGCGACAAAAACTAAAATATCCATGAATTCAAGTCTAATAATTTTGGAGACGAACTATCCCTTTAATGTAACACTGTTTATCCATGCTTAGGGATCCGCTGTGATGTCCCACCGACAGCTTGGACATCACAGACATCACAGACATCACACTCATCACAGACAGACTGTAACTGCCCCTCGGCCTTGTAATTATGGGTAATGATGAGACAGTAGAGTTTCAATACTGATGCTGTTTTATTCCTCCGTAGCACCGTGAAAACTATGAAAAATATGACAAAATATACAATGGACGACAAGTCACAAAATACAATAGTCATAAGACAAACAGTAGACCAAAATAACACAAACAGTTATGCAAATAAGCATGAAATTGGCAATAAACAAATTATATACTTCTCGATGGTACAAATAAGCCATCTTGGGACAACAAAGGCATAGGCATGAAATTAACCTTTGTAAACAAACCTAAACCTTAAGTAGACTTAAGACATAAGACATAAGGCTGTTGCATTCATTTTGCAAGACATTAGTGTAAACATTAAAGCAACAAAAAACGATATTTTTAACTGGAAATAAACGTACACTCTTGGCAAACTATGAAATGCTCATCTCACAAACCTCAATCCGCCTTCCAAGGGGTGTTGAACATGAAATAGACTGTATATTTATAACTTATATCTCAGACAGAAGTTCGTTTTGAACTGGCTGTCGCCATCTTGGATTTATAGAACCTATCGCGAGATTCCCCCAACGTGACTATATAGTGATTGAATGTACAGAAAAGATGGGGAAACACTGCCACTCAGTGGACCTTTTTGTGAACCACACACACATAAAACAGTCTAAAAAACGTAGCAACAACACCACACACCATGGCATCACAAAAGTAAATAAACAGCTATCAAATCAATGAAGATGAACAACTGTAACTGTATAGCAAATATTGAAAACCCTTTGGTTGGTGGTCATTTACACAGACATGCAGGGCCAATGAGGCTTTGGCCTCAAGCAGTGTTGCATGGTCATTGCACGCGGAAACACGCCGTCCCACCAGTCTTTTGAGCAGGAGAACGCACATGCATCGATTAAAAACAACCCTTAAGTTCACACCTCAACAAAGTTTACAAAGGCTGCTGACTGCTGACTGTCATAAAAAAGGAAAAATGAGGTGGTTTGGTCAAGAATAGACCACTGAGTCAGCCAACTAAGTATATAGGGTTTAAGTGGTTGACTAGCAGGTTTAGGGTATTTTTCCACTAAGACATGCTTTGATGAGCAGTATATAGGGACAAAGAATTACCTACTGTATTCATTGCCCTATAATGCAGCAGAGATGAAGATATCTACATACTACATTTACACATGTAGTATGCAAAAACAAGATGTGCACTTTTGTAAAAATGCCCTGCGCACCAATGCAGTATGTTGCATTATTGCTTATGAGAACATGGGCAGTAAACTGATGGGATGTTGATGACATGTTTTAATGTGTCAATATTCTATGCTCTGTTGAGGAATTTAATACATAGGACCATAATGAACAAGTCCCCATTACTTTTTTGATATCCTTTTAGCCTGTTTTACTGTGCTGTTTATATATTTGACTATTCAATCAATCGATCAATCAATCCATCATTCAATCAATCGACCGACCGACCGACCGACCGCCCGACCGACCGATCGACCGATCAATCAATCAATCGATCGATCGATCAATCAATCAATCAATCAATCAATCAATCAATCAATCAATCAACCAATCAATCAATCAACCAACCAACCAATCAATCAATCTCTATTCCATTTGTACTGATCATTCCCAGTGTCTGCACCACAGGCAAATGACCTGGTCAATACACCAGGTCAAGATCACCAGTCAAATTAACTTCATTAGTTTCTTTGTAGGTTACAGTGCACACAGTAGACCAAACATGAGAAGAACCAGATGTGTTCATGTCACAAACCTAAATCTGAAAAAAGGCTGAAGCTACCCAATAATTAAAATGCTGAGGGAAACAAACGCAGATTTTACTGAGTATCGTGTGTATGTGTTCGTAAGTGCATGTGTCCTTTAAATTAAAATTTCTTGTCACTTCCCACTTGACGGCAATGAGCATGTAAAGAGTGCTCCATCAGAAAGGACCTGTATCATTTTCATGTACTGCAAGAGTGTTTTGTGTCCTTTATCTATTTTTCTGAAAAGCACAGCTTGTAAATGATTGCTTCCGCTGTAATTGTAATGCTTTTTTCAAATGTTTCAAATCTGTTTCTTAAATGTGGCTGATTCGAGGAGATGGCTCACTATGTTGCAGCTGTTTGGTTTGACATAGATGTCTCCTGACAACTTACAGTAGCAAAGTGTTTCACATATGGTAGTCCCAATAGCACTCATTTACATACTACAGTATGTCAACAGAAGCCAGTGATGTTGCTTGCCTGCTCACCCACAGTTTGCAAATCTAATCAAAGTATTCAATGTATTACATAAATGTATGTATGTAATAAGATTTGCATTTCAGGGAACTGGGGCTGGGCTAAAGATTTGATACCAGCCTGTGCAGATGAAGAGCATTGACTCCAAAAGACCTTTGGGGCCAAATAAAGGTCAAACTATTCCAGCCAGACGTGATATTGATACTTTAATGACCAGAGATCAAAGGATAGCAAAATATACTTCAATATACTTCATCCGAGCTACTGGGACAACAGTTGCAACAGTCCATCCCTCCACCATCTCTCCACATTTGCATGTCTCTGTCTAAGCCCTGTGTGTGCATGTCTATGTGTATGAAAAACATGCAAATGAATTACTTTTTGGGGGCTTTTCTTCCTTTATTGTAGACAGACAGGAAACAGGGAGAGAGAGTCGGGGTTGGGGAGTGAAATACAGCAAAGGAATTAAACACCAGACTCGCTGTCGGGCATCAAGACTATTTGGTATGCACCTTAACCATTTAGCTATCGGCGACCCCTGAAATATAATTTCTGAAAGATTAATAAAGGTAATAATAATTTTGGTCCAATGAAGATTAATGTGTGAGAGGAATTAAAGTATCACAGGACCATTTGTTATTAAAATGATCAAACGAGACTGGCATAATTGGCATTGGGCAGTGGGGTTGCGGGGAATTGGTCTCTTTGAGGGTTGGCTTGATCCTCCTCTCACACATGCAGCCAGTAGGGCCGACATCAAAGGAAGCAGCAGGGTTCCACATTCAGAGACATAAACCCAACCAACGAGATGCTGGAACAATGAACCCCCACCCCCACTCCTGGGAGAGCAACAACAACATGCTGAGGTAAGAAATATTATCCACAAGTTCAGCTCAGGGGAAATGTATTATTATGTGCGTATTGATTGTGCCGAGGACATATCAGTCTTGAGAAAACAAACCTCAATTTACAGTATAACTGGTCTAATTAACATTAACGTTGTCCAACCAATGACCTCATTATGTTAACATTCCTTTATTGACCTATGCCTGTCAAGCGTGTCCTTAAAGAACATTATGTCTCTACTTGTTATCCACCATTTGCTGCCACATGTGAACAATGTCAGAGTTATGTTATTTATTTTGATATCAAAACTAAACTAGCTGAAGCGGAATAACAAACATTATCCATATCTTCATGCTCATTGGGAGCCCACAGTTTATTGTGGGCTCCCAATGAGCTGATCTACAAGCTTGCATGTTGTGAGCTTTAGATCGGATATTTTTGCGAAGTGGTTGCCTGTTTTCACTGAATTATGTATGTTGAATTACTATTATGACATGACCAGAATAGGTATGCTCTGGTTCATGCGGTTACAGTTACATTAGGAATATCTCAAGATGTCAAGGGCACGAGCAGGCACAGGAGGTGAGAGGTTGTTAACATGGTGGGGAAAACATGGCGTCTTTGCTCTTCCTCAAATTTTATTCACAGAGGATTCAATACAATGTACAATGGCATCACCATGGGCAGGCCTTTTCTATAGCTAAGAGCAGAGAGTATGCTCAGCAGTTCTGACTGAACAATGCGAATGAGCAGGCTTAAAAGCTTGTTAAAGGAAGCATTTCTCCTGAGCTTATTGACTCTCTATAGGCTCTAGGAGGCTAATGTCACCCCGTAAGTGTAGTGACAAGAAAGACCATAGGTGAGCCAACACAATCAGTGTGCTAAGTAGGCAGAATTATCTTAGAATATCGTGCTAATTGTATTGGTCAATATAGACCAATAGTAAAATTCCACCTCAAATGTAATCCACTTAAATAGCTAAAGGGCACACAGTAGGATCCTATAGGCCTAGTGTTAGATGAAACGAGCAGATGCATTGTAGATCTGCTATTTCTGCTATACTTTTGTGTGACACTATCGGGCATTCATTTACAAAAATAAATAAAAAGTTGAAATGGAAATACAGGTTTCTGGCCGACAAATGAAAGATCTTTTGCGGGTCTCAGCCCTTAAGTACATATACTTTATCCTAGGATAAATAGAGAAAATAGCCCATCTACAAGCTCACAAGTGGTTAAAATATAATATCTTGGAGGGTTCCTAGTTTGATTCCTGCATGCAAATCTGGCATCATGTCAGACCTACTGCTCCCCAACAGGTTGGCTGCCTCTGCAGTTGATGTGTGAATGTGTGTGTGATAGTCCATGAGCCAGACAAGATTTCATTCAAAAAGTGGGCAAAACCATACCTATATTAAATTGTTTATAGGGTCAATATAAGTAAATATATGATAACCTTTCCACAGGAGTAGCTTTTTCATATTTATCACACATTTTGTTATTTTCCCCACACGTACATGACAGGTGAAAAAAATGGCAACATTTTAAAAATTGTTATCATAATGAAACTTCCCCTGTTGATTACTTATATGAAGACATTGGCCCCGATTCATAACGAGGGTCGTAAATATGGTGTAAATGAAGTTCGTAAAGGAGGTCGTATTTCTGGTACTCACTAACGGACGTGCGATTCAAAAGGGGTGTCGTATATGACAGAGACGTGCGTATGACCAGTGCGTATGACCAGGTGTGATGATTACTCTCTGGAAGGCTGCATCCAACAGCATCCAACTTCAACGTCACCGTGCTGAACCGTGCCAAACAGTGTTGCCATGTCCGCTTATTATAAGCGAATTTGGACTTATTTTTCTGTAAAGTTGCTTGTAAATATTGGGAGCTGTGGGATGCGTTTTTTTTTGGCTTGTTTCTAAAGTGTAGTTAGTTATTTGGGCTTGCTTCACAATTGTTTAATTGTTTTAACCGGTGGTTCTCAAATATTTTCATGTCATGGACCCCCAAGTTAATATGTATGCTAATTTATCCCTATAAGCCCCATCTGAAAATGTTTTGTGCGAGCTGGAGGCAGATTTGTGTTGTTAGAATGTTTAAAAAATCTTCCAAATCTTCCAAATTTTATTACACGATTTTAAAAATAAATAGCAGATCTACAAGCTCACAACGGTTTAATTAAAGTGCTTATAATGGCCTAAGTGCCAGTTGCTTCTTTTGGGCTTGTTTTCCTAGACCTGGTTGCTTATTTCTCTCACAACATCTGGCAACGCTGAAGTTCAACTCTGCCGTCTGTCGTCTAAGATAACAGATGCGGTGTCGCATCGCCTTGACAACTTGCTGTTCTGTCTGGAAGCGGATCACGTAATAAATGCTCTCATGTGTAATGAGAATAAAGAAGTTTACAAGGTTTAACCCCATTACCAAATAAAAGGCTAATAAAACGTGGAAATGATATTATAAGCATTTTCTAATGAACATTGCGCACCTTAAATATGATGTTGAAAATAAATCCAGGGCATACAAGTGGAACGCTTCTATCCGATTATGGACCAGAGCTTATTGATTAAATTAGTTCATTTTGGATATCACTGTCCTACGTCGGAATGGGGAATGGTTCTGGACACAGCTTTCATCCACTTTATTTTTCCTCATCAGGTGGTAATATTTATTAGGCTGTTGTGTGTGGCGTTCATGTGATCAATATACAGTAGCCTACAGTAGGCTTTACAAATTAATACCGCGACACGGACACTGATGCAGTCAGTCCCTCCGCAGTTTCATTACATAGCCTATTTTCATTATTGCGTGACACTGAGGGACCTTTTCAGCTCTAAATGCGACTCATAGCCTAGAAAATAAATAAAAAGCGGTGGAATCTACATCATGTCTAAGCAATACATCGTTTGACATTTATTTTTTATTTTTTTATATATATGTGTTGACAAATGTTGGGCACATACATATTTTATTTGAGGTTTGCCACTGTTGTAATTGATTTTGACATGAAGAATAAAGCATTCTAAAGACATACGCACATTTCAGCCCTGGTACGCCAGCCTCGGGGCTGACCTGAGAACGTGCGCACCTGACGCACAAAACACAGACCAAAAAATCTTTATGCATCAGGTGGATATGTACGACTTGTCCTAAATGCCGGTACGTACAAAATATGGTCGTAAATCCCTTTATGAATCAGGGCCAATGAGTTATCGTATTACAAGTTTTCTGAAATTGTATATTTAAATATGCAAATTAGGCATTAGGAAAATATGCCCGAATTTGCATAACTTTCCAGAATCAACATTGGAACATTGGACAAAGCCAGAGTCAACATTCTTATTTCATTTTGTTAAGATTTTGGAGTCAAAGATTTAACGGGGGAATATTCAATATCTGGCTCAATTTTGGGGCTCTGGCTCATGGACTAAATGCCTGATTCAAATATACAATTTCAGAAAACTGGTAATACGATAAATCATGGTCTTCATGTAAGTAATCAACTGGGGATGTTTCATTATGATAACTTTTTTTTAAATGTAGTAATGTTTTCACCTTTCATGTACGTATGGGGAAAATAACAAAATGTGTGATAAATATGAAAAAGCTACTCCTGTGGAAAGGTTAATCATTGCTCAATTTTGGGGCTCTGGCTCATGGACTATGAACGGGTGGATGTAAACGCAAGTTGCTCTTCAGACCATTACCCACCACCGCAGAGTCAAGGGGTCACAGAATGCATGATTGATTGATTGAATACTTTATTAGCAGTTTTCAGAAAAGAATGTGGTGATCTTGCAAATGTGGGGTTATTGCACCCCCCCACGTGTCCCATACACCATGAATTTTAACTTTTTCTTATTTTTTGTGTGTTTTTGGTCTCCCCTACCTCTCTTCTATCCCCAAAAATACCCCAGTTTGAACACTCAGGCTTTCACAGGAAATCTGGGGTTTTCTGTAAATTGGTCTCAAAACAGGCCAAACTGATTTGCACCCTGACGTGACGTCACGTCAGGGTACAATCCCTTCAGTTCCAACCAAAAAAGAAAAACAAAACTTTTTTTAAATGTATTTATTTGTATTTATTTATTTACTCTCGTATTTATTGTATTTATTGTCTCCGCCAGGCCGAAAATACAATAAATACGAGAGTAAATACAATAAATACGAGAGTATGTTTTCGTTCCCGTCACACTGTGTGTCCCCCCCCCCTAGCCAAGCTAACATTGGTCAAGCTTCACGTGACACGTGACAATATGTTGTCACCAATGCTTTTGATTGGCTAGCGAGACGCATGACGAAATAAAATCCTATAAATAGGTGTGTCACTTCCAAAAAACATTTATGTTTTTGGAAGTGAGGTAACATTGGTCAAGCTAATGGGATCAAGCTAACATTGGTCAAGTGACACGTGACAATATGTAATATAAATAGGTAAGACAGGATTAATCAGGAACAGTACTTTCCAGTACAAACAGAGATCACAGCTGAGATCACACAATGCAACTAACTCTCATTACGCAAACTGAAGAAGCAGGAAATCATCGTCTGAAACCTCATGAAGAAGCAAAGGCGCAACGCCGACAGCAGAAGGCCAAAGGTAAGAAACAGAGACAAAGAGCACTTGAATCCCTAAATGACAAAAAACGAAGACGAGCCACAAATGCTGACAACATGACACAGCAAAGATTGCTACATTCTCTGGAAGAAAAAGTACAAGAGTCTGTAAAGAACATCGAAAGGAAAAGAAGGCACTGGTCACAGTATTCAATAGATGAAAGACAACATCAACGAGCACATTACACCAGTAAGAGGAGACACTACAGATCACTTAAAGAACTAGAAGACGTTGAAGTTGATGAAGCTGGTGCTGCATTCTTAAAGAAGATGTCAGAAAGTGGACCCAAGGCCGAAGTCTCCGCCAGGCCGAAGGCATGGTGGAGAGTATGTTTTCACTTTGTCCGTCCGTGTGTGTGTGTGTGTGTGTCCGTCCTGTGAACACCTAACATTGGTCAAGCTTCACGTGACATCACAATATGTAATATAAATAGGTAAGACAGAATTAATCAGGAACAGTTTTACCACCTCGCCCGGCGGAGACCTGTGCTCCGAGCACATTTTCTAGTTTTTTCTTATTTTTTTTTTTTTACTTTTTCCACACAGAACCAGGAGATACTAACATGCATACAAACTGGCTCAATGAGGTATTGCACGTGAAAGTGCTTTATAAGCCAGAGAGAAGTTAGTTGGAATGAGTATATCTGAGGCTTGATTTAGGCTCAAACCTTTTGAAAAACGTTTGAGGGACATAAACAATATGATATTAAATATTATTATTATTTTTTTAAATTCATGGTGTAGATCCTTTAATTCACCTTTTGTGAAATAGGGCCCTGGTTCCTGACAGGGCTGTCAGAACGAATTTCGCTATTCAAATGTAATTCAAAATAATGTTAAAAAAATGTATAACATGTGTGTGTGTGTGTGTGTGTGTGTGTGTGTGTGTGTGTGTGTGTGTGTGTGTGTGTGTCCACGACTCCACGCTGAAACACCACGTTGCTCCAGCAGCCCATAAAGTTTCCCCCCATAAACTTCACTTGAAAGTTACATTTAAGAAACTGTGGAGGAAGAAACAGCGAGACAGGAGACGTAGGCACGTTGAGGTAGTTTACTTAGAACACCGTGAGCAGTACATACATTTCATTCATTCACTGCGAGCAGCATAACAACATCACATTAACCCGGAACCGGAAGTGTCTATATTCCCTCCAGCCTCGCTCTTAAAGGGACAAGCCCTCTTTGGTGAATGTCTCTCAATGTCTCTTTATGTGGGTCACCACAAAACTTTAATAATTATGACAACAGCAAAAGTTGTTAAAGGACGACTTCACCGATTTTCAACCTATCTTCATATAATTGGTCCTCACTGATACTCATGATAAAATGGTGCCATTTCTTTCTACTTGGTCTGTGTCTCGAAGGAGGGCTGTGGACAGTCCAGAACAAGATTTAACATTTTATATTTAGATTTTTATTAACACGAAATGGCTTATTTTATTGCATTGCAACTTTCCAGGAATAGAAAGCCTGCAGTTTCTATTAGCTTGGATTCCCCATTGATGATGTCACTGGTAGACGGGACTCTGAACTGTCCACAGCCCTCCTCTGACTGAGACACAGACGAGTCGATTTTTTTTTATCATGAGTATTAGTGAGGACCAATTATATGAAGATAGGTTGAAAATCGAGCTCCTCTCTCTGCTTCTCTCTGTCCGTGTGCAATATGCATTCATGAATCATGACATCGCCGCAGTCTATCTGCAAGACCACAACCAAGGGGCCAGCTTGTTGACTCCAATACGGAAGAGACAGTTCATATGAATGGCCTCTATAGTTTCGCTGTTTTACCCCTCCTGGTGTCAGAAAGAATGTATCTTAACGCAAGCGGATGGGTTTTTGACAAACTTTAGACTAGATTTTCTTACCTTAATAAAAATTGGCATAAATACTATGCTTCCAGTCGCTAGTTTAAAGTCTCCTTTCAATCATCATGATATGCGTTTTGGTAAACTATGGTCCCATTTATTTTAAAATTGACGATAAAGTAGGTTATGCTCTAGGAGGGGCGTGCGGGTGGTTAGGCTTTGACTTTTACAGGGGCAATTTTCGAATCGCAGCCATCAACTCTTTTAGAGCGGGTTTGAAGGAGGAAAGTATAGGGTTTGTCGCTGTCCATCGGTGGTGGTGCTGAACCATTTGCTATACATGTAGTTAAACGTGATGTGTCCATTGTGTCGCAGCAACCAGTTTTCTTTGAATAACAAGCTTGCAGGCTACTGCAGCTTGCTTGGCTCAATACTAAGTGTAAACTCATATCAGCTTTTTTACAGTCGTGAAATGAAAAAAGCAGCCTCCATTTCTTATTGACAGCTTTTGGTCTTAGGACCTAGCACTCGCAATAAAAAAGTTAGGCTTCTTGAGTTGAGTGTGCGTAGGCTGTTGTTTTTCTTTTTCATTTAGATTCCCCTCGGCTCAGACTCAACTTTTATTACGGATGAGCGGTGATTTTCTTCACTTCACAGTCGTGAATTTTTTTATTGTTTCTTATCGACCCCTCGTGAATGCTTCATCCCGGGGCCCCTGAAATAAGACAAGAAATTTGAAAAAAGCAGAGAAAAAAAAACATCTCCCCTTCTCGGTCAGCCGATACCACCCATCCCATCATGTCTCTGTTGCCTTGTGCCTCTCCCTTTTCATTGCTCCCCGCTCTCCTCTTAAACCGATCCTTTTAAGCCGCAGGTGTTCCATTACACCTGCTTCCATAGGTATGTATGATGTCAGTATAGCTCTGGATCAGGTCAAAGGAGAGAGAGAGAGAGAGAGAGAGAGAGAGGTGTGCACGAGGGCTTCACCCTGCCACGTACTGTATAGGCCAATCATAGACCAATATTTGTTTACCAACATTGAGACTGGATGCTCAGGTGATTGTTTCACGCAATCAATTCTCAACCTGTTGTTTTCAACCTCTTGTGTGCCTAGTGAGGCGCGTCCTAGCGAGACCTGACAGAATGGGGTTCATTGCACGCATACTGGTTGCACGCATACTGGTTCTTATCAGTGTGACGTCGTCTGTTAAGGGGTCTATAGCTATAACAGGCGAGTAAAAAAATATATATATATATATATAGACTATATAGCCTAAAAAGTAAACATATATTGGCTAATTTCACTAATTTAGCCATATGACAGCATCTCCTGAACCATTTATGTGACACGGTGCAGATTAACTGTGAAACTGCAATTGTATTGTGGCAAATTGAGCCTGAGCGAATCTTAATCGTAAAATAGTAAAATCACACTTTTCACGCTCTAGGTAGGCTGTCATTGAATTTATATTGTGAAACCCTTTGGCTTGTGCTCACACTGTGGTTCAAACTATTATACAAATAAGCAGTGGTGATTTTTTTGTACTTAGTTAAAAGTATCAATCAAACTTTAGAAATACTCTGTTACAAGTAAAAGTCCGGAATTCAAAATGTAGCCTACTTGAGTAGAAGTACAAAAGTATTGGTATCAAAATAATAGTTTATGTACAAAAGTAAAAGTACTCATCATGCAGAATGTCCCATTTCACAAGTTTTCAAATGTATAAAATGTACAAAAACCTTTAACCTTTAAAAATAGCAGATCTACAAGCTCACAATGCTTCACGCTGCCACCCATTGTGAGATTGTAGATCGGCTATTTTCAAAAGGCTAAAATGTATATAGGGCTGAAGTGGGTAAATGTAGCCTATGTTTTGTAATAATAATCGAACTCTACAAAGTAACTAACTAAAGTACACTATTTAACTCTAAGAGGTAGTGTAGTATAAGTAAAAGTAGCCTACTGAATATTGGAAATATAGGAAAACTAACAAAGAAATCCATGTATTAAAGGCTTCATTTTTTGGGTGAACTACTCCTTTAAGGACATAAACATCTAGATTTTGTGTACAAGAGTAAATCATTCAATTAGCATCATGAATTTTCTATTCTTGCCTTTTGGCAAAATGCTACCTGCCACGTTTTTATTAACCCATTTACACACACACAGTCACGGTAAAGACTATGAAATTCAACAACCTCAACGTGATCATCTGGCTCAACGACCCATTGAAAAAGATTCTAAACATACAACATGGTCAGGAAAAAAAGTATTTGGTGGGGGGTTTGATTGTGTAACAACAGAGTGAGCAAACATATTGATATTGTAGAAACTTACCATAGGTGGGTCCTGCCGATTAATCCTTCTTGTAGCGACTCACATATGTCGCAACTGCAAGGCTCAGCTCTGGGCGTTTTGCATTGTGGCATAGCGGTGGCGGGGCAATAGGCATCGGCTGGCAGTCACTGGCTCCAGACACTTTTGAAGATACCATCTCCATGACCTTTGTGGTATATTCTGTAACAAAAAAAGAAGATACAATTAATGATGCAGTAATACAGTATACTGCATCAATAAGTCATCATGCATTTCAAGAGTGTGCGGCCCCTTCTTTTGAAGGCTACCTTTTGTATTATTTTGTAATTTTGTCTTGCATTGACCCGCACCTCCCGTTGGGGTCTAGAGATGTGCACAATTGTTATTTTATGTGTGTGTATATATATATATATATATACTGTTTATATATTGGACAGTGTTCTGCCCTATGAGCAATGGAGAGTGTAGTAATGAGGTGAAGAAACAAGTGCAAGCAGGTTGGAACGGGTGGAGAAAATTGTCAGGTATGATGTGTGATAGGAAAGTATCAACAAGAATGAAAGGGAAGGTGAACAAGACAGTGGTGGGACTGACTGCCTGACGCTGAACAGAAAACCCAATCAAAATGTAAACGCTCTAAGCACACTTAATTATTGCTAGTTATTATTATTATTAATAATAATAATAATATAAGACATCTATCCGTCTGTCTGTCTGTCTGTTTGAAACCCAAAAAAAGGTGACTCCAAAGCGCCATCTCGTGGTAGTATTTGGAACTACATTTATTGCGTGAGCTAGGTTGGCTCACACAAGTGAAAGTCACATGAGAAACTACAAACTCAGTAGGCACCAACTGTATGTTGTATGGTATGGTTTAGAAATAGTCGCACTGAGGGAAAGACAGGAAGCACAGCTGGAGGTAGCAGAGACTAAAATGTTGAGGTTCTCTCTGGGAGTAACGAGGATGGATAGGATCAGGACCTAGTACATTGGAGGGACAGCCCATGTTAGATCATTTGGAAATAAAGCCAAAGAGGCCGGACTGAGATGGTCTGGACATGTACAGAGGAGGGGTAGTGAGTATATCGGTAGAAGGATGCTGAGGTTGGAACTGCCAGGCAGGAGGCCTATAGGAAGATAAAAGAGGAGATTTATGGATGTAGTGAAAGAGGACATGAAGTTAGTTGGTGTGAAAGAAGAGGAGGCAGAGGACAGGGTGAGATGGAGGCAGATGATTCGTTGTGGCGACCCCTGAAAGGAAAAGAAGAGGAAAGAAGAATATATAAAATATATTAGTTGTACCAAGGCTGCACAATTGGTTTTCACTGGGCGGAGCGAATAATCTCCCTTCTTTGCCTTTGGGAAGACGACTGACCACCGTACCATACCATCTCTTTTACGCACTGCCTGCATGCGTCCACTGTTTTCATTGTAATGCATGACTGCAAGGTATGTTCTAGAAGACGTAAAGAACAAAACAGAGCATGTCCCTGAATAGTAATGCAACCCATAAAATCAAAAGATACAATAACAGTTGTGAAATGTAATGCCTACCTGGCATGCATTCCTGTGTAGGAGAAGCATGTGTGCTTCGGTAGGAAGTGCAGGATCAGTGCGTGGTAGGCCTCCAGACTAGATGTTTGGTGGTCAGTGGAGAGCTTTGAAATATCCTTTGAGATCAAAGTCCCATGGAGGATCTTCTCCAGACCAACTGAGCTAGCAGAGTCTGGGGGAGCAGGGTACAAACACAAAAAGTATAAACCCCATCAGATTGAATTCCAGGCATGCATTAACCCATTTAGACCCGAGGCTGTTACATTATTTTAATTCATTTATTCCCCATCCTCTTCATTTATTTTTGACTAAAATACATTTAAAAATACTGTTGCTATAGCCTATAGACATCTAAATACAAAATTAAATGGTCACTTACTTGGTGCCAGCCACTCCTTTGTTCTTTCGTGCTCTTCTAATGGATCATGGGGACATGCAGGCATTAGTGGATTTGGGAGGTCTGTGTGTTGATTTTGCAAATGGTAGAGCACAACCTGCCATTTCGCAAGAATCATGTCCCTGTCGGCTTCCGTGCTGGATCCAGCAGACCAGTACAGATGGTTTATGATGGATTTTTGCCACAGCCCTACAGCTCTGCTCTCTCGCTTAGTGGCCAGCAAGACAATCTTCTTGCTGATGCCTAGTCAAAGAATACATATTTGTATTAGTCTACAATCACAACAATTCTGCAAAATGTTCTGACATTATACAGTTTGTTACTAAATTAAAATAATCAGAAGAAAGATTGTCTAGGGATATCATTATCAAGTAGTTTAGTCAGATTAAAATGTTTAGGTGCATTTCTTCAATAATTCCAAACTTACAAACAATAACTTAATTACTGTTAATGCACACTAGGTCATACCTTTTGCAATATGCCAAATGTCAAACCGATGTTTGACTCCTAGCCAGATTTCTCGGATCCATTTGGCTACTTGCCGATTTCTGTCTGTGATAAGTGTTCCCACTACCAGTTCAGCACCACCCAGGAAGGTCTTGGTCCGCTTCAGTCCCTCAAGCTCACACCAAGACGAGCTCTTCACCTCATTACTCTACAATAAAGAAAAAGAAAGAAAGACAAAAAAACTAAACACTAATTGACCTAGAAAATGAATGTAAAACAGATAGTTGAGCAATTAAGAAATGGAAAAAAGACATGCATCACATACCTGTACAATTTCAACGTGGAGAACTTTGTTGATCCTCTGCTCAATAATGCTGACCGTGCCAAATTTAGCTGAGTGTCCTGGGCTGTCACTCCTCCCATCTGCTGTCAACACCAGTGGTTCACCCATATCCTTGAGCGACGCGATGATGCCACTTTGCTCGTCCTTCCAGACCTGTAGAATGGCAGGCTCAAGATGGGCTTTCTGATGCCTAAAAAAGGTGTTCCGGTGTATGGTCGCCACTCCCAGTATGTTGAGCATGCGCAGGGCTTTGGTTGGCATGCTTCCCGAAGCCAGAATCGCAGCCGACAGCAGCAAATTCCCGGCAGCAACACTCCCAATCTTTGGCTGGCTGTCCCATTTCTTGACATGGCCACAGGACTTGCAGGTTTGTGTGACCTAGATGGCGGTTCCACATTCTCTGACTGTGCCAAGTGTTTCGACAAGACACAGCACACAGTGTTGGAACAGGGTCATTAGCTGTGACCGAAACACAAGATATTTCCTGTCCTTCACAGGACCTGGGTCAGAGGTTTCTGGCTCTCTGGAAAAATAATACATACATACAAGATTGCTCTGGGTTAATTAATGGTTAGCATGTTATTGTACTTGCACAGACATTTAGAACTTGTGAAGTATGAATTGAATGTCAACACAGCGTACACATTATTTACCCTCAGGTAGTCCTAAGATAATGCAAAATTGCACTGAGTTATAGGCAATTGTGGTGCACATCTGTGAACGTCACTCACAATAATGTTAATCATAATAAATATTATTGATACTGTTATTAGTATTATTAGCATTAGTAATAGTACTAGCAGCTGCAATGCAATGTATTCACTGAAAACTTCCTAAACTAATGTATTATGCATACATTTGTTTTTGTATCGCCGACCTGACATCTACATTTGTATCATCTGAGATAGAAAATACCAACAGTCTACAGTGCATACATGTGATCCTAAACATGGCCACTGACCCAGACAATGTCATCTCCCCATCCTCTTCTTCATCTTCTCCTGGGAGATAATCCTCATCATCCATGTCTTCAATGGCTCCCTCCTCTTCTTCTTCCTCCTCCTCTTCCTCATACAACTCCATAGCTGCCTCTGGTTCGTCCAACATAATTTCACACTGCACACCAATGGAAATCATCTTGGGAGAACTGGTTTGACAACCTAAAAGTACAGAAAAATTGGCAGCTATTGTTATTGAGCCATGGCACAGTTGTTGTGCTTTGTATTAGATTGTATGAAGACTTTACACACAATGACAAAGTATTACATGATATTAGAGAGAATATGTTAACAAGACCAGGAGACCTGGTTCTGCCAGACCCAGCACTACGTCATGGTGTATGCCCATGTATGGACGAAAGGGGGACAGACTTTTATGGCTGGGGCCTAAGGGCAAAGGGGGCATGCCAATGTATGGAGAAAACAGGTACAAAACATGCCCATGTATGGATGGAAGGGGGACAGACTTTTATGGCTGGGGCCTAAGGACAAAGGGGACAAAACTTGTGTTTTGCCCATGTATGGAGAAAACAGGTACAAAACATGCCCATGTATGGACGGAAGGGGGACAGACTTTTCTGGCTGGGACCTAAGGACAAAGGGGGCATGCCCATGTATGAAGAAAACAGGTACAGAGGCAGAGCCTCATGAAAAATAAGTTTTGATCACTCACGAATGCTCCTATGTGGAGTTGGTATCCATGTGCACTGTGTGCCTTGGTGGTGGTGATCACACGATCGTGCATCTGGAGTTACAGGTGTTGGCTCAGTGTGAGATGCCGCGGATGAAGGGCCCGCTGTACTCTCTGTGACAGTAGGTGCCAGGCACTATATTCAAATAGCATAGAACATAAAAAACATTAACAATATGCAAAGGTTATGTCACAGTATTGATGACAATACCAAGTAGAAGCTGTCAGCATAGTGCACATCAGTGTTGATCCAATATAGCAGGGGTCTTCAAC
>NC_139945.1:31004024-31014024 GCF_963454915.1 Gymnoscopelus microlampas
CGCGCCATGCGCGCGTGCTGCGTACGTGCGTGCGTGCATGCGTTTGTGCAGCGAGAGAATGGGAGAGAATACAGGTAGAGTTGTTCAGACAGAGAGAGCAAGCACAGTCCAGAGGGGTCTGTCAAGAATGTCCTTAAAGGGATAGTTCACCCCCAAAATGACTTTTTTTTCTATCAGTCACCCCATGGAGACTTGAATTCATGGAATTTGTTTTGTTTTTGTTGCATTCCTAAGCCAATAACCAGGAGGCTGCAATTCAAAAATGGCCCCTGTCAAAGTCTTAACCTAACTCCCCCCCGCCCCCCGCCCGCCAACCTCCCCATCCCAAACTGTTCATTTTTTTCCTCTCTTGTACATATTTTTTTACTTTTCATACCAGTAACCTGTAAGCTGATTGTATTCTGTATAGTAGTGTGTATATCTGTCTGTCTCTTAAATGTCATCATGATTTGTGTGCGTGGGGATCTCATTTTAAACAAGCTTATAGTGCTTTATGAGCCTTCCAGTTTAGTAGACCTTGTATTGTGAATTTGTACTTCCATGTACTGTTTTACTAAAATAAAGTACATCAATCAATCAATAATTGATTGACCAGCGGACCGGTAAGCAGCGGTTCCGGTAGGAGACACAAGGCAGACTCTTTGTGTGTCCTACCGGAACCGCTGCCTGTCATCAAATTATTGGCTTAGGAATGTGACAAAAAAATAATAATAATATCCATGAATTCAAGTCTCCATGGGGTGACTAATCAATAGGAAAAAAAAGTCATTTTGGGGTGAACTATCCCTTTAATGACCTAGCAAATCTTTTATGCATTCGGTCCCGACTCCCAACTTTAATTTGGGCTAATCATCTGGAAAGCAGTGGTTTTGTAGAGTTGAATGAGGAATGGCGCATGACCA
This sequence comes from Gymnoscopelus microlampas, assembly GCF_963454915.1. Taxonomy (NCBI): domain Eukaryota; kingdom Metazoa; phylum Chordata; class Actinopteri; order Myctophiformes; family Myctophidae; genus Gymnoscopelus; species Gymnoscopelus microlampas. The sequence goes on from NC_139945.1 coordinate 31,004,927, forward strand.
TAGAGTTATAATACCAGTATAAACCGGTATAATCAATCACATATAGGCCTACTGTCATGCATTATTATTTTTTGATCTGAACCAAACCCCCCCCCCCCCCCCAAAAAAAAGCTATTAAAATACGCAATTTAGCGCAAGGCCCATATAGGCGCGTGTTTTTGGCTGTGGCGGATCCGGGATGGAGTTATGACATTTTTCTACTGTACCACTCATCCTAGGATATCATAGCATCATAGAAAAGGTAAGAAAACCGTGGGGCAAAATTCCCCTTTTGCACTTTTACTGCCAGACTTAGTTCTGGTTGCGTGCACCCACTGCCAGCGATCTTTCGATTTTCTTACCTTTTCAAGTATAGTCACAGAATATCTATCTCTATATGATCGATCCCCTGATAGTTGCTAATCACGGAGGGTTTCACTGTGCTTCCGCGAGAAAGAAAAATAATTCACAGCGACCTCCCGTTCGCTTGTTATACGCCGTTGAAAATAGCATGTCTCATGTCTCTGCAACACCTGAAAATGACTGCTCTACAAGCTCAAATGTCACTCTTTTAATACATAAACCGACACAAACAAAGCAGATTCTGCTAGTATAACAGTATGAAACCCAACACAGCATCTCTTTTTTTGAATGTCACAACTTCCTCTTGATTTTTCAATTAAGTATTATACGGATCCGCAGATCCAGTCCGGGGCTTCTTTCAAATTTTTATTGTAAAATCAACATGAACTTGACTTTTGTGTACATTTTTATTTTAAAACAAGTCAATAAAATGATCTGTCAGGTTTAGTGCTTCATTTTTATGTCATGTTGGAGTTGCCGCTAATGGGGGGATTTGTGATGAATAGCTACATTTCAGCACACTACAGTACTGTATGTCGATTTCAGTTCAGGGTCATCACCAGAGGACCAGGCAGATGACCCATGTTAACCTGGTATATACAGAAACAAATCCACTGCTCAAGAGGGCATCACAGAGCCAGTGCAGGGAGGCAAATATTGGCATGTTGCCTCATGCGCTTCTATTTCCTGTTTGATGGCACACACTTATATCAAAAAGTGGCCCTGAACACCCTGTATCTAAGCCTCTGTGAAGCACAGGCTGAGGGCGGAACAAGGTTGCTGTATCTGGGTTAGACGTCCTTTCAGTTGCGAATCTCTTCAGTCTAGCATGACTGACCAGTTGACTGAAAAGATGAAAAGTTAAGTCGTTGAGTCCAAATGATTATGCACATGGTGGAGGGATCATCTAATCATCTGGTACGATACTGGAGCAAACTGTCATTTGACTGTGTTCCTGCAATCATCTTTCAGAGTTTAGGACCCCTCTTGCAGCGATCGCTCATTTACAGTACCATGTCTCAAACAGCCGCTAAACACGTCACAGTCCCTCCAGTCCGTTCAGACTGGCTATAAGTACAACGTTAATTTGCACTAGCCCATGTTTCGCTTACCTTGACGGTAAACAAAAACAAACTTGGGGATTATGTTGCATAAAAGGAGTAGAGTGCTCCATGTTGTGGCGTTCTGTAACAAACTGAAATGCAATGTCTCTCCTCTTGTTTTGATCAGAATTGCAAATAAACGTCTGTGTAAAATGCAACGGTCACGTGATGTGTGCGGACAGCATAGTGTGTGCCCTGCTGCCAATGGACGTGATCCATTGGCTCACATCAATTTTCCCCCCTCCACAGTGGTGGATCTTAAAGTGGGGTCCGGAGACCCCCAGGGGTCCTTCAGGGTTTTCCAGCAGGGTTAATATAGCAGTTTATAATAATATAACAGTTTAACCCTATATACATTGGCTAATTGAAAATAGCCGATCAACAAGCTCACAACGCGGCACGTAGCTTGTAGATCTGTTATTTTCAGAAAATCTTGAAAGAATGTGAACATTTTTGGATATGTTTGAAACATTTTCACAACACAGATCTTGTATGGGGGTCCCTCGCACAAAACATTTTCAGATGGAGGTCTGCGGCCAAATACACATTAATTTAGGGGTCCTTGACATGAAAAAGTTTGGGAACCACTGCACTTTACAGTAACCAATCTCTCTATAGCCCATCTCCTCTGCCTGCTTTTCATTTTCTTCTCTTCCCCTCCCAACAGTAGTTCATCTACTGTCCTCTTCATCAGTAATTCTCCTTACTTCTCCGCTCTTCGATCTGCTCTCTTTCCTGCACTCCTGGTCTCACATCCTCCCCTCTGAATAGAACTGCTGAGGTTTATTGCGTTCATGCGAAGGTGGACACGTGTGGACTGAGCAGAGAATGTGAATGCCACGTGCACTGTTGCACTGTTGCACTGTTGCTGTTGATGCTTTGTGCCACATGCACTGTAAAAATCCTCAGTTAATTTAACTCTGAGCTTAAAGCTAGGGTAAGTGATTTTCTTTGGTTAAAATAAGTGTTAAATAGCTCTATATTCTGATTGTACTCATTGCTATAGAGTGTTTGTTCAGTAAAAGGAGTCTCCTTGTCTCTCTCCTTGTTTCATTTCCAATTTTATCCAATCAGGATAGAGAACTCAATCAGGATATAGATTAAACAAGCGAAATTGGAAGTGATGACACTAAGAAATGAGCAGACAAAATTGGAACTGGAACACTATAAAAATGAAGCTTAAAAATTGGTGCTTTCTCCTGATTGGCTGACATGCACTGACATGTCTTCATCACGGTGCTCCACTCACCTGTTCCGTTCCCCGCCACCCTCTGGGGGAAGTTGTGGGGCTACAGGTGGGAAGAAATAATAATGGGTCACAGACTCGCTACATTCACATCAGGACAAGAGAGTTCTCGCCCTATTGTAAACACAATAAGAAACGTGTGGTGGCTAGCGCCTTGCATGCCGTAAACTATATTAGACCCCCTGTGGTCAGAGTGAGGGTTGGGGTGGGGGGGGTGGGGTTCTCATTGATATGCACGTGGCGTTTCACAGACCTGTGAGCTCTCTTGGCATCCACCTCCTAATGAAAAGGAGCCAATTAGAGTGCATCAGAGAGGGAGTGGGGACTCCTGAGGCAGACCGGGTGAGAGGAGAGATCTTTTGTAGAAGTAGTCCACAGAGGGAGATAACACTCTAGCAGCGGTGAGGCTTTTTGAAGCCTCACCGCTGCTACTCGCTCCGTGACCGTCTCCCTCTGAGTCATCTCTCACTCTCCCCTTTTCTCTCCTTTACCGTCTCCCCTAGCATCTGTCTGTCTTTCTCTCTCTGTCTACTTCCCTCAATGAACTCTCCCCCATACGGCTCTCTCTCTCTCTGTCTCTCTGTGTGTCTCTCTCTCTCTGTCTGTCTGTCTGTCTGTCTGTCTGTCTGTCTGTCTGTCTGTCTGTCTGTCTGTCTGTCCTGTCTGTCTCTCTCTCTCTCTCTCTCTCTCTCTCTCTCTCTCTCTCTCTCTCTCTCTCTCTCTCTCTCTCTCTCTCTCTTCTCATCGTTCGGTGTTCTGCTCTGTGTCATTCTATTCCATCTCCTCTCAACCGCACACCCTTTGTTCATCGCTTTTTCTACATAAAAGGAGAAGTTCACCCAAAAAATGACTTATTTTCTAACAATTACACACCCCATGAAGCGTTGAATTCATGGAGAATGTTTTGTTTTTGTCACATTCCTAAGCCAATAATTTGATGACCGGCTGTGCTTCCGGTAGGAGACAAAAGAGACTCTTTGAGTCTTTCTTTCCCCTTTCCCACTTGCACTGAAAGCCGTACATTCACTGGCAGTGTTCCATAATGCATAACGTGGGAACAGGAGGTGGTGTCGATTTCCATAAAAAATTGTTCCATAAAGCTCCCCGGTCTCGACCTAGTATCATTTATGTATCTCTTCACCCGCAGTTGAGGTTTGTAATGAGAGAATCCGATTTCAGTAATGTAAAAGTTTTGTTCTATGAAGACAACAGCTTCATTATAACATAACTTCAGATTTGCTGACATTTTCTTTTTACACGCATAAATCATCAGCAATATAAGTGTCACATTCTCTAAATGACTTCACTTCATTTCATTGTAGAGACAAGACCTCATTACAGTATATAGTTGATAATAGGCAATATGTGTATGTCATATTTTTTCATGATTCTCCCTCACACGTAACATTGTGAAGCATGCAGTTAGGTGAACTCAATCATTTAGGCAACGCTATCTTTAAATGGACATAAAAGTTATAATCTTCAACAATAAGAACAAAACGACTTCACAAGAGATTAGCTAAAATATATGTTTTACATCAAAAGATTATCAACTACAATGCAACTTTAACAAGTTGAAGCTGTTAAAGCTGTTTATTTATGGCTGAGAAAACTCATAAATGTTGATCTGTCCTTTTAAAGTTGATCCAATCTCTCAGGTTTTCAGTTTAGAAATGTGTCATGTGCTGTAAATGAAGCTAGACTTAACATTGCCTGCCAAAAACGTTAAGCTAACCTTTTAAAACGTTTTTAAGAAAATAATTAAAACATTTTCTTTTTTAAATTCTAAATATATATTATTTAGAATAAATAAAGAAGAACCAGGAGATAACGCGATCCAAAGATTTGCTGCTCCATTCACTTCAATGTTAAAAAATAAACTGAGAAAAAATTGAACATTTTCCTGTGTTTTACTATGTATTTTTGACTGAAATTCAAATTTTCAAACATCATACAACAAATGTCAACGAGGTCGCGATGACCTCTTGACATTTTTCAAACCACACCTGAAAACCTTCAGTGATTAGCAACCATCAGGGGATCAATCGTACTGGAGATAAATATTCTGTGACTACTTGAAAAGGTATAGTTAAAAATGCTGGCAGAGGCTGCAAACTGTTTTAGAAAACCCCTGGCAGTTGCCTAAACTCACTTCAGATCTTATTAAATCCTCCTCAATGTGAGGGAGTAAATTAAGGCAGGGAATGCCATGTTCCCTTGTGGGAAGTGGCATGAAATTAAGACATACTGTAGCCGTAACAAATTATAGCTCATCAGATTGCTCACGTCAAATGCCACAGTGTCACATTGCTTTTTCACACCAGCACATATTAATTATATTGTTAGTGAATTATGATCATCAAAGTAAATCATTCTTTCTAGGGGCTCACAGCATAGAGAACACTTAACCATTCATTTCATATTCATTTAATCAGATCCTCAGTAACTAAGGCAGTAACTTTGTGAGTGCAATGACACACCAGAGCTTTACACAAACACCCGCAACAAAGTTCACTTCAGTCTCTTCACCCCAACCGCACCCTCTCCGTTCCTCTCTCCCCCTCTAGTCATGTCACTCTTAAACACCCATCATAGTCTATTATTAAGTATCGGAAAGAACTGGTGGAGAAACTTTTCTATTAATACCTAAGCAGCTGTCTGCCCACATCTATAATTGATACAAGCGGCACTTGTTTTTGCTTTGTGAAACTCTGCTGTGCTGTCCTTCTCCCGTCAGCCCCGCAAGCACATTTATATGTGTGTGTGTGTGTGTGCGTGTGCGTGTGCGTGTGCGTGTGCGTGTGCGTGCGTGCGTGCGTGCGTGCGTGCGTGTGTGTGTGTGTGTGTGTGTCTTTAGGGCGCCGATGTTATGGACGTTATTTTATCCATTGCTGAATCCTTTGCTCTTGTCCAGCTGGGTCGAGGCCAGTGCCTCGCCTCATTAAATGTTATAACCCCTTATTGTGCGGTAAGTGTGTGTGTGTGTGTGTGTGTGTGTGTGTGTGTGTGTGTGTGTGTGTGTGTGTGTGTGTGTGTGTGAGTGTGCGCGCGCGCGTGCTTGTGTGTGCGCATGTGCGTGTATGTGTGCGTGTGCGTGTGCGTGTGCGTGTGTGTGTGTGTGTGTGTGTGTGTGTGTGTGTGTGTGTTAGAGCTTGTCATTGGTAATGGCCCCCTGGGGAAAGATCTGCCTCTTCATTTGCTCGCCGTCTACCCTATCATGTCCCGTATTCCCTCCTTCTTTGTCCCTCCCTCACTTCTTCCTTTCTTTCTCTCCAGCCTTTATCTCCTGACAGCCCTCCTCTCATTTCCCGTATCTCCCCTCCCCTTTCCATTCTCCCCCCCCCCCCCCCCTTTTCTTCGTCGGCTCATCTTCTTCTCCGCTGCTATCCTTCCTTCTACCCTGGCTGTCTCCTCCTGTTTTCCCGTCCTCCTGGCTCCCTTCCAGTTTCTCACTATTTTTGTTCTCCCCTCTCAGAATGTTATTTAGCCTGTCTAGACGTTTTAATCCTCTCCTGTGCATTGTATACAGAGCTCATTGCCGACATGCTGGAATCTGCAAATGACAGGCAGTTAGGGGTACATAACAGAGGGTACACAGTAAAATCCTTAATTTATCTGACTTATATTAACACTCAGAGTTATATATTAACACTCTATTGTCACGTTTTACGACATGGCACCTAAGGGGCCATGCCGTTTGTTTGTATAACAGTGCTTCTCAAACACGTCCATGTCAAGGACCCCCCGATTGATATGTATTTGGCCGTGAACCCACATCTGAAAGGATTTTGCGCCAGGGACCTGGGACTTGTTTTTTAAAAGAATTTTGAAATGAGCAGATCTACAAGCTCACAACATCGCATTGTGACACGCTGTGAACTTGTAGATCGGCTCTGTTTCCCGCACATCACCTTCACTTACTCAATAAATAAAAACGTTTTAATCACTTTGCAATGGTCAAGGACTTTCTTTAGGCATCTGACGTCATGGATCAAATGCATGAAGAAAGGTCCGTGACCGAAACATTGCAAAGTAATTAAAATGTTCTTTATTGAGCAAGTGAAGACGATGTGCGAGTATTTCTTATTCTTTGAATAGACAAAGTATAAAACTTAAAGTAGTTAAAGTGATTTTGATGCTATATTTTTTTTTTGCTGGGGACCAGCTGGAAACACTTGTCTAGAAGAGCATTGTTGTGTCCTTGTGTCTGTCCAAACCACAGCTCCGAGATCCACAGGGATGCCATGTCGGAACTAAACACTGTGTGGTTCCACTTGAAAATCAGTTATTTTTGGTGAATGTCAAAGTAGGAACTAGAAAAGTGTGCTCCTAGCGCAGGTCTCCACCAGGCTGGGTTGCCTACCAAGGAAGGGCCCAGACATTTTGGAAGTCAGTCATAGCCAATTGGAATGGAATATGAACATGAACAGGGTGCTCCTCAGAGCAAAGGTCTCCGTCAGGCCGGGTTGCCTACCCAGGGCCCGCAAACTTTGGTCATAGCCACATTGAATGGGATCTGAAAAATCGAATGTTTTGGCAAAATCTGTAGGAGTAATATAAAAAAAATGTTTAATGAAAATCGGCCTCCTGGTGGTTCTATAACAGGCCAATGTGAAAAATGTGGGGCAGAGGTTCTGCTCTGGCCTCCAAGGAGTGTACGTGCACAGTTTCACGCCTATCCAACAGTGCCGGAGATCAGCTGTCCACAGACAGATGGACGGACACAAACACACACACACGCACACGCACACGCACACACTCACACACACACACACACACACACACACACACGGACACATGGACGGACGGATAGTGGTGAAAACATAGTCCCGGCCTGGCAGAGACAAAACTCTGACTGATATCTGGATCACATGACTCCAGAGATAATGTGCACTGCTTTGCATGAGGTTGTAGGAGGACAACATTTGTAGGAGTAGTAGCAAAACGTGTGTGGTGCACAATCTAGTCTGGCACAAATGGCCCGGAACCGGTGTGTGTGTGTGTGTGTGTGTGTGTGTGTGTGTGTGTGTGTGTGTGTGTGTGTGTGTGTGTGTGGGTGTGGGTGCGCGTGAGTGCGTGCATGTGTGTGTGCGTATATAGGCGGCTGCATTTGCTTGTGCATGTGTGAGAAAACATGCATCTGTGCGTCTCTGCACATTAGCGTCTGTCCTTTGATTGTGACCAGTGCTACCAAGCTGGTTGACAATTCCCGGAAAGCCATGGGGGCACTGGCTTAGATGTGTTCCTCAATTTGCTGGCAGAGGTACCGGCAGGGGCTGGGAAAAAAGGTAGTCTAGGGAACAAAACAGAGATCAGTAACGGCAAAACTTGGCTTAGAAACTTGGCTTTAGAACAATGCTTGAGAGCTTGCAAACAAGACAATTAGGCAAAGAGCTGGAGTGAGGCCGAGACTTAAATACTGTGGGCATGATTGCAGGTGAGTCACACTGGCAGGCACCAGATCCAGACACACCCACACCCCTCCCACTCCTAGGTCAGACTGTGACAATATTAGGCCCATTTTGCTCAAAATGTTGTAGTAATGCAAACGAATGAAATTATAAATGATAAAGAATTATAAATGGATTACATTGCTTCACACAACATTCTGCCAGCTGTTCCAGCTGTGAGATACTGTCAGTGAATGTAAGGCCCCTCTCCTCCAGTGGCGTTTCCAGTCATCTCTATCCTCCATACATCTGGCTAGCTTTCCAATACTTTCCACCACTGCAGCTTTCTTTGGAACTTCGGGACGCCCTCGTGATCAATGCCCACGTGTTGGCTCCCACAGCACAAGTTTGTTGGCTGAGTGCTCCCGGTGTCTGGCAGCAGGAACAGCTGTCCCAGATGGCAGAATGTTGTGTGAAGTATTGTAATACATTTGTTTTGCTTCATAATACATAACTTCCTTCTGTTTGCAGTGTTGAAACATTTTGAGCAAAATGGGCATAGGCCTAATATCTACCACAGACGCACAGTACAGTACTGAAAGTCAGTAAAGCCTTGTATAGGTTGCCACTGAAAATGGCCTTGTTCCAATAAACCTGCAGGAGAAAGAATGCAAGTGCAAATTGTACTTTTTACAAATTGTTCTGACACTTGAATGGAGTGTCCGACACAGCTGGACCGATTTGCATGAAACGTTTTGGCCTATAATAGTTGATATCTTGGATCAACCTTAGATGCAACTCCACAACACAAGATTTTCAGCGAGGTTTCTTCAAAACACACCTTTTCTACTACTCCTACAGATTTTGTCCAAAATCTACACCGATTGGCTACGATTGGCTTTCAAAGTTTGTGGGTGAGACCCGTTTAGCCTGAACACATCACGACTGACAAAGCCCTGGGTATAGACAAGCAGGCCTGGCAGAGATCTGCACTCAGAGGAGTGCACTTTTCTATCT
>NC_139945.1:31016524-31069024 GCF_963454915.1 Gymnoscopelus microlampas
CAAGACACTTACTTAAAATAAGTGTTAAATAGCTTTGTATTCTGATAGTACTCATTGCTATAGAGTGTTTGTTCAGTATAAGGAGTCTCCCATGTCTCTCCAGCTCTTTATTAAACAGAACATGCATTTTCAGTGCTCTCATTTCTCATTTTCAGACACATGTGACCAACAAGCGCTCTGTAGCAATGATTACTATCAGAATATAGTACTTTAACCTTTTTAACAAAACAAAAAAAAATACCAAACTAGAAAAAGTGCTCCTCGGAGCACAGGTCTCCGCCAGGTCAGGTAGATTAATGTGGGCCAGCAATGTTCGGAATCCGCCAATCAGGCTGGAATGTGAAAAATCGGACGGATCATTTTGGACTAAGTTTTTCTTACCTTTGCTATGATGTTATGATATCTTAGGAGGAATGGTACAGTAGAAAATGTTCATAACTCCATCCCGGGTCCGCCACAGCTTAAAACGTGCGCGGATAGGCCTTGCGTTAGATCACATATTTTAATAGTTTTTTCTTTTCTTTTTTTTGTGAGATCTGACGTTCATAGTGACAGAACACTGTCCAAAAAAAAAACAGAAGTCTCGCTAGACAAGATTGAAATCTCGAGATTTCAATCTCGTTTAGCGAGACTTCGATTTTTTATTTTTTTTGGTTGCATAGTGTTCTGTCACTATGAACGTAAGATCTCACAAAAAAAAAAAAAAAAGCTATTAAAATATGCGATCTAGCGCAAGGCCTATCCGCGCACGTTTTAAGCTGTGGTGGACCCGGGATGGAGTTATGATTTTTTTCTACTGTACCATTCATCCTAAGATATCATAACATCATAGAAAAGGTAAGAAAAACTTAGTCCAAAATTCTCCTTTAAGAGATAATATGTTCCGATTTGTGTGATATTTTTGAATAACATTTGTAGGAGTAATATGAAAAAAAAAAGTTTGGCAAAAATCAAACGAGCCACTCCTGCAAACTTAAGATGTCAATCTTAGCCAATCAGGATGGAATATGAAAAATCAAACAGATCCGTTTTGATTACATGACTATAGAGATGATGTGTACCGATTTGCGTGAAATTTGGATACAATCTGAAGTTAATCTCACACACACACGGACGGACGGACAGGGTGCAAAACATACTCTCTCGCCATGCCTTCGGCCTGGCGGAGACAATAACACACCGAAAGTGTCATTGATGTGAGCGTCACTGACACGTGTCAATTGTTCATATTGAAGGTAAATAAGCTGATCCGTGCAACTTAAGCCTGCAGGTGTGCCCGGCAATAGAGCTCACAAGCAGGGAGGAGAAGTACAGACACTCAATGCCCGTCTCTGGCAGCTTGTTTGTAAACAGTCTATGTCATTGTAGGTAAGAAGTAGGCCTAGTAGTTACATAGTCTTGATTAATTTCACATATACAACTGCTAGTTTAAATCCTTGTTATCAATATTTGCTACTTTCCATACGGTAGACTGTGCTGTGCATGGGTAGTTCACGCCTACTCAGACCACAGCACACTTCTGGTTGGCTGCTGCTCTGTCTCAACACGCTGCAGCAGCGGCAAAGTTGAACTTTTCTCAACTTTGCCAGTCCGCTTTATGCTGGTTCCGCCTCCTGCCGCAGCAACCGTTCGCTCCTTGCCATATACAATGCATTGAATCTCGACACTTTCTCAGAGCGCAGAAGCCGAATACTGCTGCCCGGGCAAATTCAGCCTAATTCAGCTATCCAGGCTGCAGCAGTAGACTACAGGGAGAAGGAGCAAAAAGGTGTCATCTTCGTAATTCGATAATCACAATCTGTGTTCAAAGTTACAATTAGGCGTGAGGTCTCCATAAACTTAAGGTTATTGTTTTGCTAGCTTAGGTTAGCTTGACAAGTTGTGCCATAATGCATCTCCGGGTGAAACACCTGGTTTTTAGGGAGTGAAGTGGCTACTGTAAGGGCAGGTACACACTGTAGGACTTTTAAAGTGGTCGGGGAGTCATCTGATCGTTAAGCATTACACACTGCAGGAGTTTATTTCTTAAAATCGGCTGTCATATAACATTGTGGTTTTCACCCTATAGATTGATCCCCGACCAGGGATTACACACTGTAGGATAGTTCACTAGGATGCTATCTCCAGAGTCAGACCCAATACATTGTGTTTATTCCAATTCATTTTAATCGACGTATCCCGTGATATGCCTCTCTCCCTCTCCCTCTCTCTCTCTCTCTCTCGCACGTCAAGTGCGCTGAAGCGGTCAGTGACAGTGTTGCCATGTCCGCTTATTATAAGCGACTTTGGGATTGTTTTTTTCTGTAAAGTTGCTTGAAAGTGTAGTTGCTTTTTTGGCCTTGTTTCCTAATGTTGTTTGAACCAGTTGTTCTCAAACATTTTCATCAAACAAATATCCAATGTATTTGTATATAGGCTTAAAGTGCTCATAGTCGCTTTTGTTGGGCTTGTTTTCACAAACCTGGTTGCTTAAAATCTGGCAACACTCACAGACAACGACACACACACACACACACACACACACACACACACACACACACACACACACACACACACACACACACACACACACACACACACACACACACACACACACACACACAGATCGCTCGCTCGCTCTCTGTGTCTGTCTTTCTCTCTCTCTCTCTCTATCTCTGTGCAATAGTCTCAAATAAACAGCCCCCCTTCGAGCACGCTTGCTCACTCTCATTCTGTTTTATAATAATGTTTAACTTAATACAGGACTGGACGGTAACTATGCGGGGGATCTGTTTGTTGTGGTCAGGTCCACCGACCTTCCATTGCCACAGTGGCTGTAATGTGCTCTCATTGGCTGTAGCGTGCATCTCCTCGCAAGGTGGTCGCAGCTCCTTTCATATTGTATGATATTGTCTGCTGTCCTGTCTGGGACACAGCTGAATATCTAACAGGGTAGTTATCTGAAAACGGTCGGAAAGCCGTCGCAGAGCGGATAATCGCGGCCAGATCGTCTCGTGGAGCCTTTCACACACAGCGAGCATTAGCTCGCCGATCAAAGGCCGATCTGCGTCAGATCGGGAGGTTTTGTCGGCAAGCGCCAAAAAAGGTCGGCGACAGCAAAATCGGACCAAATATCCTGCAGTGTGTACCTGCCTTAAACAACAATTAATATCTGTGACAAGTCCCTCCCTGTTTTGACAGGAAACACTTGAACATGTGAGTGTTCAAGTGTGTCAAAGTGAGTGGAGAGGGGGGCCTTTAACCCCCGTCTCCACTCACTCCTTGTCAGCCAATCCGGAAAGTCTGATAAGCCTCATGGCAAAACCTTTTGTCAGGCTGTACAACCACAGAGATTCAAAGACAACATGCAAGCTAGATGTCCTATCCAATAACACTGAAAGGTAATCAGATTGTTGTGTTGAATTAAGATCACTATACAAAATGAGGTATGATTAAGTATACAGCATTCATGTACTGTACTTTACTGTGTTACAATAGCACTTTGGTGGTTTGGATCAGTACATCCCAGCAGATGTCTTTTCAGAAGCAAGCAAGCGAGTGTGTCTATTCCATGCTTTTTAGAGTGGGGACGTGGGGACGTGACTCGCTCTGGGAGAGCTGGATGTTTTGATGAGCTGTCTTACCCAACTGGGTTGGCTGTTGCATAAGCTGAATGGTATAGCATGGTCGGTCTACATACTGGAAATTTGGGAATTTCTTCCTGAAGTGAATATAATCTTAACCTAACATATGCAAATAAGGAGTACAGTAATATTTGACAATGTAACACTTTATCTAAAACTGTACTGTCGGACTTGCAACTGTGTGACGACCCCCCACCCTCCATACAGTATATAACACGCCTTCAACAAAATAGATTCAAAGGATCTACACCATGCATTTAAAAAATATATTTAATATTTAATATCATACTGTTTATGTCCCTCAAACGTTTTTCAAAAGGTTTGAGCCTAAATCAAGCCTCAGATATACTCATTCCAACTAACTTCTCTCTGGCTTATAAAGCACTTCCACCTGCAATACCACATTGTCCTGATTTGGCACATGGCGCTATTGAGACAGTTTGTATGCATGTTATCTCCTCGTTCTATGTGGAAAAAGCAAAAAGAAAAAAAAATATATATATTTACATTTTTCTTTTTTTTATGTTGGCACTGAAAAACGGGAGGGATTGTATCACTTGTGACGTCACGTGCGGGGGCCAATCAGTTTGGCCTGTTTTGAGACCAATTTACATAAAACCCCAGATATGCTGTGAAAGCCTGAGTGCTCAAACTGGGGTATTTTTGGGGATAGAAGAGAAGTAGGGGAGACCAAAAACACAAAAAAGAAGGAAAAGTTTAAATTCATGGTGTAGTCCCTTTAAGTTATTTATTGAAAAACGAAAACATGAAAATGGTAACCATGATAAATGATTGGGGAAGGAAGTGAGAGTATGATCATTCATTAATGGGCATGAACAGCCAACGAGGGCCTCGGAATGTGTGAGCCTGATCGTCTATAAGGGTACACTGCATGCAGAGCATGGAATGTGCTGGCTGAGGCTGGGTACATACGGCACAGTATTCCTTGCTAATTGGCATGAGGGCGGTTTGAGATGTGCGTGGTTCTCGTCAGGCTTGGTCTTCTCTCCAGAACTTCAGTTGTACCAACTCCATTAAGTATAGAATTTATATACACACTACGCACCACACCACTACTGGTGTGAAAGATGTGAGTGCATAAAGAAATGGTAAGTGGATTTGGCGGGATTTAATGCAACATATTCGTGGACTTGGTGTGAAAAGGTCTCTATTGGCAAATATTTCAACTTGATTTTAGCAATGTGAGTGCTGGGAGCCTATAGGCCCCATTAGAACTTTAAATGTACAGCACCTCTGATGCACAATGCAATAATAAACAGAAGACTAACCTAGAAACTCATAATACTAGAAACAATCACTCATAAAATAATGAGAGAAAAACTGTCAGCACCAAAACACAGGACCGGTGTTTTCTTGTGAGGAAATTCCTACACTCAGCAGCTAAGACATGAAAAGCAGAGAAACAAACAGGTGGAAACTATGACAAACACATTGGCTGAATTTCTCTACTGGCCATGAGCTCACACCAGTGGGTATACGATTAGCACCAGTGATAGTTGGACAGTTCCCACATTGCTGACAGCCCCGAGTTCAGCACTCTGGATAGCAGCCATGACAAATCATAACCTTTTGATAATTTACTTACCCTGCATTGAAAATGAAGACAAATGTTTCTGTTCGGCCCCATTCATTACAGCCATATGGGAAAACAATGAAGAATCTGCGTCTCTGCACTGTTATTAGTTCCGTGTTACTGTTGAGTATTTTATCTGTCTAATAACATTTTGATTGGCTATTGGATTCCATTGCTGGATGACGTTACAATGTGATATGGGAACAATTGGACTAGTTCAATTAAAATACATATAGGCTACTGCTTGTGTCCTTGTGTTGCTATGTGGCAAACATACAGAGACTTTTTTGTTTCAATCCAGAATTTAAATCCCAAAAAAATCCTGAATGTTACAGTATGCGCTACCTCTAGGGACCATCATATACGTGTAACATTGATTTTCATTGTTACTTGGATGACTGCATACCAACCATGCAAATCGTCCTATTGGAAAATATCATGTTGTTCACCAATTAGAATAATAGAGAAATGTGTTAATTTGTTATAAGTAGGCTGGACTACTCATAATGCATTGCTCTTAGGTGTGCCCAAAAACAACTATAAATCAATATAAACTCAGCCTGCCAGAATTTCAACTGGAACAAAGAAAATAGCTCACATCTCTCTAGGTCTGAGGTCCCTGCACTGGCTACCATTTAGTTTTAGAACAGATTTGCTGATGTGCCGTATAGGGGACTGAGAGTGTCGACCATTTTGCAACGTCTCCAGTTCAATTCCAGCTGGAGACGTGTATTTCATGTTATTAACCTCCATGCCCTGTTTCTTCTCTCTGTATAATAAATGATATGTTTATGTATGTTATGTCTATCTAAATAACAAAAAAAAGAAAAGATAAATACATTGGGGGAAACTCAGTATAGTGTTCTGGGGACTCTAGAAATGTCTGATAATAAATATTTTGAATGTACAGTATATACTGTACATGGACTGGGAATGCTAGAAACAGCATAGGTGATGTTGTTGGCTCCTTGTGACTATGGAGAGTTTGTGAAAGTGTGTAATGGGGGTGACATTGTGTGGTAAAGTCCTTACAAATTCACTCCCAATCCATGTCACGTCTAGTAATGGATCATTTTCAGGCGGCACAATGTCCAAAAAATAGGTGCATATTTACATTTAGTGCTCACATAATGTGGAGGATTTCTCAGTTTGAGTGTGGCGCTGAATACTGAGTGCCCGCTGGTGGCCATGCGACCACAGTGTCCTACCCACTGAATGATGGATGTGGAATTCTGATCTTAAAAGGCCGCAGCACTTCATCATCACAAATGATGACCACGCAAAGACAGTAGCAACTGTCTTTGCCACCATGCATATTCACACAAATGAGCCTGCATGCACACACATACACACTCACACACACACACACACACACAAACACCCTCTGGGGTTTCCTACTCAATAAATCAATAAGAATCTCAGTCTCAGTCAAGCAGCATGAGGGAGAGTCACTCTCTCTTCAGTCCCTTGGCTTTTCTTCACTGAGTTGCACACTCTGTTAGCGTTCTCTGCGGAAATGTGCAGTCTTGGGAAATGTTTTTACTTAAAAGGACCAGGTCACCCATTTTCAACATGTTTTCATATAATTGGTCCTCACTAATGCTCATCATAATATGGTATTTTTATCTATTCAGTCTGTTTCTCAGAGGAGTGCTGTGGACAGTTCAGAAACCCGCCTAGTGATATCATTGATTGGGAATCCAAGCTAATAGAAACTGCAGGCTTTCTATTCCTGGAAAGTTGGCATGCTTAAATAGAAGCTGTTGTGCAAGCATTAATAAAAAATGAAACAAAACATTTGAAATCTTGTTTGAAATGACCAAACCAATGATTATACCAAACCGTTTCTAAAATAGCAGATCTACAAGCTCACAGAGGGCCTAAGTGGTTAACGCATGTTTTATAGTAATAATCTAAGGTTTTCAAATAATTGTTGTTATGACCCTGGCCTAGGGGAACCAGGGAACATAGCAAAAACAAGGGAGACGCAGTGTAAAAAGTATACTTAGTATTTATTAATGATCAAAACCCAAATCAAACAAACTAGAATTAAACATATGAGGTGTGGAAATCAGTAGTCAGTAATGTAATGCGTGTATGGATGAGTGGATGGTTTAGTGTGGGTGCGAGTGTTGTATGTATTAACACATGTTGGAAGGAGTGCAGGTATGGAAGTGCAGAAGACAGAGATCTGCCAAAGGACTGGGGAGCAGGCTTTTTATAGGGGCGTGAGCACCCGGGCCCAGGTGCACGCCAATTAGCCTGATGACCTGCATCACTCTGCTCCCCAAGTCCTAGGAACCAATATAAACAGACAATTAGAAGGGCAAAGCAAACACAACTCATAACCATATAACCTAAGTGAAACATATGCAGGTGACATACATGTAGCTACACAATACAGGGAACAGTCACACCGCCCCCCCATAAAGACGGAGTCCCAAAGGGAACACCGGCACCTAGTCAAACTCTTATACACAACAGAATTAAGGGCGCTCCTCCAATGGCCAACCCCCTCCTGTCACCAGCCTCCACCCCAGCAACTGATATCAAGGAAGCATTTAAGGGATGAGTGACAAGACAAGAGAAGGAACCACAGAGAACACCCAGAACCTTATTCATCAGAGACCGGAATAGCGCGTTCGCCACCGCGTCCTCCATTTCTTTTCCATCTCCAATGTTAACGAATAGGACCACCAACCTCTGGTTCGGCTCCTACAGGAATTCAGACAAATTATGAGACTCATGGCCAGTATAACTTTATACAAGCACAGTAGGCTGTACCTACACATATTGAAGCATTCAAACAAACCCCGCCTCCCAGCCGTTACGGCCTGGCGGAGACATCCATCTCCGCCTCCCAGCCGCTCCATGCCTGGCGGATAGGCTATATCCACCTATTTTACAAATGTATACTTCAACTCAAAGATCAGAGACCAAAACAGCACAGCATTCAAAACCAAACTGCAAGAGAAGAGAATAGATTAGAGCGAGACCTGAACATATTATGGACCATTTGTACTCCATCGGCCACCACTACCAGACTCATTGAACTCCTTACCACCGCCTGCCCAAAACTCTCCCCGGTGCGTCAATACGTAATCGTCAGCGAGAGCTGCTGCCTCAGCCGCGCTCCGCGCCTTCTGTTCACTGATATAGGTTGCCACCTGGGCCGGAACAGAATCTCTGAACTGCTCCAAAACCATCAAGTCGCATAAACCTTCATAATCAGTTACCTCTGACGCGGCACACCAGCGACTGAAGTGGGTGTTCAAATCACGGGCAAACTCCAGATGAGTCTGCTTCTCACCCTTTCTCCAAAATCTAAAACGCTGACGGTACGCCTCGGGAACAAGCTCATATGATTTAAGCACCGCGGCCTTCACACAGGAATATTTCTGACTGTCAGTTGCACTTAAAGCTGAAAAAGCCTCTTGCGCCCTGCCAGTAAAAACGCACTGTAACATTAAAGTGCGCACCGAGTCCGGCCATTTACGTGCATCGGCCACACGCTCAAACAGCGCAAAGAACGCCTCTGGGTCCCGCTCTGAAAACTTTGGAATTAGCTTTAGATTACCAGAAATGTCAAAAGACGGCTCTGCAGGTTCTGATACCTGTACCACCGCTGGCATCTTACCGTGCTTTATCAAATCCAACCTGGACTGCTCTACTTGCAATTTAGCCTGTTCAGTTTGCTGTTTAATTTTTTCAATTGCATATTGCGTGTCTAGCCTCACTTTGTCCTGCTCCGCTTGCAACTTAGCTTGTAACCTAATTTGTTCCATCTGAAGTTCAATTAACTGCTTTTGCTGGTCAAACGTCAACCCTGGGGCCAATAGCACAGGTGCCGGAGGCACCACCACAGTGGCATCTAACATAGGGGAAAGAGGAGAAACCTCCTCTGACGGTTCCACATGTGAAAACAAATCTTTTCTCAACACAACCAATAAACTCTCTTTTAACCTTTTATCACCAGACTCAATTTTAACCTTATAATGCTCCGCAATTTTAAGTAATTGGTCCTTGGTGCATTGGTTTAGAAGCTCCTCTGAGGGAGAGTCCATGAACTCTTGTAAAGTGACCATCCTGGCTCATGTGTGCTTAGTTACTACCCAGCTGGAAAACCAAATTCACAACAAAAAAACGTATACAAGTGCCCCTCTATTTACTCCCCAAACTAACTCCACCCGTCTTCATGCCGGTTTGCGGAGGGTATTTATGCACTGAAGGCCACCGCAAAGGCCTAGCTCATACCAAGGGGTAGGAAAAGCAACCAGTAGCTGGCGACCTGCATCCAGCCCTTAGATGTGCCCCCAAGATGGAATGCGCACGCACCGGTACACACTCGCTATCTACTGCCGCTCCTTGCACATAATCCACGCCCCAAACTAAACCCTGCTACTATTACCCCCTATTTTGTTAAGTAAACTAAACCTAACAGGGACACTCATATTAGTTCAAACAAAAACCAGCCAGGCAACTTTCTTTTTTTTCCCATTTAGCAGAACCACTAATACCAGGAAAAATAAAACCTCCCCACCCGCACAAATTTACTCAAATACCAACTTTAACCAAACAAATTCACTGCATCTCCCAAAACAAAAAGCGCGCAATACCGCTTTATTTTGCTACTCACCGACCGTTGCCAGTTGAACAAACAGGACTGCAAGGGAATCCCCGGAAATTCCCCCTGACGAGCCAATTGACTACCACAGTGTGGCACAAACAAATGCAGAAGGGAGAATCACTTGACTCACCAAACTTACTGCACACTCAAAAGTTTTACGGAACAAGCCCCCATTTTGTTATGACCCTGGCCTAGGGGAACCAGGGAACATAGCAAAAACAAGGGAGACGCAGTGTAAAAAGTATACTTAGTATTTATTAATGATCAAAACCCAAATCAAACAAACTAGAATTAAACATATGAGGTGTGGAAATCAATAGTCAGTAATGTAATGCGTGTATGGATGAGTGGATGGTTTAGTGTGGGTGCGAGTGTTGTATGTATTAACAAATGTTGGAAGGAGTGCAGGTAGGGAAGTGCAGAAGACAGAGATCTGCCAAAGGACTGGGGAGCAGGCTTTTTATAGGGGCGTGAGCACCCGGGCCCAGGTGCACGCCAATTAGCCTGATGACCTGCATCACTCTGCTCCCCAAGTCCTAGGAACCAATAGAAACAGACAATTAGAAGGGCAAAGCAAACACAACTCATAACCATATAACCTAAGTGAAACATATGCAGGTGACATACATGTAGCTACACAATACAGGGAACCGTCACATTGTAGTGGACTAAAAAGTACAACACTTGTCACTGAGATCTAGTGGAGTAGAAGTATTAAGTATTGAAAAATGGACATACTCAAGTTAAGCAAAAGTACCTCAAAGTTGTACTTACTGTAAGAACAGTACTTGAGTAAATGTACTTAGTTACTTTCCATCACTGGAAATGTGTTGCAAAACCCAGGCAGCATTCATTTGTGTCACCTTCTGACACTCTGGACTTTGTGTGTGTATGTGCGAGACAAAGGTCACACTGTCATTATAAGTGGCAGTGCATGTGATGGGAAGTGGCAGGCCACCAGCGTACTAATACACAGCATCATCCAGAGTGTTACTTTAACTGGAACTCTGTATAAAGAGTACAGTACAGGTCAATTTCTACACTCGCAGAGTTAAATTAACACTTTGGATTTTTCTGTGTACAAGTGATGATAGTAGAAGGACTGAACTGTCAGGGGACACACACGCACAGTCACAGACACATGCACCCACCCACACGCACGCTCACAGACACACACGCTCACGCACACCCACACCCACACACACGTTAAACACACACACTTGTTAAATACACAGACACGACTCAAGTCACACTTTCCAAACTGGCACGCAATATCTGCATCATTATCAAATTCCATTCCTTTGATTCCATTCCTTTGACTCTCACCCTGCGTTTTAACAGCGGGCAACTCTGGGCGACGTCGCCCAAAAATATAATGAAAGTCTATGAGAGCCGGCGATCGGGCGAAGTGGGCGGGGGGGCGATGAAAGATGGATTTTCTTTATCTTTTTGGGCGATATCGCCCGGCATCGCCCGGAGTTGCCCGCTGTTAAAACGCAGGGTCACACTCACTCACTCACTCACTCACTCACTCTCACACACACACATGCGCACACGCACGCGCACCCACACGCACACGCACACACACACATACACATACACATACACACAGTACATATATCTTACTGTAATAAAATAGGGCCTATAAATTGCATCATGATCCAAAGAATACAGGGGGAAAATATGTTGATTGTATGACCTACGGTTCAAGAGTTATAGGCCAAAATGTGAAGTGGACTGTTGTAGCGCCACCATGAGGATATTTGAATAATTTGGGATGAAGGTTCGTCCTTGGCTTAGTGGGAATGTGCTTGCAAAATTTCCCAGCAATTGGGTGCATGCATTTATGATGTGTGGCATTTTGTGCGAAACGAGGCACCCCCGCAAACTTTGGAAGCCATCATCATACTCAATCACAATGGAATATGAGAAATGTGACAGATATGTCTTGATCACTTGACTACAGACAATTCCTTTGATTCCATTCCTTTGACTCTGTCTACCGGCCCCACTGCACGCAGCCGGCCCAGCCGCGGTCAGCCACAAGGTGACTTTGAAATGCCAGCTTCATTAGCATGGCATGATGAATACAGAGGGGCCAGCCTCACTGGCCTTCTGTGTGAGAGACATCAGCGTAAGTCAGCACCACTGCACACGCACACATGAAAAGCATCCTTGGTAATTGGACCGATAGAGCTCATTTCAGCAGCGAGGCTCCTAAATAAGACTGCGAGCTGAGATTACCTGAGTCGTTGACTCATTAGTATCATCACTATCCTTCTCCTCTCTCTCACTCTTGTTTGGGGATACTTTGCCAAGAAGCTGGAAAGAGAAGTATTTAGCTTTTTAACCCCTTTTTCTCTCGTTTTCTCCATGCCAATTGGGGCCTCCGGTGAGGAGCCCCCACCGGCAGGACGTAGAGCCGCTGTCCTACACTTCCTGTTGACAGGTACCGTCCCAGCCCAAAGGAGTACGTGCAATGACAAATATCACCCTCCCTGCCCGGCTTCTTTCCCTCGAACACGGGCCAATTGTGTTCACATAGACCACTGGTTCTCAAACTTTTTCATGTCAATTACCCCCAAAATTATATGTATTTGGCCACGGCCCCCCATTTCAAAATATTTTGTTCCAGGGACCCCCAGAATCGAAGATTTTAGTTACAAATGTTGGCTTAAAAATATATATTCAAAGCTGGATGCACTGTGGTGGATTCGAACAACCAGCCTCCAAAGTGGTGGGCAGCTACTTTACCACTGCACCACCCGAGCGCCGGATAGAGAACCATAACCTGTTTCAATTAATTTTATTTTATTTGCGTCTATAATGACCTGCTCAACATAGCGATGCTAAGGTGAAAGTTGTTAAAAGGAGGGAATTCTGGGCAAGTTTCCCACATCTGATGCAACAGCTTCAATACAGCATCCGTCAGCCTCTGCTCATTTAACCTCTAACCAGCATAAGGTTTTGCTGAGCACACCTGCTCTTTTGCAGCATCATGCACTCACACATTGGGAGCCGCCCAGCAGTTTGTCTATGCAATGGAGGGTTATGTGCCTTGCTCAAGGACACCTTGACAGTAATAATTGTTGAGGCAGAAGGGGCTTTCTGTCACAAGCCTCTGCACCAATTTCCTCTCACGCAGATAAACAACGCATAGGCCTACTCACACCCATTGCGTGTTGGGATAGGGTTTGACCACGTAGCTCCTATTTGACGCAAAGGGACTCTCCTGCGTCAGGCGTTGGCGTGACGGGGTTGACTTGTGCGTTTGTAGATCGGCAATTTCCGACACACGATACCGTCGTGAGTCGAAGTATAAACAAAGCTTATTGCGGCATGCGATGCACCACAACTCACTGAGTTCTCAACCGATTTACACACGGTTTGGTTTGTATGATACAGGATTAAGAATGCTGGCTTTCATACCGAAATGCTTACGTAGATTGTAAACATAATGTAGCCTAACTTATAAAACAAAACAGCAGTATTTTATTATTAGCCAAAAAGGTACAAAAAGGTGTAGTACTTAATCAAACTTTTTGCTCATGCAATTCATTTTGTCTGTCTTTCACAAATGAATGACTACTACTAGGGCAGGGCCTATCAAAATAAACTAGTGTGAGTACATGTTATTGTTGGCTTAATTTTTGGTGTTGCACTACCTGGGGAAAGATCCACCAGCCGCCACTGACAGGCATAGAATATATTAATATACTGTATAATATATTAATAATATTATGCCCTCAGGGTCATAACAGGGTTGCTTTGTGCCATGTTTCGAGCTTTCAGATCTGCTACTTTTGCTACTTTCGTGTGACGCTGCAGTATGATCAAGTAGGGCGTTAATTTACGAAAAAAAAAAAAAAGTTAAAATATGCAGATAAGAGGTTTCTGCCTGACAGCAACGATATGTAAGCTGATAAAAGGGATAAAAGGACATTAGTGGAGAGGAGTAGAGGGAGTTGATGGTTAAAGCAATGGGGAAAGCTAACAGATAGATGTTTACTGGTGTGTTTCCATGGATCTCTCATCTACCATGTCAGGAAGCATGCCACAAGCCCTGGGGCATGAGCTAGCATGTGCTAAAATCATGTTTGCTTCCAATGATGTATGATTCCTTTTAATGGCCGTGGCACCTTGGCTGTCTTCACTGATAAATGGTTTCAATTAAAGCTGCTGGGACTATGTTAATGCTAACTCCCATCTATTAAAGTGAGAGGTTTAAAGAAACTCCCTAGCCTAGCCCCAGCCTTTACAGCTCTATTGGACTTTCCAAAAAATGCTTCTTTGCCCAACCTTTTGTCCCTTTGTGTTAATGTGTTAAATACTATGTTTGAGGACCCAGGGGATTAAGAGAAATGTGGTGGATGCTCATTGAGAACTGATTGCATAATTAGAGTAATATTGTACATTCAAGGTTGTCCTTAAAACATATACATAGTTATTTCTCCCGTCAATAAGGGAGTGGGGCATTACAAGTTCAATGTTCCTCGAAAGGTCTAGTTGCCAAGCAAAGATGTTTTTTTTCTACGTTCCGTCTGCAACCTGGAGTCTGTCTTGGGAATGTGCCTTTTTTCTTTTGCCTTTTACAGCGCCTGCCCTTAGATATGGACTGCATGCAGAGAGAGCCGCAATGAAATTGCTATTGATTAACTCCATGGAACCTTGAAATGTGCTTTACATTGTGGCGCATTAGAGCACTTTGGAGAGACGCTTTTCTTGAGCTATGCAGTGCATGGTTGGGACCAATGTGCCTCTTGCCCAAACAGCTCTACAGAACACACGTGTCCATATCACTGTCCAAGAGACAGCTAGTCCATCTTACTGTCCATCTTACTCTGACATTGAGTCGAGCATGTCTGTTTTAGCTGATGTCCCTCTCCATCTCCCTCTGGTCGCTGTTCATTTGTCTCACTTCGTGGAGGCCAACATGTGCCTGGAGCACTCCCCTTCTGCTCAACCACCAAGGAGTCTGCCTGTCTGCCTCAGTCAAGAGAACAATTTGCTGTTTTTACACTCTTTCACATCGGTTTGTCCCACTCTGTTACAGATCATTCATCCGCCCTTTTCTGCTTTGCCGATGCCATTGTACTGCAGGCACTGAACGCATTTTTATTGAAGGGTCCTTCAGCTAATGCGCCACTGTGAAAGACCTTTGCACCCCTCTCAGGGATCTCACTGGATCCTTCCTTCAAAACACTGTTTTGAGAACATAAATCAATGAGGCTTTTTGTGTAATTAGAAGCCCATACAACTCAATGGCCTTGTTAGATGTTTGTCAGGGACGCCATAACATGCTGAATGAACCTCTGATGTCAATGCTGGAAGGTTACATAAAATGTTACACAACACAACATGAAAATATAATAAGCCGTCGTCATGGGCCTCCATTCACACAGCCGTGCATATGTTGGATGTTTGCAAAGAGCAGACTTGTTAGCTATAAATTATTCCTGTTATGGGCAGTCTCTTTAGGTGAAATTTTATGTAAGGTCCTTGAGTTGATGCTAATGGTAGGCTATACTGTAGTTGCTCATCCACTAGAACAATGGGTGGGCTGGGCAACCATCTCTATGGTTATGATTGGGCCATTGAGCTATATCAATTAAGTTGATCATGTTATGCATAAATATGTTCTCCCCAGACTACCCAGTCAGAATTGATCTTAACATATTAAACATATTCAATTATCATCTCATACTTTTTTCTTTTTTTTTTATGAATTTACTGACTTACTAGGCTTTTTATTATTGCAATTAACAGCATAATAATACATAAAAACAATGGTGATTTTCCCTGTCTGGCACTGGGTGATCACACCAGCCTTGGAAAGCGGCTAAGTGATCATCTCAAAAAGGTTGCCCGCTCCTGCACTAGACTCACAAGTCAGTCAATAAACACTTCTCTCAATAGAGACTATGGACAATCTCTCAGCTTCCATTGCTACAAAACAAGGAAAGAAGTAGGAAAAAAAAACATTGCAAAGCCATTCCAAAGTCTTTTATGCGCTCCTTCAATGTTGGGGTGGTGATAGAATTGGTTTCCAAACCAATATATACGTAGGTTTGTTAGCGGCTGTTCTTGACACTGTTCTAACAGTTACTTACCTTACAGTTAGAAATCCCCAGATGTATCGGTTAGCAGAGATCTCGATCGTCTGGCAACACAAGACTGCTCATCCACAGAGTGGCTTCATTGCAAAGGTACTGGCATTAAAATGCATCCTCAGATCCTCTCTTTAACCCATGAAGACCTGAGGCAGATTCTACAAATGCCTTTGAAATCAGTAGTTCTTAACAGGTTAACATAATTTCCAAAGGTCCTTTGGACCCAATGTCCATTGCTTACGCTGATTTGTTGGAGAGCACACAGACCAAACTGATCAAGACTCATAGATAAGAGGGTTTTGTGGAGAGAGGAGGAGAGGGAGAATCAGCCATGCAACATTATTAACACAGGCCTTGTGGGAGTCTTCATTGGAGGCAGTGGAGAGAGGTTGACGATGTTCACTTTTGATCTTAAACTAATGGTCTCTAATGGTCTCTGAGAGTGATCAGCTTCAGTTGCAGTGATGTGGTCCCTTTAGTAAGGGTGTGTGCTCACATTGACCCCATCTCCAAACACACACACGCACAGATGCGCACGCACGCACGCACGCACGCACGCACGCACGCACGCACGCACGCACGCACGCACGCACACACACACACACACACACACACACACACACACATTGAACACAGACAAGGCTGACTAATCTGCTACGAAGGCTGTGGCGGAGGTGTTGGGAAATATTGAGGCAATTCTTTCACAGCCTCTACATGTCTGCAGGGAAAATGTGTGCAATTCATAGGTTCAGTTCATGGGTGATCTGTGTGGGCGGATTGGTTATAGTTATTAGACTAGAGTCTAAAAGCTTCTGTGGCTGGTCATCTGCTAGTCGCAAATAGTTGTACACATTTTATTATTACTATTTATATAGTACGTGATGACATTTGTGATGTCCAAGACTATCACTAAAGGCTGCAATGATACACAGTACAATACACAGTACAACCCTGCTAATGAATCCATTTGTAACTCAGAGAGGGTACAAATGGAACCAAATGGACCCGTAAGGAACACACAGAGTTAGGATTTTACTGTGTGAGAACGATGGTGAAACCAACACCTGCCAATTTGACGGTAATTAGAGCCTCGATAAGGTAATAGTATCTTGTCTCTGCAGCACACTGTTAGCCAACACATTGTTAGCCAACTCATACATCATCATACAGTACCACTCCTCTTCGATTAGACAACATCCTGCCCACTGGATTGTGACTGTACCAGGTACTTTACTTGAGTATTTCCAGTGACTGTACCAGTTAACAATCTGCTTAATAAGCCAGCGCTTCAGATGTCTTCCTGTCCTGTGATGTCAAGAGAAGAGAATTTAATTCTCATTAGTGTGTCCAGCTCCAGTTGCACATGCTATGGATCACATTTTACCAGACAGAAATGGTAATCATTCAAACTCTCAGTCCCAACTTGAGCTCATCCCTTACCGTACCTGCTGTGTTGGCCTGTGTGGTAACTCTTTGGGTGAGTTGTCTTTCTCCCCTGGGTGTCAAATTGCCGCCCATCTATATTTGATTGTGTTCTCTGCCCATCCCAGGCTGATTCCAGATGGCTGGCTTGTGCTTTTGTCTGATAGATCTGGTCCTCTGCCATGTTGCACTGTGAGTGGGTATCTGTAGGGTGAGGGAAGTGTCACTTCACGCCCAGCACTGACGCACTTACTGCTGTGGCTTACAAGTCCCCTGCAGAAGATTGGCTTTTCAAGTATTCAGTGTAAAATTCAAGTATTCAGTGTAAAAGAGAGCAGCTCCCCTATAGCTTTCCCACCAAATGCAGCAGTCCGGTAAAATGCAAGGAGAGTGGTCTCCCTCCCACTGTGCAGTACAAAGAATCGGCAAGAAAGAATCCACTTTGGCCATTCACGGATCAGCAGCGGGAAGGTGGCTTTTGCCTGAGGTAGCTTTGCTGGAGAATCGTAAGACATTTGTAACACCGCTGGCAGTGGGCGATATCTCAGGCCCTGAGAAAACAAACCTCTCTTCCTCCCTCAGCCCACCTGAAGGGACCAACAGGCAACCTTGCCTGTTTCATCCTCTGTGTCATTGTTACATAAGGATTCATTTTTATTTTTTCAGACTCTAATTCCTGCCAATGTTTTCCCAGCATGTGGCATCCCTCCCCTGCACCCTCTTACTTCCCTGTGTGTCTGTATGCTAATATTCTATGATGGACTGCCAAACCAGTAACTTGCACAACACATGAAGCCAAATGACTATTGTGAGATGTTCGCTAGATCACTTTGTACAACCTCGGCTCAAACAGAAAACATCTATATTTAGTCATGTGCCATGTTCAGTTGGGACATTGCATTTTTCATGTCTTATAAAGGATTAACAGCATTTGCCAAAGGGATGAGAGGGAGGAGCATGGTGGGCGACTGGGCGTGCACTTCTGTTCATATATGTTGGGGGCCTGGCTGTGGAAAGGGGCGTGTTTGGTAAAAAAGGGTCTGCAACACGTCATGATTGGTTGCCATGTCTTTTTGCCATGTCTGCTTATTGTAAGCAACATTGCCCTTGATATTTGGTATGAGCTATTGGTTGATATATTGATATATTTCACACACACTCTCACATTGGATATGTTATCCAATTAATTCTTGTTTCAGAGGCACAGCCTCCTGGGAAACGTTTTGATTGGCTCCTGGAACCAAAAGAGTTGACAGGGAGAGTGAGAGTTGACTGCTTTGCCTTTTTGCCACTGTCTGGTTGCACCAGGGGAACGCCAGTGTCACATATCGCTGTGTGTGTCTCTGGCTGTCCAGGGGACTTCTGGCCTGTGTCACAGTGTTGCCCTTGTTCGAGGCCACTGTCATAGCTCACATTTCACTGATTGCCCATTCACTCATTTACTGCTGGATACAAATAGGCCAAGGTAGGTAGTAATGAGTTACATTTACATGTACTTAAGTAACCTTTTGAATAAATTGTAGTTTTAATGCAATATACTTTTCACTTTTACTCAAGTATATTTGTACTTTTACTCCTTTGCATTTGGGCCAAATGTAAAGGTTTAAATTATGTATGTTTTTTTAAACATACATTTGTAACTCGTTACCTACTTTTGAACAGAGGAATAGCTGTGAACTGTTTGTAGATAAAGGTACTGGCGTGTTTATTTGTCATGATGTTGCCCACAGTACGTGAACTCTTCATAACACACAAATAAACTGGAGCTGTTTTATTGTATGACATTCTAAGAACCCAATGTAAGGGGTTTTAATTGTAAACACATGCATAGCAATGTAAAATATGTTATTTTGGTGGGTACAGTACGTGCACGAACATCAATCATGCGTATCCCTGAATTTGACAGTCTATCACTTTAATCCCAAACAACATATCTTGAAAAAACTTGCAAGATATCGCAAAATCTAATGGGCGGATTACCATGAAACTTCCTGAGCACATTCATGCTCCCAGACGATGACCCGTACTGATTTTACTGGCCCATGGCCTTTCCTTTAGTGGGCACCATTAGGCTAAAATGTGTGGGATTGCTATCAGGGGTCTTGTTACAACAATATATGAACACATTACATTCAGTGATGTAACCACTTAGCTTGTAGATCTGCCATTTTCACTATTTTTGAACATTTTAGATCTTTCTTTTTAATATTTTCGTCTATAATGACATGTCCAATTCCATTCTCTTTTCTGTGAGTTATTGTTTTGCTTTTGCATGTAATTATTATGAAATTTGTCATTTTGACACATTGAGTTTCCCCGTATATGGAATGAGCTCTGCAATTAAAGTTCTACTTTACTTGAGGTGACATACACAACTTCTTTGTTTCTCCCTTGAAGTCAGTGATGTCAGAGACAATTGTGTAAAAAGGAAGGGGGGTACTGTGCATCAAAGACATCGACACGGGAGAAGTTTCAGACGGAGTTTAGAACCGCATTGGAACTGATGGGAGCCATAACAATAGAAGATTTGACGGAAATTAAATTAGCCCTGGGTGCTCGGGTGGCACAGTGGTAATGGTAAAGTGCCGCCTACCACCACAGAGGTTGTGGGTTCAAATCCACTGTGGTGCATTTGGCTTTGTTGAGCGTCTATAGACGCCTTAACAGACGACGTCACACTGATACGAAACAGTATGCGCGCGCAGGTCGGCAGCAAAAGAACCCCACCGCTCATAAGATGCAATGTAAAAGTGGTCACAGTCTCACGTGTAAAAATGCATCCCATCAAACTTTCAGATCCTGTTTTTCTCCCAGTGTGGAGGAAGAATGCTTAGGAGTTTTACTGTGATCTCTCGCTCTTGAAATATATAATCCTTGGTTTCTGTTGTGTGTAAACAATAATAACAATTCAAAGCAGTTGTCCTCAAAACTCCACCTCCAGTGGCTGTCATAAGAACAGAGGGAGCGCTCTATGATCATGGCACCAGAACCTGCTTGGCTCGCACAGCTGCAGCCCGTCAAGACTAATTTATGCTCCGTCCCGCGAAGGTGTCGCGCGCAGAGCCTAACGGCCGAGAATAGCAGATCTCTAAGCTCACAGCGGTCACATCCGTGACGCGGTTGTGAGCTTGTATGTCAGCTGTTCTCGTTGCGCAATACCGTTACGCGATGAAGTATGTATGTGTCGCCAGGGCGCACCCCACTAGCCTAGACACAGAGGAGGTTGAATGAACTGAAACAAGCTCACCCTAAAACAGCAGGTTTGGGGATCTGTTGGGAATTGATTACATGAAACAGTCACCTGTGCGTCCAGTCCCAATGTTTGTAAACAAATAATTGGTCTATACGAACACATTTGGCCCGTGTCCGTGGGAGGGAAGCCAGGCAGGGAGGGTGATATTACTGCATGTGTTCCTGCAGGATGGGACGGTACCTGTCAACAGGGAGTGTTGTGCGGGAGGAGTAGGATGAAGGCTCTACATCCGCCCGGTGGGGGCTCCTCTCTGGCAGGTGAGTCAGTAGGATATAGCAGCAGTGATAATACACAAATGTGTGTGCGGAGGAATCAATTGGCAAAACAACTAAATTGGGAGAAAATGGGGGGGGGAGAAAGAAATGAAACTAGAAAGAGTGATCCTCGGAGCACATGTCTCCACCAGGTCAGGTAGGTTATGGTAGGCCAGCAATGTTCGTAATCAGGATGAAATATGAAAAATCTGACGGATCCATCTTGACTAATAGAGCTAATGTGTACAAATTTGTGTGAAAATTGGATAAAATCTGAAGGAGTAATATTAAAAAAAAACGTTTTACATAAGTCGGCCTCCTGGTGGCGCTATAAAAGGCAGATGTGAAAAATGCAGGGCAAAGTTTTTTTCTTGGCCTCTAGAGAGTGCATATACAGTTTGCACTCTGTTATACAGTTTTACACAGATCGGTGCAGTTATAGGTAAAAACACGAATCGGCCTCTTATAGCGCCACCATGAGGCTGATTTGAACATTTTCAAGTGGCATTTCTTCCTCGGCCAAGTGAAATTTCACATAAATTGCATGCTGTGTTCATGATTTGAGGCATTTTGTTCAAAACGGAGCACTCCTGCAAACTTTGGAAGCCAATCTTAGCCAATTAGGATGGAATATGAAAAATCTACGACTATAGAGACTGTGTACCGATGTGTGTGATGTTTGGATAAAATCTGTGGAAGTAGTGTCAAAAAATATGTTTGGCGTACATCGGTCTCCTGGTGGTGCTATAACAGGCCCATGGGAAAGAATTGTGGCTGAGGTTCTGCTCTGGCATCCAGGGAGTGTGTGTGCAAAGGTTTGCTGCCATCATGCCAACGGTGGCGTAGATTAGCTGTTCACAGACGGACACACACACACACACACACACACACACACACACACACACACACACACACACACACACACACACACACACACACACAGGGACAGATGGACGGGCGGACGGATGGATGGACAGACAGACAGACAGGGTGCAAAACATATTCTTGGCCAAGCCTTCGGCCTGGCGGAGACAATTAGCCTAAGAGAAAGGTGTACTTTTTTAATTACAGTTTGCTGTAACAATATGCTTTGCTGGGGGGATACATAGGCCTACCTCTGCTTTTCACGGTGTGACACGCTGTGCGTTTGTAGATCTGCTATTTCGTAGGAAGTAGAGCTAAAGTGGTCAAACCCTGGCAGTTTGGTTTCTGACAGGCATGGCGGAAGGCTGACATAGTGGTTACAGTGACTTTTTCATTAAGGAAAGGTTCCTGGTTCAATCTCTAATGCAATACATCTGCCAAATGGTATATGAGCACGCATTGCACCACACAGAGAATTCAATGCTGCTGCAATCTGAGTAAAAAAAAAAAAAACTCATTTAGTGGCTGCAGCTAATTACTCAAGCCACCTCCCATTGCATGGTGTGCCTCTGGCAAAACATAAAGCACAGTTGAATGGTAAGCACAGCCGGCCATAGACAACATCCATAGATTAAAGAGAACAATGTGTCAGATGAAGCTGTAACATATAGTCCGTAAACTACATCTTCTTTGCTTTGTTCACGTTATTTTGGTGTGGTGCTGTAGGGCCGAGCTGTCTAGAAGATGGTCTGTGAGTCTGTCTGTCTGTCTGTGAGACTGTCCGGGGCTAATCTTTGTATGGCAGCTCATGTAAGTGGCGTAGCGTCCTGAGGGCCAGTGGGGCCGTGGCTCGGTCAGTGAAGACCCTGTAGTGCGGATGATATGTGGCATAGAGGGGCAGATTGTAAATCCCCAGAGGAAACATCTGTGGGCTACCATTGGTTCAGCGATGTGTGCGGTCGCCCTGCGGCCCCTCCTCCTCCACCAATGTGCAGTATTGAGAGCCCTGACGTCACAACAATTGGAGCGATGGGCACTGCACTCTGGTTGGTTAGGGTACACCTAGGGCCCAGGTAGAACCCAGTTAAAGCCTGCATGGGCAAACCCAGTTAGGACCCGCCTTGGTCCCACATAAACATGGCTAGTTGGGGCCCACCTAAGGGCCAGGTAGAAGCTACTTATAGCCTGCATGGGCATCGCAGTTGGGACTGAAGTGGATGCCGCTGACATTGCTGACATGGGGTCCATATGGTTTAGCCCACCTTGAAACCATATGGGAACTACGCTGGCATGCAGGCTGGAATGCAAACGCTGCATCATACCTGTAGTGTGTAGTTTGATGTTGTGTGTGTAGCAGATATACCTGCAGTGTGTAGATCAATGTCCATATGAAAGTCAATGCCCAGCAGTGGTTTTTTTTTCTCCAGCAGAGTTTCTAGTGTCTCTGTCTCTCTCTGGAAGAGGTTGCACATGAACTCTGCAGCCGCACTGAGACGCTCCAACACAAACACTCTGACATTAGGCTGCTTCACACAACAAACATCAGCACCACGCTGCTGTTTGTCCAAAAGACACAATATCTCCTCTCCCACCGACGTCATGTGTTCATTTATCGACAGCCGTACAGACTCCTTTTGACACATTTTACCTTGTTTATCCAGCTCTCGCTGACTCTCCACATCGGGCTGTTATAGCGCCACCATGAGGCTGATTAGAGAAATCTCAAGTGGAATTTCTTCCTCGGCATAGTGGGAATGTGGGTGCAAAGTTGCACGGAAACTGCATGCTGTGTTCATAATGTGAGGCATTTTGGTCCAAACGGAGCAGTCCTGCAGACTTTGGAAGCCATTTTAGCCAATCAGGATGGAATATGAAAAATCTGAAAGGGCTTTTTTTTTAATGACTGTGGAGATACTGTGTACCGATTTGCGTGATGTTTGGGCAAAATATGTAGGAGTACTGTGAGAAAAGGTGTTTAGCAAAAAGCGGCCTCCTGGTGGCACTGTAACAGGGCCATGTGAAAGAAATAGGGCAGAGGTTCTGAATTGGCATCCAGGGAGTGTGTGTGCACAGTTTCGCTGCGATCAAGTCAACGATGTGAGAGATTAGCTATCACAGACGGACGGACAGGTCTTGCGCCATGCCTTTCGGCCTGGCGGAGACAATAAAAAAACGAAAGTAAAGGAAATTACCATTTCTGCAACAAAAGTAGTCAACAAACTATACTATAAAAACATTGGCCACATTGTCAAATAATCTAAGAAAGAGGCAATCATGTAGAAAATAGCCGATCTACAAGCTTACAAAGCCTCTCAACGTGAGGCGTTTCGAGCTTGTAGATCAGCTATTTTCACAATATTTACTTGTGGAATGGAGTCAAACAAAATGGGGGCGTGGCCAGATCAATTACGTTTATTTGGGGGGGGGGGCGGCCTGAAAGGGTTGATAAGCACTGCTCTAATTGGAGCGAAATTATCTGAAATTACTACATGAACATAATGCAGCCTAACATGCGTTGCACGGGGCGGTCCTGCCATTACGTTAGTTACTGTAGTTGCTGTGGAGCTACATAGTTCTCCAGAAGACACACACAAACATACACCATCTACAATGGACTAACTGAGCAGCAATATTGACATTCACCACACGAACGTGCATTGTTGACAAAGTGATTGCACAGCCGCTGCAGGCATGACAACCACGTTAGCGTTAGCTACATGCCACTATCACAGCTCCCTGTCCGTCGTTGCTGCGACTGAATGTGATGGCTACAGCAAGCTCTCTGCGATGCCATTGTCTGGAGACTGCTCCTGGCATGACACGACCAATGAGAGTGAGCGCTGTCGTTGTTGCTAAGATACGGTGGCGTCACTGCCCCATAGCTTGTAGATCTCTCACACATGATTGGCGTAGGCTGCGTTGCCAGGTCTGACTGTTTGTATAAGCGATTTTGGGCTTATTTGGGTGCACTTTTGGGCTCGTTTCCATAGACCACGGCAGCGCTTATTTCTTTCCCGTGACCGATGTGGCAAAAAAAGGTGCAAAACGAACCATCCGGAAGTAAAGTGCGAGATGAAATATATAGCACTTTTTGATTATTAGAGAAGGAGACAGATGTGAAGGTGGAAAATGGAATGTAGGAGATTATATAGTTTTTCATGAGCGATTTTTGTAGCAAGTTGTGAGTGAATTGGGCCACTCCTGTGGGCGGGGGGCTGATTAGAACCATTGGGGTTTGGGAAGGAGACGCTCTCTGTTTGAGTGGAAAGATATGTATATATATCTATATATATACATATATATATATATTTTTTTTTTCATGCTTTCTTTTTTTGTACATAGTGGTATTTTTTTCTCTGTATTTTTATGTTGATATTTTAACTGTTTGGTTGTTACCATATATGTCTATGAAATGAATACCAAGGACCCCAACGGAAACAAGTCCGCAATACTTTTTTGGTTGGACCTTTTAGACAAAAAGTATTATAAATGTAACTGTGTTGTTTTACATTATTTTTGCCGAATAAAAAATTCAATCAATCTCGCAAACTGCTTGGCCAAATAACTCCACATTTATTGTGCCCACTGCCAGCTACTGCCCCAATTCTTTTCAAATATGTTTTATGTATTTCTTTCAGATATTAAACAGTAAGGCGTTCCACAGTTCACAATGAAGAAGAAGAAGAAGAATTTGTAGCGTCAAATATTATATTCGACTTGATTGCCGTGGTAGAGAACAGGGTACTATTCTAACTAATGAGTTTCTGCTCATCCATATATCCGCTGATATCACCAGCAAGTACATTCTTTATTTTTCTTTATTTTTCATACACTTAGAGTAGCAAATCATTCATTCCCCTTATTCTCTGCAGTTGTAGTCATTATGCCAATTAATTCCTCCCCACACACAGAAATGTCTGTGTTGTACCCTACCGGCTCACCTGCAGTGGTGGAAAAAGTACTATTTTGTTTTACTTAAGTCAAAGTATCAATACTGCAATGTAGAAATATTCTGTTACAAGTAAAAGTCCGGAATTCAAAACTGCGGCCAACTGGTCGTCTCACTTGACCTTTGCGTCTTTCTACAGCCTGGACGTGGCGGCATCTGAGATGGCGCGCACGATCTTGGGTGTAGTGGCTGACTCAAGTTAGGTGGACACCAATCTCGGAGCCCAGAGACAACTGAAAAGGAAAAACAGCGACCTCTGAATCTGTTCTTGAGAGATTAGGTGGACACAGACATGCCTGGCGGCATGTGGTTTCTTTCTACTTGTAAGCAGCAGCCGGCTCAGGTCAGGGAATGCGAGGAATGCCTGGGGGCATGTTTTCTCTCCCTGCCTGGCTGGTCTTCCAAGCCCTCTCTAGACCTGCTAGGCATGGTCTGGGAGGAGGAGGCCTTGGTTTCTCTGTCACGGGCCGGTCAGACCAGGGTCTGTCCGGGCTGGTGACTAGGGACAGGACTTATGTCTGTCAAGGTCTTGCCATAAATCCTTTTGCATCCTGACCCGAAGGGTCTGGGTTGCCTGGAGGCCGTGGTCTTGCCGGGGGCAGGACCGGCGGCCTTGGGCAAGCATTTGGGTAGGGTTGGTTAAACATGGGCTCCCCCGGGGGGCGGTTATGTGTCCCATAGTAAGTACCTTACGAAGCTACGCTATAATAATCTAGGGTTACGTATGTAACCCCGGTTTTATTAGTAGCGTAAGTTAGGTACTTACGTTTTTAACCCCGCAGTGTGGCGTGCAGAGTGGAAGGTTTCAGAGGGCGAGTCCATGTGACGCAGTGGTATTTATACCACAACCGGTCGCCGGTGTTTTGCGTCACACGACCCTATCCAATAGAAATTGGAATTCGGGAGTCCTGTTGTTGCTCTGTGTAATCGCCAGGGGGCGATGATATCCCATAGTAAGTAGGCCTACCTTACTTACGCTACTAATAAAACCGGGGTTACATACGTAACCCTAGGTTTTGTAATAATAATCAAAATGTACTGTACAAAGTAACTAGTAACTAAAGTTTTCAAGTAATTGTAGAGTAGTCAAAGTACAATATTTGCCTCTGAGATGTAGTGGAGTTATTAGTTATAAAAGTACTGAAAATTGGAAATACTAATCATAATAATCCGGTAAAGTAAAAATGACTTACAAGTACAATACTTGAGTAAATGTACTTAGAGTTACTTTACGCCACTGCTGACCACAATCATTCCTGCAGCCAGGGTATAATTTGCCAGGGGGATGAGGAGATTCTTCACTCCCCTCCGGACTTTAAATCCATGCATGCCTTTGGTGACTTATTTTCATACCAGCGGGGATTCTAAATGGCATTCTAAAAGCATCCACCCTGACTACAGCAGTGGTTATGTAACTTATGTACGTATGTTATCACCATGGAGCCCTATACAGCTCAACCTGCTGCTGTGGAGAAAAGTAGAAGGGGTTGACCAAATAAATGGCTTGATATCAGGTGATGTACAAAACAGAAAGTATCATCCAACTAGTCCATACCCGTGGTGCGATATGCGCACATGATCTGGCAACCCGGGAGCCATTCATCCCATAGCTTGCGGGGCCATCCCACAGCTGGGCAGCCGCAACCATGGTGACATTCTTTGACATAAAAACGCTAATAAACAGCAAACGGGCTTCGATGTTCCGTGCACATGGTAATGGTGAATGGCTGTGTGCAAATTCAGATCAATTGCTCCAAGCACGGAGGAGAACCTCACCACCGTTTTGCCCTCACCACCCACCTAGCAGAGCTTTGTGGAATTATAGGAGGATACTGACAGTGGTGGAAAAAGTACTCACATGTTTTACTAAAGTAAAATTATCAACTAAATATATAAAAGGTATACTAATCTTTTGAAAATAGCAGATCTACAAGCTTACAATGCTGAAGTTGTTAATATATGTTTTGCAATAATAATCAAAATCTACAAAGTAACTAGTTTTCAAGTAATTGTTGCGGAGTAAAAGTACAATATTTGCCTCTGAGATGTAATGGAGTAGAAGTAAAAGTATTGAAAATTGGAAATACTCCACTAAAGTAGAAATACCAAAAGAAAAATCTTAAGTACAGTACTTGAGTAAATGTACTTTACACCACTGGCTGTAGAATACTCTGTTACAAGTCAAACGTTTTGGAATACAACATTTACTGCGGACATGTGCCATTATCTTTACATGATATTCAGGCTCATACATCCTCATTGTGAATTGCTCTGCATAAAAGCGTAAGCCAAATGTCAAACATGTTTAAATGTATCACCCTTCAAGCTGTGACTTTTAGAAATGATTGGTCACTTTGTTGGGCTGATCCTGCATGGGTCAGGGGACGAGTTGGACCCCATTGGTCATATTAAGTAATATTGCCTGTTAGAAGGTTACTGTGATGCTCTCATGTCAATGTCACCTTGCAGAGCCATTCAGTCAGCGAAACCCACTTGGTAATTTGATTACATGCTCTGCTCATGAGGGGCAGAGTGCTGGGTTGTCGTGTTGTGGTGTAGTAATTTCCATTGTGGAGCGTGCCACAGTGTTATGTGTATTTGTGTGCATGTGTGTGTGCGTGCGTGGGTGTACACACAACATACATGTCAGAACAGGACAGGGAAAAATGGTGCGCAATGTGTTTTATCCCCTCCCAGTTTATTTGATGGTTGACTTGCTTTGGTGGAAGAGTGCATACATCTATCTCTCTGTCTCTCTGTGAGGCTTTCCTCTGACATAAATGCACATAAATACACACACACACACACACACACACACACACACACACACAGAGAGAGTACAGAGTACAGAGTACAGTACACGCACACACATGCAATCAGAGTGTGGGATGGTGGCAGGTCAGAGTGAGGCCGTGCTGACTCCGTTTCGAAGCCTAATTTCATGCCAACTGTCTAATCCCCTAGCTGTGCTGGTCCTGAGGACACTACATGATCTCTCTCTCTCTCTCTCTCTCTCTCTCTCTCTCTCTCTCTCTCTCTCTCTCTCTCTCTCTCTCTCTCTCTCTCTCTCTCTCTCTCTCTCTCTCCGTCCGTTTTCCTCTCTCTTTGTCTCGCCTTTGTCTTGACCCTTGGATCCCATATCTTTCTCTCCCTTGTGCTCTTCTTCTTGCAACATGTAGATGGGTGGGGTGAGCATTGCACCGTAAAATCCAAAGTGTTAATTGAACTCTGAGAGTGTACGAATTGAACCCAATGGACTCTCGCCGGTCTATAAGAGGTACAATGGAACCAAATGGGTGGACTGTGCCCTGCATGGAGAACAGAACTTGAACAGGTTTTGATGCACCCACTCAACACTCAATAATTGTTGTTTGTTGAACGCGTGTTTAATGCTTTCTGTCTATCAGAGCCTTTATCCCACTTACACTCAGAGTTAAATGAACACTTAGGATTTGACTGTGTGAGCCAGAGGTGTGGTTGGGGAGCCAGAGAGCTTCAATCCTCTCTCTGGATGCAGGTTATGGAGTTATTTTCAGTGCCAGCAGCTCCCGGATGGAAGAGGCTACATCATTTGCCCACACACACACTTCGTCTGGGGCATATGCTCCTCTGAGTCTCTGTCTCTCTCTCTCTCTCTTACGCAAGCACGCACGCACGCACGCACGCACGCACGCACGCACGCACGCACGCACGCACGCACACACACACACACACACACACACACACACACACACACACACACACACACACACACACACACACACACACACACACACACACACACACACACACACACACACACACACACACACACACACACACACACACACACACACACAGGGACATATAGGCACTCTGAGTCATGCAGACATACTGTATAGGCCAGTCGTTTTTCAAAGCTTTTGTACCCAAGGCACACCAATGGGCATGGTCAAAGTCTCAAGGCACACCTGTATTCATAGTGAAATTAGTGAATTTACAAGCTCACATCACATCACAGCATTTATGAAATAAATAAATAAGTACACAAAAATGTCACCCCATAATGACATGTCCAAAATAGGGACACCAGGTTGAAAGTGGTTATAAATATATAAGTGCGGACCCCAGTGGATCTTGTGCTTGGGCCACTACCTGAGCTAGCCTGCCTTTGTCTCAATTAAACGTCAGATTCAATGAATTGGTCCTCCTCCCTTATTCAATCTCATGCAGTGCCGGTGTGGCCTGCCTACAGTATCTGTCTCATTCAGCAGTTTGATTCAATTGGTCCGAGCTCATCTCATTCATTGCTTGTCCTGCTTGTCATGCAGTGAGTATAGGTCGTATAGATCATGCTAGCAGTCAGCGTGAGCAGAGTACAGACTCAGAGCAGTACCCAACAGTGAGTAGGCATGTGAGGTTTTGACTAGAAAAATGGACAATTGCATATAAGAATTATTAATTTAACACTACTGTATTTCAGGCTATTGGGCAATTATTCCCTGAGACCTAAAACAGGCCATGGGGCTTAAAATGAGGCCGTCTGTGGGCACTATCGGACACATGTCGTCATAAACTGTAATATTGTTGTTATCTTTTAAAACATAAAACATGAATTAGTTTTTCACTTGCACAGTTGTCTTCTGCCTGTCATATTACTCCCTGCAGCCACAACTAAGCTTGTAACTTAATGAACCCCAAACCACCACTTTTTGGTAGGCATGATTTCCTCCTCTTCTAAAAGAAGAGCACCAGTGAGAACTTAAATGGGGTTTTCACTTAAAAATACGTAGATTATTAACGTCTACTCAGGCTTTTGTGTGCATCCCAGACTGTTTTTAAGTCGCTTGATTCAATATTTAGACAGATATTCATTGGATCAGACATTAGTGAAGAGAGACAGGAAGAGGGGAGAGACATGCAGTAATCCTGGTCTCTATACTGCCTCCCCCTGGTCAGCCGGGCGCCTGATGGAGGGGAAAGGAACTGGTTGGGATAACGTGTTCCTTCCACGCGTTACGTCCAACAGGGGAAACTCCCCCCTGTTAGGTGATAAGAAGCGGCTTGCTAACTCCTCATGCATTGAAGGGCTCAGTTCTGGGCTCTCCCTAGGCTGGCAGAGGGAGAGTAGTGCCCAGGATTACATAGGCAATTAGCACTGGGTGAAAAAATGGGCTACAAAATCGTGGGATAAAAATGTAATTAAAAACAAAAGGAGTAGGAGGGGAGAGATACACAGGGAATGACACGCAGCAAAAGCCGCCGTCAGCTAGGCCTACATTGAGCCTAAGTGCCCGGACTGCTAGGCCAGCGGTCCGGGCCGGATCGGATCGACATGATTTAAGAGTGCATCAGGTGTGTAATTACAGCTAGCTCTGAGGCCAGCTGTAATTTAACTCAGGCCAGATAAGACTGCTTTAGACCAGAGGCCCATTCTAAAAACGGCTTCTAAATTCTGAAAAACTACAAATTAAGTATTAAAAAATAATAATAATAATAATAATAATAATAATGTTGCTATATACTTTATATAGCAACAACTACACACAGAGATGTTCCCGGCTTGAAAGGTAATAACGTATAGGTGTTCCAGGTCTAAATGGGTTAAACCAGCCACCCCATCCTATACAAGCACATTTCCAGTGACAGAAAACACACAATGAATGTTAAAATCAAAGCCACCAAATCATTGTCATGTCATCTGTTTTCAGCAGTTTGTTTTGTGAATAAAATGTTTATTTTATGAGCAATAGTTGCTCAAATTATATTTCTCTCAGTTGGAGTTGCATTGCGTCCATCCGAAATGTTTTAGCATCTCATCCAAAATGTTTTAGCATATCATCCAAAATGTTTTAGCATCTCATCCAAAATGTTTTAGCATCTCATCTCAGCATAATTGAATTTAGCTTTTTATTGTGGAGCTGATTAAAGGCTCAATGTTGCACAAATCCCACCATTCCACTGCATCTTTTAAGCTACGCTACAAATACAAAATGTGACTTGAAGGCAAATGCATTAGCTGTCGCCATGCACCTTGTGAAAAGTATGCTGTGCGGCTGTGCCTTTGCTGAACATCCAGAATGTTGTTTCCACCAAGGATAATGACTACTCCACTAAACTTTGAAGACTTTTTCTTTCTTTTTTTTTTTGCATTACCTTATTAGTCCTGTGGAAGAAATGGAGTTTTCAGCTTCGCTCAGCTGGTGGCTGCTCAGGTTATGATGAGCGCTCAGGGGGAGCTGTTAGGGGTCAAGTGTCTTGGTCAGGGACACTTCGACACACAGACCGGAGCTGGCATGTGAACTGGTCAGTGGTGTTAAGTAACTAAGTACATTTACTTAAGTACTGTACTTTATTACTAAACATACATTAACCACTTAAGCTCTATATATATTTTGCTGAATTGAAAATAGCAGATCTACAAGCTCACAACGTGTCGCATCGCGACACGTTGTGAGCTTGTAGATCGGCCATTTTCAAAATATTTGTATACATTTTGAAAACTTGAAATGGGACATTCTGCATAACGAGTACTTTTAATTTCGGTACTTTAAGTACATTTTGATGCCAATACTTTTGTACTTTTTTCCCGGACTTTTACTTGTAACTGAGTATATTTCTACATTGCAGTATTGATACTTTTTCTAAGCAAATAACTTGAGTACTTTTCCCACCACTCGAACTGGTGACCTTCCGATTACCACTATACCCACTAAGCTACGGCCGCCCCTGAAGACATCAGTATGGGAGCTGGGAGTTGGACAGACTAGTGTATGGGAGGGGAGGGGGAGAAAGAAGGAAGGCACTGTTCTTATATCCTTGGAAACAGCAGACTAATGATGGATGTGTAATTAAAGGTACGTCCCTTCATAAAACCCTTAATAAAGCATTACACAGATTTAACCACTTAAACCCTATATACTTGACTGGAGTACCTCAGGGCTGTATACTAGGTGAAGTATGCTTCTTTACTTCCACTACATCAGATCTCTTACCAAACATTCTGCTATTTTCGCCCCAGAGTAGGGGGGGACGCTAGGGTTCATGTAGTTAATTGACTTGTTGTTACACGTTTTCAAATACATAAGACAGATGATGTAGGAGAGTGCATTACTTTGGTATATGGGGGGAAATAATGTGGAGGTCTGATTTTTTTAATGTGTGGACATCTGTCTTTTGTTGGACTCAAGGCTCCTTTTTGCATTGCATAACTTCAAAGTTAGAACAACCACCTGCAAAACATCATGGATTATAAGCAAACATTTCACACTAGCACATTGAGGGCTAAAGTGACATTCCCAGTCATGCCTGGTGGTAAAACACATTATGAACCTCATCTTACTGAGATTGTCTATGCTCATATTTCAAATGTTCCTGTATGGTTGGGGTTGCAGTTTGAATTCCTTCAGGAATAAGCATGGGCAGATTCATAAGCATGGACATGAGCAGATTCCAACTGCTATTATTAATATAATATTATATATAAAATCACCTTTCCAGAGAAGATACAATTAATAAATAATAATTAAACACAATAAGCAAAACATTGACTTATTGAAAGTTTTGCTTCTGAGTCTAGGGGGCAGTCACAGCAGACTTTAGTTTCACACGCTTTCCTAAATCTATAGGCTTTGAAAAAAAATAAAGGAGAGCCTAAGAAAAATAATCGAAATCCTATATTAAAATTGGTTTAAAGGAGGACCGGCCTCCACATATGAGATAGAGAAATCTTCATATGGGCATATCAGTCGGATCGGCGGTGCAGCGTAGATGTGATCCACCAGATTTCACACCTCTTAGCTGTCACCTGTCACC
This sequence comes from Gymnoscopelus microlampas, assembly GCF_963454915.1. Lineage (NCBI taxonomy): Eukaryota > Metazoa > Chordata > Actinopteri > Myctophiformes > Myctophidae > Gymnoscopelus > Gymnoscopelus microlampas. The sequence goes on from NC_139945.1 coordinate 31,050,015, forward strand.
AGATAAAACAGCATGGGAATCGTATTATGTCCATCAGTTATTACTTTACTGGAATTAGTTTATTAACGCATTCAATCTGGGAACGCATCTGTGTCATTTTAGATTTCTTTGGCTATTTTTCTTTTTTTTTTGTGCAAATCTTTGATATACATTTGTAACACTAATATTTGCTTCTGGGGGTCCCTGGAACAAAATATATTTTAAGATGGGGGGGGGGGGGGGCTCCGTGAAGGAATACATATAATTTTGGGGGTCCTTAAAGGGGAATACCACTCATTTTCAACATTGAACTATGTCTTTAATACACCTTTGGCCGAGGGGGCGGAGCTAAAAGTACACCCTGTGTATGTCACTGATCACATGACCTCAATCAATTATCCAGTTCTAGGCAACATAGAAGGGGGGGGACTTTTTTCTTTTTTCCACACAACAGCTCTAAGGCGTATTAAAGACATTCAATGTTGAACATGAGTGGTATTCCCCTTTAACATGAAAAAAGTAGCTAAGATTTGAGTTAAAAATGTTCACTGTTTTTTTAAAATACTAGATCTACAAGCTCATTAGAGATTGTAGATCTGCTATTTATTAATAGCCCAAAGTATAAAATAATGGTTATTGCTAAAAATCTAAAATGACAGTATGTGTTCCCGGATTGAATGGGTTAAACAATTTTAACACACAACTTTAACTTACTGGAAAAGGTAAATCAAAGCCTTTTGCACACCTTACCAGCAAAGGGACGGGTGCGTAGGTAGAGCAGACGTTTTCGATCATGGACCTTCCTCAGGCATCTCGCATCAGATGCCTGAGGAAGAAATTTGTTAAACAAAAATTAAAAAATAAAATAATAATAATAATAAAAATTAAAAAAAAGTTATCTTTATTGAGCAAGTGAGGACGGTGTGCGGGTTATTCCATTTTATTCTAAACTTAATGTAAAACAAATAATATTAAGGTCAATAATCAAAGCATCAGAAAAACTCATTATCAGAGGCATCGCTCAGCGGGTGTAAAACACATCAGTAAACTTAGATCACTTTGAAAACCTTTTTTCTGTACATATTCAAAGGCTGGGCCTCCAGTGGTTTATGTTTTGTTCATATTCTGGGGGAAACACTAGCAAAAAATAGCAGATCTACAAGCTCACAGTGTGTGTGTTCAAGCTTCATGAGCTTCTGTTTAGCACAGTTAGAGATTTAAACAGGTAAACAGTATTGCAATATATTGATGGATGGTCACATCAACCACAAATGAATACAAATGAGTTCAGGAGACTTGAGATTCTAGGCATGTACCATAATCTTTCATGGGCTTTTAGAAAACATTGCAGATTAAAACGAAACAAGACAGAGCCTGTGATTCATTGTGCCCTTTCCCAGTCAAAATCCATAATACACCATGCATGCTTTTACACTGTAACCAAGAAACAAATATTTCACTGCTCAAGTTATGCGACTTCTCCTCCTTTGTCAATACAGAAATCTTGGCTGCAACCCACTTTTGGGGGAATAATGTCTGTCAAGACAATAAACACTATTTTACCTGTGAAGTTATATATACTATTTTTCTGATTTAGAATTGCAGTGCCACAGTATCACAATGAAAAACAAATGTGATAACCACTTAAAGAGCTGGTGCCATGTTTTTGCACTTTATCTGTTTTTCATGTGTCTATGAGGTTGATAGAACTTCATTAAGCCCCCCGGTGGTGCACCACCATGGTTTTATGTCTTCTCTGACTATTTGGAGTTTCTTCCTGGAGGCTGAAACCTCAAACGTGCCAATAGAGAAACAGCGCTTTAGTGACATAGAACATACCCTCCCCCTCATTATCATAACACAACAGGTGTGGGCATAGACATATAAAGGCGCCTCCTCTGGCTCTGAAGCGTGTGTATGGCGGACGCGCTTCCGCTTCTGGGGGGCAGCTGGAAATTTCCGTGTGCGTCACAGAAGGGGGCGTTCAGTAGGCCAATCAGAGGCAGGTGGGGGCGGGACAACTACATTCTGACAAGTCCTGGAAAAGACGCGCTGTGGTTGGCCAGTAGTCAACATGCTGTGATTGGCCAGTGCCCATTCCCCCCGGAAATATGGTGGCCACCATACCCAGCATGTCGCTCCAATAAACTGCAGAGGCCAATGAGGTATCTAGGTTTCTATATCTGTGGGTGTGGGCATGAGGAGGAGGAGGGACTGGTGCTAAGGTGGTGGAGGAGGTGCTAAGGTGAGAACCAGGTATACTTAATGAGCTGGAGGCGTGTCCACATACATTTTTTTTTTTACAATTTCTGTACATCTTCCTCCTAGTATAACCATAATACCTGATGATTATGTTTTAGGGGGGGGGGGGGGGGGGCGGATCACTGAAAATCACGGCACGCCGTCTTTAAATCCTATATAATTTGTTGACTGGAGTACCCCAGGGCTCTATACTAGGGTCCATACAATCCTACCTGGTGTTCTGAGAACTTGGCTCAATGAAACAATGAAAGAAAATCAAACAAATCAAATAACAAGAAAAGAATGACATACAATAGATGTCATTGTGACTGGAGAGCTAGGACATATTATCCAATGTGAGAGTGTGTGACGCGTTGTGGGCTTGTAGATCTGCGATTTACAAAAACTTTTGACAAAATGTAAAAAACGTGGAATGTTTTTGCAAACATTTTTAGACCACAAATGTTATGCTGGTCCCTGGCACTAACCTTGTGGTCGTTGGACATGGATACAGTTAGTGGAAAAAGCATTCACATTTTTTACTTTAGTAAAAGTATCAATACTAATGTAGAAAATGTAGAAATACTGTGTTAGAAGTAAATGCCCAGAATTAAAAATGTACTTGAGTAAAAGTACAAAAACATTGGTATCTAAATGTACTTAAAGTACCAAAACTAGAAAGTAGGCTACTCATTATGCAGAATATCCCATTGCACAAGTTGTCAAATGTATGACATCTTTTGAAAATAGCAGATCTACAAGATCTGTGAGCTTGTAGATCGTCTATTTTCGAATGGACGAAATGTATATGAAGGTGAAGTGGTTAATGTAAGTTTTGTAATAATAATCGAAATCTACAAAGGAACTAGTAACTGAAGTTGTCAAATAAAGGTAGGCCTATTGCGCACATAACAGGCCTTCACATAATGTGAATAGACCTACTGTAGTGTGCACATAACACTATAACTAGCAAGGTTAACATTAGCCTAGTACTGTAGTAGTTCAGGTGACACATTGTCCAAACAATAACTAGACAGAAAAAAAGAAACACTGTGGAAACACGATCGCATCGTCCGTCATCAGCGTCATGGCTGAACGTCAACCTGGTTTTTGCACTTTCTCCATTACAACCCGTACATCTACATAAACGTTCAGGTTTCAAATATAAAGTGCTAACCACATGGCCATGGATGTTACAATTATATACGGGCCGTCAGAAGTACCCGTGTCTTCCGTATTGTTCAATGAAAAGCATTCTAATTCGATCAGTGGCCTCTTTCTCCGAATTTTCTCCATGCATTCAACTAAGCGACCCTAGCGGTTGGGAGGTGTATTGCACTCTGATACATTGTAACTGTATGAGGAAATGGCCGTAGATCGGATTAAAAGTGTGGCGATCAAGTTCAGCCCCCATGGCCACGCACAAAAGTCGGCGTGCCTGGGAGTATAAGTACAATATTTGCCTCTGGATGTAGTGGAGTAGAGGCAAAAGTATTGAAAATTGGAAATACTCCAGTAAAGTAAAAAAAATACCTCAAGTACTTAAGTAGGCTACAGTACTTAACTTAAGTATTTGTACTTAGTTACTTTAGCTCTGTCACTGTCCCCCTGTAACCATTGAACGCCGACACACGCCCACAATAACAGAATATTAAAGTTTTCAATCTATCAGATGTACATCTATAGACAGACAACAAACTAAACAATATAATTGAGAACAGAAGTTTAAACACAGCTCCAGTCGGCCGCCCGGTGGTCGCGATGCGGTCGTGAGGAGGAGATGCCCCACTGGCGACTCGTAGATCTGCTATTTTCAAGCTGGTGTAGGCAGCAGAGCAGGTTCTCTGGTGCTTTTCCCGCAGCATTCGCAATTTATATGAATGTTTTTATTTAGTAGCTGTGCATGTTAAAGTATTGAAGATTGTTAAACTCAGTCTAGGTCTAGGACAGTGGTTCTCAAACTTTTCCAGGACCCCCAAAATTAAATGTATTTGGCCGCGGACCCCCATCTAAAATATTTTGTTTCAGGGACCCCCCCCCCCCCAGAAGCAAAGACTTGAGTTACAAATGTTCTCTTTAACAATATATATATTCAAAGGTTTGCACACATTTTCACGATTTTTCAAAAGTAGCAGATATACAAGCTCATAGCGCGGCACCGAGTGCCGTGCTATGAGCTTGTAGATCTGCTACTATCAAGGGCGTATCGTCATAGAGGCCAATGGGGCCATGGCCCGGTCTGGAAAACTCTGCTCCCCCAGGGGAAAAAAACAAAAAATCAACATTACAACATTAGCACCCCATCACCCATTCTGTTGTAGCCAACCACAGAAATTCGCCTTTGTTTTCAAATCGGGCTTATTTGCATTCGGCCGGATTGTTAATGGGTGGCCATTAAAAACCGGTTTCCCCGTCAAACCATCGTTGCGCGAGCCCCCCCGCCGGCCCGCGAGGGGGGTTTAAGAATCTGGCCCGGTCCACGTTAGAACCCACCATACGCTACTGGCTACTATAACCATAATACCTGATGATTATGTTTTAGGGGGGGGGGGGGGGGATCACTGAAAATCACGGCACCCCGTCTTTAAATCCTATATAATTTGTTGACTGGAGTACCCCAGGGCTCTATACTAGGGTCCATACAATCCTACCTGGTGTTCTGAGAACTTGGCTCAATGAAACAATGAAAGAAAATCAAACAAATCAAATAACAAGAAAAGAATGACATACAATAGATGTCATTGTGACTGGAGAGCTAGGACATATTATCCAATGTGAGAGTGTGTGACGCGTTGTGGGCTTGTAGATCTGCGATTTACAAAAACTTTTGACAAAATGTAAAAAGCGTGGAATGTTTTTGCAAACATTTTTAGACCACAAATGTTATGCTGGTCCCTGGCACTAACCTTGTGGTCGTTGGACATGGATACAGTTAGTGGAAAAAGCATTCACATTTTTTACTTTAGTAAAAGTATCAATACTAATGTAGAAAATGTAGAAATACTGTGTTAGAAGTAAATGCCCAGAATTAAAAATGTACTTGAGTAAAAGTACAAAAACATTGGTATCTAAATGTACTTAAAGTACCAAAACTAGAAAGTAGGCTACTCATTATGCAGAATATCCCATTGCACAAGTTGTCAAATGTATGACATCTTTTGAAAATAGCAGATCTACAAGATCTGTGAGCTTGTAGATCGTCTATTTTCGAATGGACGAAATGTATATGAAGGTGAAGTGGTTAATGTAAGTTTTGTAATAATAATCGAAATCTACAAAGGAACTAGTAACTGAAGTTGTCAAATAAAGGTAGGCCTATTGCGCACATAACAGGCCTTCACATAATGTGAATAGACCTACTGTAGTGTGCACATAACACTATAACTAGCAAGGTTAACATTAGCCTAGTACTGTAGTAGTTCAGGTGACACATTGTCCAAACAATAACTAGACAGAAAAAAAGAAACACTGTGGAAACACGATCGCATCGTCCGTCATCAGCGTCATGGCTGAACGTCAACCTGGTTTTTGCACTTTCTCCATTACAACCCGTACATCTACATAAACGTTCAGGTTTCAAATATAAAGTGCTAACCACATGGCCATGGATGTTACAATTATATACGGGCCGTCAGAAGTACCCGTGTCTTCCGTATTGTTCAATGAAAAGCATTCTAATTCGATCAGTGGCCTCTTTCTCCGAATTTTCTCCATGCATTCAACTAAGCGACCCTAGCGGTTGGGAGGTGTATTGCACTCTGATACATTGTAACTGTATGAGGAAATGGCCGTCGATCGGATTAAAAGTGTGGCGATCAAGTTCAGCCCCCATGGCCACGCACAAAAGTCGGCGTGCCTGGGAGTATAAGTACAATATTTGCCTCTGGATGTAGTGGAGTAGAGGCAAAAGTATTGAAAATTGGAAATACTCCAGTAAAGTAAAAAAAATACCTCAAGTACTTAAGTAGGCTACAGTACTTAACTTAAGTATTTGTACTTAGTTACTTTAGCTCTGTCACTGTCCCCCTGTAACCATTGAACGCCGACACACGCCCACAATAACAGAATATTAAAGTTTTCAATCTATCAGATGTACATCTATAGACAGACAACAAACTAAACAATATAATTGAGAACAGAAGTTTAAACACAGCTCCAGTCGGCCGCCCGGTGGTCGCGATGCGGTCGTGAGGAGGAGATGCCCCACTGGCGACTCGTAGATCTGCTATTTTCAAGCTGGTGTAGGCAGCAGAGCAGGTTCTCTGGTGCTTTTCCCGCAGCATTCGCAATTTATATGAATGTTTTTATTTAGTAGCTGTGCATGTTAAAGTATTGAAGATTGTTAAACTCAGTCTAGGTCTAGGACAGTGGTTCTCAAACTTTTCCAGGACCCCCAAAATTAAATGTATTTGGCCGCGGACCCCCATCTAAAATATTTTGTTTCAGGGACCCCCCCCCCCAGAAGCAAAGACTTGAGTTACAAATGTTCTCTTTAACAATATATATATTCAAAGGTTTGCACACATTTTCACGATTTTTCAAAAGTAGCAGATCTACAAGCTCATAGCACGGCACTCGGTGCCGCGCTATGAGCTTGTATATCTGCTATTTTTGAATAGCCAAAGTATGAAAGGTTAAAGTTATTGTGACGCTGTATTACCACATTTTTGCTGGGGACCCCCTACCCCCTCAAGGACACCTGGGGGTCCCCGGACCCCACTTTGAGAACCACTGGTCTAGGAGCTCTGAATTGGCATGTACGTGCTGTCCTTCGAACCCTCTCCTCGGGCAAAGGAGAGGAGCACGGCATGTGTGTCGCACGCATGCGCACACACACACACACACACACACACACACACACACACACGTGTCTCTCTCTTTTTCCTAAATAGTCAGTGTATATGTCGCTCAACTAATAGCGAAGCATCAAAGGGATGCCCGTAGACACATATATATATATATATATATATATATATATATATATATATATATATATATATATATATATATATATATATATATATATATATATATATATATATATATATATATATATATATATATATATATATATATATATATATATATATATATATATGTATACATCTGTCTGTCTACGGGCTCCGGCCTTGGAGGGAGCGGGACTCCCGCACTCAGTCTGCCCGAGACAGCAGCAGCTGAGCGGCGAGACGAGAGCTGAACGTCCGCGAAATAACAGGAAATACGGCAACATGATTTTTTCTTTAACTTGTTAATTTGTGTATATAAAATATAGATTCCCTGTCGAATCTCCTAATTACACCAACATTATTCTTGTGAAGTAGGTAGTTTGTGCTTTTTTATTAAGATGTATTAAGTTCGCTTTGGTCATTTATAGCATGGGGAAACACCGAGTGGTGCTCCCCGTCACAGAGTGCCATATGACGGGCTCATGGAGAGCAGCGTGGATGGGTAGCGACCAGACGGCCCGTTCAGTTATTTAGCAGCTTGTTTATAAACATTCTGCTGATTTGTTTTCCATAAATAGGTTATGTAGTAACTAAATATAGACTTATTTCTCATCTACAGCTGCTATTTTTCATTTTTGACTTTATAATGCGCATCTGCTTGCACAGGCCGTTGTGTGTGTGTGTGTGTGTGTGTGTGTGTGTGTGTGTGTGTGTGTGAGTGGAAAGGGGTGGGGATAGAGGACTGGATTCTCCAGTCAAAAACTAGAAAAAGTGGAGCACAAAAAGTGGAGCACAGGTCTCCGCCAGGTCAGGTACGTTATTCTGGCCTCCTGGTGGCGCTATAATAGGCCAATGTGAAAAGGGTGCCATTTATTCTTATGTCTTTCACAGCAATCAGACACTGCATTCATGATTTGAGGCATTTTGGTCCAAAAATGTGTTTTGCTAAATTAGACCTGCTGGTGGCGCTATAACAGGCCAATGTGAAAAGGGTGGCATTTCTTCCTCGGCCTAGTGGGAATGTGCGTGTGAAATTTCACGGAAATTGCAAGCTGCGTGCATAGTTTGAGGCTTTTTGTTCAAAACGGACCAATCCTGCAAACTTTGGAAGCCAACCATAGGCAATGAGGATGGAATATGGGAAATCGGACAGATCCGTGTTGATCACATGACTATAGAGATACTGTGTACCGATTTGCATGACGTTTGGATAAAATCTGTAGGAGTAATGTAAAAATGCACAAATCGGCCTCCTGGTGGCGCTATAACAGGCCCATGTGAAAACATTGGGGCAGAGGTTCTGAATTGGCATCCAGGGAGTGTGTGTGCACAGTTTCGGAGCGAACGGGCCAACGGTGCCGGAGATTAGCTGGTAACACACAGACAGGAGGGACACACACAGACGGACGGACGGACGGACACACGGACGGACGGACGGAGGGTAAAACATACTCTCTCGCCATGCCTTCGGCCTGGCGGAGACAAAAAGAGAGATTATGTGAAGCAGAGAGGGAGGGGAGAGAGAGAGAGAGAGAGAGAGAGAGAGAGAGTTCAATTTGGAAGTGCATGTTTCATCAATAACTTTATCGCCCAATATCGCTCCTCTATTTGACACGTACTGCCATGTCTTCTCCATCCTCCATCTCTCCAATACTTCCTCTGCCTCCTATCAGCTTCTTCCTATAGTTTGAATAGTATCTCTGGGTTCTGTGTCAATATTCCCTCATTGCTTTAATTAAACAAACTCTAAACCTAGCAGCCACTCACCCGCTCCTCCTTTCTACCTAGCAACAAGGAAGAAGTAGTCTCTGTCAACCTCCTCAGACTCAGTCTTTAGTTAAGCATCAACGCCCAAAACCCAGGACCCCACTCTCGGCGTACACAAAATACATGCACATCCCTGTGCACAGACACACACACTACATCTGCTTCTTTCTCATTCCGTCCCTCATCTGGGTCCTTATCAATCTGGAATCAATCTGTGCTGCCATTGGAGACGGCAGCTTTAATTAAAATGGAATGATCCATGGGGCCATTGCTTGTGGATCCCAGGGGAGGTGTGGCACTGTACGCAGCAAAATCTAGTGTGCAAATTGACACCCCAGATGTGTGCCTCAGACAAACAGGTGAGATGATAACCCGGCAGAATTGTTTTCGCACTTTATCGGCCCGTTTCAGGAAGACTTATTCCACTTTAAACAACACGGGACGCATATAAATATGATTCAGTTGTGGGAAAAGTGGGAAGCATGCATGGTGAATATACAATACATCCTTGTAAACCCTACCTCTTTGTTAACCTGTCAAGATGAGTGACACATTGTAAAGATCACATCCGGAGACATTTAACGAGGTGCCACTTTGATGAATGTGGGTGTGAAGACATAGGGCAACCTCCTCGCCTCAGTGTTTCACGCTCTCGTCGCTGAAGCACACACTTTACATCGGCAAGACTCAGTGGTGGAAAAAGTACTCAAATTATTTACTTAAGTAAAAGTATCAATACTGCAATATAGAAATAATCTGTTACAAGTATAAACGTCCGGAATTCAAAATGTACTTGAGTAAAAGTACAAAAGTGTTGGCATCAAAAGTACTCATTATGCAGAATGTCCCATTTCACTTCCAAAAAAACTTTGGGTCATTTTATTGTCTACTCAGGCTTTTGTGAGCCCCCCAGACAGTTTTGTAAGTTGCTTGATTCAGTATTTATTTGATATTCATTTTATCAGACACGCCACTTTCCTATACAAACCCATTATATCTTCAAACTCCATTTTTAACATGTTAGATTCATCAAAAACACCCGTCATTGGTTCTGGTGATTAGGAGGCCCTGCCCTCCTAATACGCGAGGGAGACGTGTTTTTTCGCTAACTTTTTCATTTATTTTTAATATTTTTGGGGGAAAATGAAAATAATTAAATACAATAAAAACATAAAATAAAATAAATGAAAAAAGTAGTATAAAAAATAATTTGAAAATAGCCGATCTACAAGCTCACAATGCGTCGCATCGTGATGCATTGTGAGCTTGTAGATCGGCTATTTTCAAATGGCCAAAATGTATATAAGGCTGAAGTGGTTAATGTATGTTTTGTAATAATAAAATAATCAAAATCTACAAAGTAACTAGTAACTAACGGGCACTGGAGGCGCGCCCTCGCGAGCCCTCGTGTGCATGTGTGCGCATGCACACACGCACACGCGTGCGCACACATGCGTGTGGCTTGCATTCATTGCCTTCTAGCGTTGGTTATACAGAATTGCCTGGGTGGGTGGTAAAAACAAGCGCTCCTTTTTCAATTTCCCTGGAATGCCAATTTCCCTATAACATATATATCAATACTCAGCTCTCCCATGGAGAAGCATGTATTATCTATCTTCCTTGAATGAAGACTTACACTCCGTATTTGCGACGCATTGTGAGCTTGTAGATCTGCTATTTTCAAATGGACGAAAGGTATATAGATAGGGCTGAAGTGGCTAATGTATGTTTTATAATAATAATCAAAATCTACAAAGTAAGTAGTAACTAAAGTGTTCAAACAAATGTAGTGGAGTAAAAGTACAATATTTGGATCAGAGATGTAGTGGAGTAGAGGTAAAAGTATTGGAAATTGGAAATACTCAAGTAAAGTACCAATACCCCAAAATTGTACTTAAGTGCAGTACTGAAGTAAATGTACTGTACTTAGTGACTTTCTACCACTGCAACCTGCCCTGACAGTTTCAACAGAAAGCTCTCAGTTGTGGTGCCTTTTTCTTTAGCGCCTTCTCTTGCTTGCTCTTTCAGTTTCTACAGTCAATGATTGATTGATTGATTGAATACTTTATTAACGGTTTGCAATGATTGTTAAAAGGATAATATGAAAACCCCTAGTGGATTGTTTCCATTGTGTTTCTGTGTATTCAATTCATTAAGAAATGGGTATCAGAATTCAAATCCTTGACAGATTGTTTGATTGAGATCCTCTCCAACCATTCACTGCCGGCAATGATCTGATCACAAGCAACTTGCTGTCCCCGAGTTCTCATGATGGCACTCAGCTGGCATTTTTTATGGTGCTCTGCTAGAGGATTCTGGGCAGTTAGATCAGACTTCATTCATAAGTGCTACAATAAAACGGGTCAGCCTTGAGACACAGGACTTCTTGCAGTGGGCAGGCCTGACATAATACTGTGTATCTGGTGAGCACATTGCCATGTCCTACAATACCCTCATCAATCAGTTAAGGAGCCCCAATGATGATTAAGGGTGTAATTGGCTCATTAGTTAATTGGGGATTTTTGAATGAACAAAATTGTTAAACGAGCACTAATGTGCTGCCTTGTTAAGAAACGTCCCCCACTCATTATCCAGGGTTTCAGTCTTTTCCTAGGGTGATGCCATTTAGGCTGTCTCATTTCCCATTAAGGCCCAAATTCATATACACAGCTACAGCAGGGGTCCTGTGTACCCCTCGTCGGCTCCTCATTCACATGAATTTGCATTCTGCACAGACATTAACATCATTATTAACATCTAGTCCACGGCCTTAGTGGGTGAAAGCCGCTGTTTAGGTGAACCGGAATTGCGCTGACTAGAGTGTACTTGGCTATAAATACTACCGTTGACTTATTAATGAAGTAACAGAACACAGAGTCATTGTATGTGTGCATGCTTGGTGCGTGCGTAGGTGCGTGCGTGCGTACATACGTATATGCGTGTGTGCATACATTTATTTAGATATATTTATGGCTTTATCTACTGTACATATAGGCGAATGTAGAGAGAGGGTAGACATGCGAGACAGGATTCAAAATGGTCACAAGGAGCATGTGGTCAGTGCAACTGGTTGAGCCACCAGGCATACCTAGAGTTATGTATTTTGTGATTATGCTACATGAATGAGTGCATGTAATCATAATGCCCACTGTGGCAACTATGTTTGATTAAACGTTGCAGTTTGATTAAACTGCAGTCCATGAATGTATGTTACAGTGCATGCATGAGGTCTTATTATGGTATTTGAGCTTGCTATCCATGTGGACTGCTGTGTTATTGTTTGCACCTGGTGCGTAGTGGCATACAGACCGGTCAGATATATTTACACAGCTTGGAGCCTTTATGTCCAGTGGTACACCAGATTACTTAAATTACTGGTAAGATATAGTGACCCGCAATCAAACCTTGACAGTGAATAGCATATGTATATGTATATGTATATGTGTGTGTGTGTGTGTGTGTGTGTGTGTGTGTGTGTGTGTGTGTGTGTGTGTGTGTGTGTGTGTGTGTGTGTGTGTGTGTGTGTGTGTGTGTGTGTGTGTGTGTGTGTGTGTGTGTGTGTGTGTGTGTGTGTGTGTGTCACTTACCCTACCTTTAACTATGGATTATTCTCTTGGAAACATGAAATGTCATGCTACTGTCAAGTTTTCTTGCACATACATAGCCCATGCATTTCCATTTTAATGCAAGCCTACATGTACAGTACCGATAGATATACGTAGCTGCAGGCCACCTTCTATTCTATTTCTGTACCACACCTTTGCTCCTGCTTGAATTCTTGAAAAAAAGGAGACTGCTGAAGGAGTGCTCCTGCAAGCTTGCTGGTTCTCTACCAGGGCCTCAACCTTTCTCATAAACACACAGGGGAGGAATTGGGGATTCCTCAACATCCCCTCTCGCAGCATATTCTGTATGTCACCAGTTGGGGGATAGATCTGTTTTTTTTCTCCAATAGCAATATCGCTGTTAAACCAGCCCAATACCCTGTTGTAACACACCAACATTGAGGTATAATAACCTCTTTATTAATTACAATTAAACCAAATGAAACCAAACTAATGAATAAACACAAATATGAACCCTTCATTGAGTGTGCAAGTCAGTGGTGTGAGATGTGGATGAATGTGAGATGTGTGTCGTGAAGTGTAGCAAAATAAAAAACAGCAAACCGAAGAGGAGAAGCAGAGAGGAACTAGAAAAAGAGCTCCTTGAAGTAAAGGTCTCCACCAGGTCAGGTAGGTTATTGTGGGTCAACAATGTTGATGGAATATGAAGAATCGGACATCTGCGAAAAATGCTGGGCAATAGTTTTTCCTTGGCTTCTAGGGAGTGCACATACAAAGTTGTACGTAGATCAGTGCAGTTATAGGTAAAAACCTGAATCGGCCTGTTATAGCGCCACCATGAGGCTGATTTTAAAATATTCAAGTGTCATTTCTTCCGCGACCTAGTGGGAATGTGCGTGCAAAATTTTGCGGAAATCACGCTGCGTTGATTATTTGAGGCATTTTGTTCGAAATGGAGCACTCTTGCAAACTTTGAAAGCCAATCTTAGCCAATCAGGATGGAATATGAAAAATCTGAAAGAGCCGTTTTGTTTAATGACCATAGAGCTACTGTGTACCGATTTGCGTTTCTGATTAGTAGATCTGGGTGGCAACGACTGTGCCTGTTTTTTTTCACCTCCCCAGCTGCTGGGGAGGTTGCCTGGTGGGCTAAGCCCCCAACCTAGTAGAGACCTAGCGACGCCTCTGCAGAGCAGTAAAGTTGAGGAAGTATGCATTATGTGAGGTCCTGCATGCACTAGGCTGTCAACTAGACGCGTCGCAATTCAAGGCAATTGCAAAGTGTGGTTGCGTCGACGCGAGTCGCGGGTCGCTGCCGCCGAGACTCGAGGAATATGCTGGAAGGAATACCGTCGGAGGCTGGGCCAATTACATTGTCACGTCACTCCTGAGATCACTTGCGTTTCATTTTGGGAGGATCGATCCCCCCAAAATAAGGTTTTTGCATCAAACGGTTACATTTTGAGACGACCTAGAGTGGCGCCTCCTATGGATCAAAATGGAAATGCTTTTGGGGATTAGTTGAGTAAACCACCCTCGACATGTGATTCCAATTTGGGATTGACCGGACGTTTCGTTCGTGATTTCTGGCATTTTTGGTAAAACGGGCCCCTCCCGCTAACTTTGGAAAGACCAAAGATCATGTGTACCGATTTTTGTGAAATTTGGAGAAAATATGTGGGAGGAGGAGCTAAAAGTGTGTTTTGAAGAAAATTCAAAATGGCGGAAAATCTATCCTGACGCAAATGGGCGTGGCCTATATCGGGAGTTGTGTCATGACCCAAGGAATCTAGGGAAAAAGAAAAAAAGAAGAAGATTTTTATTCTACGACCTACGGTTCAAGAGTTATAGGCCAAAACGTAAAGGGGGCTGTTATAGCGCCACCATGAGGCCGACTGGTGTAATTATTATTTCAATAATTTCAGACAATATTATGATTATGAACCTCCCCTTAAAGTCTTGTAACTCTAGCGCTTACGGGTTTTGAGAAAAAAATACTTGAATGGGAGTTTTTTCATTTTTCCATTAAAGTGGATGGGGCAATTGAATGCACTAATAAATCAATATCAATTAAACTATGTAACCAATCTCTCTTAGCAAAATACAAGCACAGATTCCCGGTGAGGCCGGTCATTTTGACATATGGCACTAAATTGGGAAAAATAAACTGTGGGAGGAGATGCGGGACAAAGTATTGTTTATCTAGAAGACCATGAAAGAAAGTTTATCCCTAGAAATATAGATCTGGTTGCCCTGTTAGGGCAACCACACTAATTAACGAAGAAGCAATTTATTTGGCTGTACATCACAAGCCAATGACAAGACATGGCCAGCTAGATAGGAGGCTTTCATTTGGAAGACATCGCCCTAGTGCTCTCTCCCTCTTACCAGCTTGTATCAGTCCTCATTTGGATGTGTCTCCAAAGCATTTGATAAGGAAAGGAGGGCATGGCCAATCACAGACTGTGAATGACAAACTGGCTTTGACCAGTCACTATGCTGGTACTCCCAGCTCCCTGCAGACACAAATGAATGACACACTAAAAATCTAGCAGCTGGGGAGGTGGAAAAAAACAGGCACAGTCGTTGCCACCCAGATCTACTAATCAGAGAATGTTTGAGTAGCACATAAAAAGAGCGCATTAATTTTTAAAGCTAATGTTTCGGCGATGTTTTGTCTTATTAGACAGTGTCGTGAGAGTTAACTGAAGTCCGAATAAGGTAGAAATGTAAGACATGAGTCAGAGTCCGATTCAAACTCCCCTAAATATATATATTTTAATTCTTTAAAAAAAAACATTGCAAAAAACCTCAAGGGAGCCTTCAGAACCAGAAAGTTGGGAAACTACCATTTCAACTGAATGCCAAGGCTGTCATGGCATTCCCTGATGAAAACAAGGAGAGATATGACTAGAGATTAGCTGGCAAATCCTCCACAGTCACAATTCTGGCTAATAAACTACAGTACTGTATATGAGTGCCAAGTCAGAAGAATGTACAGTTTTTGGCTTGAGTTATGATACTTGCTTCCATTTTGACACTTTACTAATCAATGCCATATCAATTTGGTGAAACTTTCCTTAGCAATGCCATATACTAGAAAAAAGTGACAAAACTAGAATAAAAAAATGATTTTTTTTTTAATACAAAATTTTGATAGGGAAAATGCAAACCAACATAATTCCATTACAGAGAATGAACCTGATGTGCTGCACAGATATTGTATTGCTATTGCTATTTTTCAACTTTTGTCCCTAGTCGGGCTTTACATACCGTCTCTGTCGGGTGGAAACCTCATATGTCCAAAACTGTTACTTTTCAGGGTTCAAATTCAAGAATAGCAAAAGTAGCAGATCGACAAGCTCAAAACATGTCGCTTCGTGCCACGTTTCGAGGTTGTAGATCTGCTACTTTTGATGCTTTTGTGTGACGCTGTAGTATGAGCAAGTACTAAAAAAAAAGTTAGAATATGGAGAAAAGAGGTTTCTGCCCGACAGAAACGATATACAATGGAATTAAAATCAACATAAAACCACAATACACTATAAAAATAAAACACTACAGTGTCTGAAGGAAGCCAAACAAAAATAAGTTTTACTCTTACAGTATATGTACCTGTAAACAAGATATTCACAGACACACCAGTCTATAGACCTACTGTATATACCAGTCCACGTATGAACAGTGAGCAAAGAAAGACTGCTTTCATTTATTATGCTCCACACAAATGGAACAAACTTCAGGACTCTCTGAAACTGGTCGGATTGGTCTCGATAGAGACTTTTAGGGTGTTGCTTGAGGACGCACTACTGTACATAGTGACTGCACCTGTTTCATGTAACCCTATATGTATTTGCATCTGTGACGTTGTAATGTGGTTCAAATGTTTGTTATTGTTTTTCATTATATGTATTGTGTTTTCATGCTGTGATCAGGGTGTCCTAGAAAAAAAGAGCTTGCTCTCAAGCTCCCTGAAAAAATAAAGGAAAAAGAAAGAAAGAATATAACAATAAAGAAGAACTTACAGTTATAAAATACAGTTCAAATATGTAATACACATGATCACAACATTTTGATCAAAATAATGAAAAATATATATATATTTAAATAATAAATAAAGAAATATATATATAAAAACATAGCTAATAATAGGTACAGCTTTGGTTTGCTTTTAGCCGGCCAGCCACCCGCCTACCAGTGACATCATCATTAGGCAGGTTTTCTTTTTCAAACAAGATTGAAAAAATGTTATTTCTATTTTTATTAATGGCTTCAGGGAATCCATGCAAGTTTTTGCCAGATATATAAGAAGAACCCAGACAGGAGGAAGGGAACAGCCAGCATGAGCGTGGCTTGCCAATGTGACCGATGCCAATGGAATGGATGATAAAGCATATTCATTGCATTGGCAGGGAGCGTAAACACTAATTCAACAGATTCAACAACATTTAATGTGGTTGAATCAATGGCAAAACCTTATGTTCTTCACATCATCACTGTTAATCCTGATTTAACATTGCCAGTGTGAGTGAGCTCCAGGCAGCTGAGCTGAACTTTAGTTTAACTGTGATTATTTTTATCTGGCTGAGTGAATCAGCCTCTTTTTTTGGACATAATTTGTCCAGTTTCTAAGCATATGAGTGCTCATCTACACCTTGTCAGTGGAATTACGTTGCTAGGGAACAGCTTGGGTCCAAGATCATTTCCTGTCAGCGATTGACAATGGTATTTCAGTTCAGTTCAGTTTTTTTTTCTCTTTTCGGACACATAACATAAGTAGTGAAGTACATTTCACAAATCACCCTCAATGTCCAAGAAAAAAGGGCAAGGGAGAAGCACTAGGCTTGTCGGGCCCGACTCTGGATTCTTACATCTATCCTTTCTTCTTTTTTATTTTATTCACAAACACTGCAACAGCAAATAAACTTGGACCCATGTAGAATGTTGTTGTCAAGTGTGAAAAGATCTATAAGTTTGTCGCTGTGTGTGCATGCATGTGTGTTTCTGAGTATGAAACCATGTGTATCCTGAGAGTCCAGAGAGCATGAGAATGTCCGTGAAGAGACTGACAGGAGTTATAAGCCTTGGCCTCATTTGTGCTTGTGTGGAATAAAACATGAAAGAAAAAACCCCTGCCCGCCCCCCCCGCCCCCCCCCCCCCTTTCGTTTGCTCACTGCATCAAACATGCAACTAGATCACGATGCTAATGAGTGGCTTGTCTTTTCCTCCCCTGCCCTCGTCTTTATTCTTTATAAATATTAGTTTGGATGAAGGATTCGCATGCACGCCACGCGCGCGTGCTGGTATGTGACGAGTTCATTTCAGCGGCTGCTGACATGTGGCAGACTGCATAATATGCCAACTTCAATACCTACTTTACCGTACCCCTCTACTTCGTTGCAAGTGATGGTTTGGGTGAAGGATTTGCATGAACTCATACCTGCAAGCATGCGGATACATGATGAGTTAATTTCAGCAGCTGCTGACACGCGGCAGACTGCATAATGCCAACATGTTGCGGTCAGCATCCGTGTGAGTCAGAGCTAGAAAGAGGACTTCAACTCTTCTTGTAGAACTAATTGAAAGGAGAGATAATGAAAAAGTCAGATGATGATAGAGTTTGATCTCCCTAGGTAGGGTTGTTTAGCGCCTTGCTTCATCCTTACAGCCGGTACAGAAGGGAGAAAAACGACAACGAAACCCTAACTCAGGAGAGGGAAATACTAAAATGGCGCTCTGGGACAGGGACAAGGAGAGTGATTCCTCTGGAAGTGCATTGCAAATGACAACCTCTGAGACTACTTAGTTGATGCCCAAATCAATTCAAGTGGCGTATGGAGCTTATTATCATATAATACCAGTAATATTAACCGATTAAGACCGGGAAAGCATCTGTCATTTTAGATGTTAACCACTTTAACCATTGTCTTATACTTTGGCTATTCAAAAATAGCAGATCTACAAGCTATAGACTATCTATAGCACGGCACAGAGTGCCGTGCTACGAGCTTGTAGATCTGCAATTTTTTTTTATTTGTGAAAATGTTAGCAAATCTTTGAATATATATATTTTCAAAGCGAACATTTGTAACTCAAATCTTTGCTTCTGGGGATTCTACAAATGTCCTCTAAAGCCTAACAGATTTTTTTTAAAACTTATGTTGCTATATAATCAGTGGTTCTCAAACTGTTTCTTGTCAGGGACCCCCAAAATGATATGTATTTGTCCACGGACCCCCAACTCAAATGTTTTGTCCCCCCGCCCAGAAGCAAAGATTTGAGTTAAAATGTTTGCTTTAAAAATAATAATATATATATTCAAAGATTTGTAAAAACTTTCAAGATTTTTCAAAAATAACAGATCTACAAGCTCATAGCGCAGCACTCGGTGCCACGCTATGAGCTTGTATATCTGCTATATTTTGAGCTTGTATATGTGCTATTTTTTAAAGTGGTTACACAAATGCGTTCCCGGTTTTAATGGGTTAAAGTGGAGGACAGTAAAGT
>NC_139945.1:31071524-31386524 GCF_963454915.1 Gymnoscopelus microlampas
GAGTATAAAATATGTCTTAATGTATGGTTAATGTATGTTTTATAATGTAATAATTATATCTACAAAGTAACTAGTAACTAAGGTTTTCAAATAATTGTAGTGGAGTAAAAGTACAAAATTTGCCTGAGATGTAGTGGAGTAGAAGTAAAAGTACAGAAAATTGGAAATACTCCAGTAAAGTAAAAGTACCCCAAAACAGTACTTGAGTAAATGTACTTAGTTACTTTACACCACTGACACACACACACGCACACGCACACACACACACACACACACACACACACACACACACACACACACACACACAGTACTCCTTGTTATTCCTCATCATTCACAGCGCCGCCCCCGTCGGCCTCCCAGCCTTGTTTCAGCAGTGGAGTGCTGTCTGTACTCCATCTCTTACTCAGTGACTACACGACTCCACTGTGCCGAAGCCTCATTGAACTCCGGCTACATTGTGGATCAAAGAGAGAAGGGAAGAGGGGGACAAAAGAGAAAAGTGTGGCGATTGAGATTGTTTGACTTTTATTCACAATTTTGAAGAAGAGTGCCATTCATAAAGCATATATATTCTCTAACTTATTATGAATCATAGTATGTACACCTCAGGGTGCCTGCCTCCTCTGCTGCTTGGGCAATATACGTTTGAAAGCGAAGGCACCAAGGGCCCCATTTTAGGCGGTGCCTTACCCATTATCCCTACACTTCTTTGCCATTTTTACTATTTTTTAAAAATATTTTCAAATAGTTCAATAGCCGATCTACATCGACACATTGTGAGCTTGTAAATTGGCTATTTGAACTATTTGAAAATGTTTTTAAAATAGCATAAAATGGCAAAGAAGTTTAGGGATAATGTGTAAGGGCACTGGCGAAAATAGGGCCCCAAGAGTTTATTTGCTTATATTTTTACACCATGGATTTCATGTCGTTGCTCTGGAAAGTACTTGTCACTTTCATTATCCTCATGGTTTTATCTGTACTGTAAAGTATTTGGCACGGCCAAATTCTCATAAGGGTATATACTGTACTGTACAGTGGTGTACAATGTTGATTACTGTGTCTTTTCATTTTGACCAAAAAGAAACTCCATCTATTTTCTCATGCCTTTTTTAAATGACCGAAATAGGTTAGTGTACCACAAATTGATAAATGCCTCAAACTCTCAATGGGCATTTTTCCATGGTTTGTCAAAGGTGCCTGATTCTTTTGCATATCGCCTCAAAATGAAGATTTTGCCAAAAAAATATAACAAACAAACCATGCTAACAGGAAAATGATGGTAGGGTTGTATCTCTGTAGTCTCAGATCATTATGTTATATAGGCTACACATCAGCAGATTGGGTAGTTTCAGTGGACACACAAAGGGGGTGTTCTATAACACGATCTCACACTGGGTCATCAAGTGGTTATTACGTTTAGGCAGTGGTGGAAGAAAGTTCTTAAAGGAGAGATCCAGTCATATTAGGTGTTTGCTTTGATGTGTCGCTAATCACTCACCAACATACCAGGGGCAGTTGACTTTTTTCATAGAAGCCCCTGTTGTCCATCGTGGAGACCCCTTCCACTGGCACTAATCCTCATTATGCAGTGTCCTAACACTCAAACATGCACTGAAAGTCCCTTCAGTGGGCTTCTATGAAAAAATTCAACTGCTCCTGGTATGTTGGTGAATGATTAGCGACACATCAAAGCAAACACCTAGTATGGACTGGATCTCTCCTTTAAGTAAATGTATCAATACTGCAGTGTAGAAATACTCTGTTACAAGTAAAAGTACGGTAATCAAAATTTACTTGAGTAAAAGTACAAAAGTATTGGCATCAAAATGTACCTAAAGTACCAAAAGTAAAAGTACTCATCATGCAGAATGTCCCATTTCAAGTTCAATTTCAAAATGTATAAAAATCTTTTGAAAATAGCAGATCTACAAGCTCACAATGCGTCGCATCGCGACGCATTGTGAGCTTGAAGATCGGCTATTTTCAAATGGTCTAAATGTATATAGGGCTGAAGTGGGTGATGCATGTTTTGTGATATTAATCTAAATCTTCAAAGTAACTAGTAACTAAAGCTGTCAAATAATTGTAGTGGAGTAAAAGTACTATATTTGCCTCTGAGATCTAATGGAGTAGAAGTAAAAGTATCGAAAATGGGAAATACTCCAGTAAAGTAAAAAAAATAATCCTCAAAAGTGAACTTAAGTACAGTACTTGAGTAAATGTACTTAGTTACTTTACACCACTGCGTTTAGGCACTTAACCACTTGAACCTCAGCATCCGTATTCTGGGAAAAACCTGAGCAGAAAATAGTAGCTATCAGAAAGATCTGCTATTTTCTGCGACGATGTTCAATGTAGAGCAAAAAATCAAAAAAGTCACTAGTATTGAGCCCTGAGGGACTCCGCTCAACAACCTATGGGGTACTGTGGTGTCACGAAGCATAAACCCCAATATAAGCACAATTCAGCAGTCTAAAGTCGGCCAACAGTGTTCTTATGCAGTTTACAGGTTTCAAATGTACTTCTTAGTAATGATGAGAATCAAACAACCACTTCCTCTATGCATTTTACACTTCATATCATGACAACGAACAAAACATAATCAATTCTACACGTGAATAAAATACTGTTTTCTATGAAGTAACTTAGTAAACTTTTAACTTAGTAAAAACAAAAAAAAAAGAACTGAGTGAATCAGTTCACACGGCTTGTGATTCTGGTTTTGAGAATGGAAACGAATGTGCATGAGCTTTTATTTATTTGATTGCTTTATTTTATCTATTTTTAAAATTCCCTATCGGTTTCGCTTTGATGTTTTTTTCTCTTTCTTTTTTCTCCTTCTTTTTTTGATGAGGTCTCTTATGATAACTGTTTGAAATGTGCTGCTGAAATGATAAGGAAGATGATGATGATTATGAGTGGGTGAGGGAGTTGATGATGCTGCTTATTGGGTGACTCTGCCTGTGGGAAATCTATGGAAGACATGGTTATGGATTCTTTCTTTTTCTAAGTGGGGAAAAAATTAAAGTGAGATATGTTGTATTTATTGCTGTGACTTAAATTAAATATCGCGGAGGATACGATTTCAAAAAGGTTGTCATTGTAAAAGAAAAAAAGATTCAATGTTAATAAAAAAACATACTTTTTTAATTTTGTACTTTTATTTGATGTTGCTGTCTCAAGGATACATTAGTCATAAAGGCTCTACTGAATACAATTGGTTCTGTATTATGTATTATATTAACCACATGATCCCTAGCGTCTCTATTCTGGGCATGTCATATTCTGTGAATATTCAGCAAAAACAGGCAAACGTTTGGTGAAAATATGAACTAATGTTTAATATTCGCATTTACAAGCTCACAACACATCATGGTGTGATGCTGTGTGAGCTTGTAAATCTGCTATTTTTAGCCAAAAGATTGTTTGATTTCTTTGGCTATTCAAAAATAGCAGATATACAAGCTCATACGAGCTTGTAGATCTGCTATTTAAAAAAATGTGTGCAGAGGGGAAAAAGGACAGTGCCAAATACAGACGCACAGTCATAGGGTTCAAGTGGTTAATACTAGGATCACCAATACAGTCCATGCATTCCAGATACCTTGTGGTCAAAAGAGCATTAGGTCAGACTCAGACAGGGTGTGTTTTAGCAGTTTGGGGGGGGGGGGGGTCTCGCCCCCCTGGAGGAATGGAGGTGGGTCGGCGGGGAAAATTGGGCGGTGTTACGGTGAAAATTGGTAACCGGTAAGTCGGTTTTCTCGGTTGAAAATCTAACCGGCCCAATGGGGATGGGGATGATCCAGTATGAACCAATAGCCAAAGAGGCCACGCCCCCATCTCAGGAAACGGCTGCACTGAGAGACTGAATAATGGAGTGAAACTAAATGAAAATTCAGGCTGAGTGTCAGGCTAGTAAACACCTTTGAGTTATGAAGTTAGTCTATGCTAGAGAACACAGAGCCCACACTCTGCCTTAGCTCAGATAAATATTATTTTCACAATATTTATCTGTGGAACGGAGTCAAACAAAATGGGGGGTCCCCAGTTCAAACATGATTATTTTGGGGGGTTGCGGCCTGAAAAGGTTGAGAACCACTGGTGTAGACCTTCCTCAGGTTTATCTTTCTATCTAAAATGATGCTAATAGTTTTGAGTGTAGCTGTGTGAAAATGACAGCTGGCTGCTCTCTCTCTCTCACACACACACAGTTAAACAATTTATTTATGTCCACACACAGGGAAAGCATACAGGGACACAAATAATTTAGGTGCAGCTAGAAGTTACATTCACAAACTCATGGATATATGTCCTCATGATACAACACGCATGTCACTCAGCACTCCATGGGCACAAGTAGCGGCTGCGCTGCCATACACGGCAGCAGAGACAGCACAATACTTGTGGCAGCCTTTCTGCCTCGTCTTTGGGCATGCCAAGTTGTGGAAACCCTCCAACAACCAGTCTGTGAGTATGTCCTAGGCTGGTCACCAGAGGAAACAAAGTTCTTAGTCTTGCACTGCTGCTTGGTGTTAAAGCGCTCTCTGTTGTTGTTCTCATGGGCCTGGAAGTCCCACCTGGCCGCCAGGTAGCGTGGGCTGTTAGTAGATTCCACCAGTGGTGGTGAGTAGTGGCTTCTTGTATGCACGCTACATTGTCCACATAAGTTGCAAATGCATCCACTGCACCTACTACATTGACGATGATAGTTACAACGGGGCAGTTTAACGTCATGCCCAGGACACACACACACACACACACACACACACACACACACACACACACACACACACACACACACACACACACACACACACACACACACACACACACACACACACACACACACACACGTGCAAGCGCACGCACACGTACACACACACATGCACGCTTGAATGTGTGTGTGGGTGCCTCCACACCTTTGTGGTGCTGAATTTATAATATGTCATTACGCCCAACACAGCAACATACACAAATATAAGCCTCACCTTTATGTGCATGCAAAGCCATTAATTAGATCCATAATCTCGGAAAATAGCTTGTAATGAGTGGGGCACTTCTCTGCCTCAACATGAAACATTCGCACCTGGTGACAATCTCCCTGATTATGACACCAAAAGGCATGCAGTCCAGGATGCATTGTAAATCTGTAATTATGTGCTGTGATAGTTTTTTTCTTTTTTTAGCACGATCACGTAGCTGATGTCTGTGCATTTTGAATTCCAGCGGGAGTTAGCACTGGCTTCTGGGCACTGTGCCAAAGTGAACCCAATCGCAACTCTTTCTATTTATACACAAATAATAATAGTATGAGTGGTTGTCTCCGCATGGCCGAGGGCATGGCCGAGACAATTTTTTTGCACCCTGTACATCCGTCCGCCCGTCTGTCAGCATCATGGTGGTGCTATAACCCGATTCGCGTTTTTACCTTTAACTGCACGATCAGCGTGAAACTTTGCGCGCACACTCCCTAGAGGCCAAGGAAAAACCTTTGCCCTGCATTTTTCACACCCGCCGATTTTTGCTCAACTAATTTTTTGATATTACTCCTACACATTTTGTCCAAACATCAAACAAATTGAATGATCTCTATAGTCATGTGATCAACACAGATCCGTCCGATTTTTCATATTCCATCCTGATTTGCTAAGATTGGAATCTAAAGTTTGTGGCTCGTTTTGAACAAAATGCCTCAAATCATAAATGCAGCGTCCGATTGCCATGAAACATTGCACCCACATTTCCACTTGGCCAAGGAGGAGGAGGCTGATTTTTGCACAAAAAAAACATGCATTTACTTCTACAAATTTGGTCCAAACATCACGCAAATCGCTGCACATTACTAATCTAGTCAAGTGAAAAGACACTTGACTAGAGTGTGGGGGGGGGGCTAAGGCTATATATGTCCACACTACACAGGTTAAAAACGTAGGCTACTTATGTAGATAGGATTTTTTTAAACAAATCTCCGTCCGCATTAAAATGCTACAAAACGCTTAAAATTCAGCTCTCATCGCAAGACTGTCTATATCGATAGCCTGTCAACAACTATGTCTCATCACACTAATGCTCATCACATTAAAAACAATGGACACATTTAAAAGGAGGCAACAAATTAAAAAAAAACATAAAAGGAGAAAGAGAACAGCATCAAAAAACAAGAGATCAGATTATGTGTGATATGTATTATTTTATTTTCCTGGTTATTTGACAAAGTTTGCAATCATTCAAATATAGTGTTTGTTTATTCATACGCTTGTCCACCCGACATTCCAATGCATTCCATCACGGCTCCAGTTTTCCTATCAATAGCCTATAAGATTCTCTCTCTTTGCAAAGCCTTGTTACAGTCCACTACCAGAATAAAACCAGTGCCATCTGCTATAGTAACTGTGTATGTATAAACGTGTAAAAAGTCCTGTTATTAATATTAGAACCAGCGCTATGTTGTCCACGTCCGCTAATCCTGATATAAACAATGGGGTTAACGAACAGCACGAGGAGATTTCATGCAGGTGTTTGCTTTGATGTGTCGCTAATCACTCATCAACATACTGTACCAGGTGCAGTTGAATTTTTTCATAGAAGCCCCTGCAAAAAACTGCGGCGCATAGTATTGTAGGCCTGCTATCCACACGGAAACTCAAAAACAGTCCGTTTTTAGGGGCCAGAAGCGCATTTGAGTGTGGATGAAAACCCCCAAACCGCAGAGAAAGTGGACCTAAATGAGGGGTTTCTCAGGTCTTTTCTACAGTGAGTAGCTGATTGGTTGCACAAGGGAAAGAGGGAAAGGGAGCAGGACCTGGAGAGACACATAAACAGGCATACACCCCACAACCAGTGGTGTAAAGTAACTAAGTACATTTACTCAAGTACTGTACTGTACAAGTACAATTTTGAGGTATTTTTTACTTTACTGGAGTATTTCCAATTTTCTGTACTTTTACTTCTACTCCACTACATCTCAGAGGCAAATATCCACTACAATTATTTGAAAACTAGTCACTAGTTACTGTACTTTGTAGATTTTGATCATTATTACAAAAAATGTACATTTCCGCCATTTGAAAATAGCAGATCTACAAACTCACAATGTGTCGCGATGCACCACATTGTGAGCTTGTAGATCTGCTTTTCAAAAGATTTGTATACATTTTATCTATTTGAATAAAGGCATACTGTAGCTCTGCTTTGTGGGGATCAGATCAAGAGGAGTTATAAAGCATAGAGGCTCTCTTGGCTCAATTGGTACTTATGTACATACGCAGGATGTGCTTTTCTATCTTTCTTTCTGGAGAGATATACCCGCACAATGCCACTTGCACGTTCAGGAGAAGTTTTTATTGATGCAACGTTTCGGTAGTGTTGACCTTCCTCAGGTTTATCTTTCTTTTCATCGCGACTCATTGTGAGCTTGTGGATCGGCTATTTTCAAATGGCTGAAATGTTTAGGGCTGAAGTTTAGGGCTGAAAAGTACAATATTTGCCTCTGAGATGTAGTGGAGTAGAAGTAAAAGTACCGAAAATTGGAAATACTACAGTGAAGTAAAAAATCCTCAAAATTGTACGTAAGTACAGTACTTAATATGTAATATAAATTAAATGTACTAAGTTACTCTACACCACTGCTTTTCAGACACAAACTTACACTTTTAATCCCCTCACAGTATGCCCTCCATCGACCCCTGCTGTTAACAACATGAACCCTAGCGTCCCTATTCTGGGCATTATGTCTTAATAGGTAAACAATCAGCGAAACTATGCGAACATTCGCTGAAAATAGCCGATCATCAAGCTCACAATGTGACGGGTTTTAGTGGCTAATTCCCTTCTCTTCATCATCTTCCTTTCTGCCCTCTACTTTCCTCATCTTCTCACAACTCCATGTTCATTATTTCCCCGTCTGCTTTCAGGTATTGCTCTGTACTTGCCATACTTCCTCTACGACTCAGGAGTTGTTCCGCTTTGTAAGGACTGATGGGAAGTTAATGCATAAAAACTTGCCTCTGTCTGCCCAATTGTATAGTTGTAGAAGTTCCATTGTGTGCAGAAGTCAACTGAGTGTTGACGGGAATAGGAGCCATGGGAAAGAACATGCTAGAACATGGATGCCCACCAGTGTTGATTTCGTCGACTAAAACTATGATGAAAAATGTTGGTCGACTACCTTTTTTCACTGACGAAAATGAAATAAAAAATTAAGCCATGATGACTAAGACTAAATATATTGTCAATTTTGTCAACACGTAAAAAGAAAAAGAAAAAAGTAAAGAAAAGAAAAGGAGGAAAAGGAAGAAAGTCTCTCTCTTGGATGTCGCTTTTGAAAATAAAGCAGAAATGCTGAAAAGATTATCTTAAAAATAGAAAGGAAAAAAAGCATGCACACAAAAAATTACGCTGATCATTCCAGTTTATGAGATCAGCTCCAGACACACAGACACACACATAATTATGGTTGAAAATATAATCTCCGCCTTCAGCCTGGATATATAAATAATAAAAACATACCTTTCCCCAAAATAATTCTGGAATTAGCAGGCAGGATATTACTGGAAGACACAGGTATTAACTACGCAAACTTGAGGCACACAGGATTAGTTGATCATTACACAAAGCTGAGACCTTTATAATGAAAATCCTCATTAGTCTGTTACTTTCCTCTGTGATTAGGATTTCCACGTAAAGGGACTTTGTTTTAGTTTCACACTTATTTTGGGACCTGCAATTTGAGGATTTAATAAGTTATGATGAGCTTCTCTGTCTGAGCTAGATTAGCTGAAACACATTTTGTGACTGCACCTATCAGTCACGCAACTTTTTGTCACCGTGAAGGTGAGATATAAAGGCACCGGAAAGGTCCAGTCTTGAGAAAGAAAGAAAGAAAGAAAGAAAGAAAGAAAGAAAGAAAGAAAGAAAGAAAGAAAGAAAGAAAGAAAGAAAGTCAATGTACTGGACTGTCAACTATTTTCCTTCTAATATTTCCCACTCTTTCACAGCGTGTCTGTTCCTTGCACACACGCTCCTCTTTAGACTCATTAACAATTAGTGTTGCCTGCCAGTGTGGCATGTGTCTCAGGATTTAGCTTTTTCAAGTTTATTATTAGAAGATTTAGACATTT
Organism: Gymnoscopelus microlampas; assembly: GCF_963454915.1. Lineage (NCBI taxonomy): Eukaryota > Metazoa > Chordata > Actinopteri > Myctophiformes > Myctophidae > Gymnoscopelus > Gymnoscopelus microlampas. The sequence goes on from NC_139945.1 coordinate 31,080,647, forward strand.
TTTACAAGATATCAGAATCTGCATTGGACCCACAATCTGGCGTTTCATCAACCTAAAGAAGCACTAGGACAGTAGGAGCCAGGAAACAGTAAAAGAAAAGTTTGTCACTTCACTTTCAGTTTAATTGTAAATAATTATATATATATTTTTTTTAAATAATTATGCCTCTAGCACATTTAAGTGTGGTTTTACATTTCTTCTCCCTCCTGTTTATCTCTGTGCTGCTATAGCAATAAATGCAAATTAAAACACTGGTACATTTCCAGGCTGTAGCTAATTAAGATTGCCAAAAAACACAGTTTACCAGAGTTCAGGCCTCTGCAAATGTAACACTTTAATTTACTTTATTCAGAGATCTGGGAAACACAAAATGTCAAGTCAAAGGATGTGACTGGCAGCTTTGTTTTTGAGCTGTGTAATTAATCTTTCACCTTTGAACATTTCAAAGTGTGCCAAATGGAATCTGCCAAGTGTGTTTATTTTGACAAGTGACTTGACTGTAGGATCAAATATTCGGCACTATCAAATTGTTGCTAGATCAACCAATTTTAACATTCCACTAACACAATGCCAGGGTTTCCCTTGATCTAACCTCATGGGCTTTTTCACATTATATTTAAATGCTCTATTAAATGCTAGCAGCGGAGCCTCTGGGGTGGCCGTGGTTAGAGAAGCTGTCTGGGAAAAGGAAGGTCGCTGGTTCGGCCCTCAGCTCGCCCAGTCTATGCGTCCAAGTATCCCTGAGCATCAGCTACTGTACAGCAACAGCTCACCTCATGTGCTGAGCAGCCATCTGCTAGGTAAATGCACTAAATAATTTCCCCTCTTCTGGGGACCAGTAAATACTCCATTTCCACTTGCACAATTACAGGGAGATCTCAGTGTGTGAAAGCTGGGAGAGCCCATTCAGGGTTCTTACCCATTTCAAACGGCGTCCCTCAAGGATCGATTCTGGGACGTATTCTATTTACCCTATACATAAACAACATTGCTTTGTCTCTAGATGGTTGCCAAGCCCATTTCTATGCAGACAACACCATTATTTATTGTATTGCTGATTCTGTCCAGCTTCCAACTGAGAACTTGCAGCTTTCATTTAATGCACTTCAGGACTCACTTATAGAGGTGAAGATTGTACTTAATGCAGGCAAAACTAAATTTGTTATTTTCTAGGGCCAGCGAAATTGACTACAATAACTTATGCATTACTACCTCAAATGGATCCAATATAGAAAGGGTTGCTGAATACAAGTAGCCTACCTTGGAATCTGGCTTGATGACAAATTTACATTTACATTTTTTTTTACATAAAGAGAGCTAGTTTCCTAATGACATGTAGGAAAGGGGTTATTGAAGCAGTCTTTCTTTCTGTGTTGGACTATAGAGAATGCGGCTCCTTCTATCCTCAAGCCCTTAGATACAGTTCATCGATCTGCTCTGCAATTTGTATCTGGTGAACATTATAGGACTCATCACTGCATCCTCTATGATAGAGTGGGTTGGCCTTCCTTGACTGACAGGCGAAACAAACACTGGTACCTGTTTATGTTTAAGGCAGTTGATGGGACTTTACCACTGTATATTAAATCTCTGCTGGAATGGAATCCTATAACATATAGGACACATCCAATGACTGGCTCACGCTAAAGGTCCTCAAAGTAAAGACTGAAATGGGAAAAACCGCCTTTTGTTTTAGTGCCCCATCCACTTGAATGACCTACAGCTTAAATTAAAGATATGTTCAATTTAAATCTTTGATTGCAGACCTACCCACAAATGTCTACAAATGCTTTTAAACTTGTGTTTAAGATGGGGGAAAGTTTCTGTTTTATTTTGTTTCATCATTGATGTGAATATTAAATTGTACTGTGATGTATCTCAATGACCTGAGGGCAACCTCAATGTCTTTCGAGAATAAATAAAGGTTTGAATGAATGAATCTCAAAATCTAAATTGCTGAGCAATTCATGCTCCCTGGAGGATGAACCCTACTGATTTTGGTGACACCATGGCCTTTATTCTAGCACCACACTCTGACCAACATATCCATATGCATCTCAGACTTTAACAGCCGGATTGCCATGAAGCTGAGTGGATTCATGGTCCCTAGATGATTAACCCTAACCACTTTATAGAACCAATGATATTTCCTCTAGCGCCACCCACAGGCCAAAATATCTCTACTGATCTGGATGACCTTTCGCTACTTAAAGATCCAGTGCAATGACATTTTCCGTAATTTTATTTTGAAGTTTCTGTCTGAAACGGCCTCGCAACCAATCAGAAGATCCCATCCCTTCAGGCTATGGCACGGTAGAACCTCACTCACATGGTGCGCAGTGTTATTGTTTGTAAGGGAGAGAGAGATGGCCACTGTGCAGAATGTTTGTTACCCAGTTGCTTATTTCTAACCTAAAATGTTTTCAGATACATATTTTAGTGTGCTGATTAAGTTTACAGTGGCCACAGTTACATGGACATCATGTATTCATTCAGAATGAACTCATTCCGAATAGAAGTGTATTCATTCCAAATGAAACCGTCCATGTAATAGCAGCCAATGAGTAATACACGTCTGGACGTCATCTTGAATGAGATTCAAAACGGCGTAGTTCTGTAATTACCCTCATCAGCTGTGTTTGGAGGAGCATGAGCTATGGGAATCACACAGGTGGATGTAATCAAGATTAATTTATATTCATGAACGTTCTTCTATGTCATCACACAGCTCGTTTTCATTTACAGGAAGTAATTAAGATTGACTCTATTGTATGATGACCACGCATATGCTCTAAAATTGTGAAAAACATATTTTTCATTTCACTAGATCTTTAAGTCAATACTTCCACTTGTTTTCTGTTTGAAAAGCACTAAAGCAGTTGAGTAGCTTTTAACTAATGGTAATTTTGGTTGCTTGGCTATCACAAGGAAACTTTTGGCTGGCAGTATAGTGTGAGTCACTCAAATGGTTAGGTCATCTTCCATGAATGCTGCCTCACCATCCTTTGAACCCTGCCAGTAGTGGGGCAAAACAAATGCCATGTTTATGGAGAAGGTCGATGGAATATGATGCAAGTCTGGCAAATGTGTTTCTGACAGTAGTGTCCTGTGGGTCCTAGTTTGTTTTCTTAATTGATACCCAAAGTAACTGAACAGAGCAGAGGTCTTTGTAAAAGCCACCCATTAGGCTTATTGCGGAAACAATCTCTTATTAGGATAGGTAAGGGAGCCACTTAAAGGCAGTCAGCACACAGTGTAAGCATGTGGGGACTGAGAGCCGCTTAATCACTATGCTATCTTCAGGTCGTAAATAACACACTGTAGAATCTGTATTAATGAGTGTACTAATGTTTGGGTGCATTGGGTTACATTAGTACACTCTCAGAGGATTTTTACAGCAGTTTCATCCTGTTGTTTTGGCACGCAGTAACTGTATGTGAAAGATATATAATTGTGTTATTTGGGTAACAGGATTCTTCCTGCCTCATTATGCTGTCTCTTCCCCCAAAAGTGCTTGATGCTGTATTTTTATTTAACCTTTATTTAACCAGTAAAAACACGTTGAGACACAGTCTCTTTTTCAAGTGGGAACTGGCCAAGATGCAGCGCTAAAATTACACAGTCTAAGCTTAACATACGAATACAAAAACAAACAACAAAATAGTCATCCAAGATACATCACAAATACATAAGATAACTCCAAGTGATACACTTTACACAATAGAAAAAAAGCCAATAATCAAACAAGAAATAGTAATACACACAGTGTACAACCAATACAAATAGCCAAGAACCTACCGCTAGGCTAGTAAACCTCCGGACAGGTGCAGTTGTTTGTGAATAAAACTAAGGTGATTCTTTTGAAGCTTCTCAAGGGAATTAGAGCAGCCAATTTGAGTTTAGTCTGGAGATCATTCCACGACCAAGGGCCAGATGAAAATGAAGGTACTTCACAGCGTAACCAAGCATTTGATCTGAGATTTAAGCCATTTCTAACCATTTTGAATTTGGAGGTAATGTAGTAGGGGAGCTCACCAAGAATAGCTTTATAAATGAAATTATACCATGTATTGCTGAAGCTGCAACATTACTGGAAAAGCAGCCCCAAGGTTATCAGTGGTTAAAATGTCAGACAGTCGACAGTATGTTTGTGCTGTGCTCTGGAATCTTTTGGAACACACTGAAATTTGATCCATAAATGTGTTTGCGGAAGAGCATAAACGAACCTTGTGGTGTTAAATAGAGTAGCCTATGTATGAGGCTTTTTGATTGATTGAAATTTTTATTAGGCAAAAGAATGTAAAACAACACAGTTACATTTATAATACTTTTGTCTAAAAGGTCCGACCAAAAAAGTCCTTGCGGACTTGTTTCCGTTGGGGTCCTTGAATTAATTTCATAGACATATATAGTAGCAACCAAACAGTTCAAAAATCAACATAAAAATACAGAGAAAAAATACCACTATGTACAAAAAAAAGCATAAAAAATATACAAAAAAGGCTGAAATGCACAACGTACATTTTCATATTCACTAAGCCTGTATGGTGACAGCTAGGCCAGCTGAGGCGGTCTAAGAACTAAGACAACGTAGTTCTCAGAATTCTAAAATAAACTTTGGACACCAACCTGAATCAATTTGTCAGAAAAAGACTAAATGCACCACTGCGCTCCACATAAAACAAGGGAGATCCAATACAATGTTAAAAGACTTTCCTCTGGCTCTGGCACATTTATACATTTAGAAACTAATAGATGCTAACAATGTGTTACTGAGGTCACCATGCTGTCACTTCTACAAGCTCACGCATTGATCCTCTACTCCAACCAAAACTCTTAAGAAACCACCTTATATAGATAATATACTCGCCCACAGACAGGGTTTTTAATGCAGCCTGTGAACTTCAATAGGGATACAAAATAATTGAGTGTAATGTCATAGCTCAAAGCTGAAGGGGTTACATATCAATAACACATTTTCAAGTGGTGAGATCATAAGAGATTATCAACACAAGCACTCACCCAGATAGACTTTAGGCTACTATGTGCAATGTGGCGTGATAATAAATAATGTTTATAAATACTAAAAAATAAATGGAAAAAGTTAACTTTACCTCCTGAGCCATTACAGCCCCTATATGGGAACAAAACTGTTCCATAGACTTTGCTTAACCACTCACACCCTATACCCAGGGCTCTATACAGTACTAGGTACACTCCTTTTTTCGTACTACACCAACTACAAATGTTCACCCCAGAATAAGGATGCTAGAGTTTATGTGGTTAAAGGAGCCCTTCACTTACAGTATGTTCAACCGTATCTTCATATAACTGGTTCTCACTAATGCTCATTATAAGATAATAGAAAGTACAGCCTTTCTCTTGCATTCATGAAAACCTGCAAGAACAATGCCTACCAATGATGTCACTGGTAGGCAGGTTTCTGAACTGTCCACAGTCCTCCTCTGAGACACAGAGCAAGTAGACAGAAATGGTGCCATATAATGAGCATTAGTGAGGACCAGTTATGAAGATAGGTTGAAAACAGGTGATGGACAATGACAATGTAGACATTCTGACAACAGGGTACGTAAAATTACCGGCATTCAAAATCGGTGGTAGATATACCAGTAAATTGTCAGGCATTTCAAGAGAGTGGTTTTAGTTTGGATGTCAATTGTCTATAAGCAAAATTAAAATAATACGGTTATGCAACAAACAAGCCAACAGGATAGAAATAGTGCTATTTCAGAGCTACTTTATTTTTTGCTTATAATGTAATTTAAAAAATATACATTCATTACCTCAGTAAAATTGTTCAGTGTGCAGAATTGATTTAATGAGCTATAGGCTCATACCGTTGAGTACACACTCATAACTTCTTGTTCAAGGATGGAAACACAAATAAGTGCAGCTTGCATAGAAAACATTTATTATACCTTTTACTTTCTGCTTTATCATAACGAATAGGAAAACTAGGCAGGACGATGTTTCATAGTTGTCATTGATAAAAATAGTCTTTTAGGGAAGATCGTGCTGGTACACTAGCAACAACATACAAACAATACAAACTATAGCTCACTGTAATCTTTACAAAAATCCTCTAAATCCTCCAAACGAATACAAGCCTGGTTTGAAACCATGATATGACACGCATATAAATAATTTAATTAATTAAAGAATCCAATGAAACTTCAGCTATAACAATTACCGTTTTGTTTATTATGACCGTTCAAAGAGCATAATATATGTACAGAATACATTTTTCAATTAAACTATTCTTCCATGCATTCAGGTATGGTGGTAGCTAATTGGATTTACATAATGACATAATGAGAAACGTATTGTTCACTGTACAGCGTTGTTACTATATTTTATTTCAAAGTTTTTAACATTTTCAATTAAACTATTCTTCCATGCATTCAGGTATGGTGGTAGCTAATTGGATTTACATAATGACATATGAGAAATGTATTGTTCACTGTGCTGCATTGCTACTGTATTTTATTTCAAAGTTTATTTTCAGAACACATTAATTTTAAAGCTGCACTGTGTAACTTTCCTCTTCTACCCCGTGATTTGAACCTGTGGTAGAGGCCGCAAGTGCTGAAATCTTTTTACCATCCTATGTCTAGGTGAGACATGACCTTTGACACACAAAATACAACCACCCCAATTATATTGTATTAACATACTCTACCATACAGATTGGAATTATATTTTATTCATTGAAACAAAGTTACATAGTGCCGCCTTAAGTAAAAACGTGTGCATTTGCACACTTGTAGCCACCATGCAAAGCAAATGTATTACCAGAAAAACACATAAAGTTTCAACGCACACACATTGATATTGGTGAATTTATTTGTAGTATTAGTCAACTGGCTAGTCTTATCTCAATGTGGGACTGCAAGCTACTGCACTATGTTGCTTCTCAAACCTGGCTTCACCTTAGCTGTCACCCTAACGTGTCATTTCTCTACACTGTGTATTTCCTGCCTTGTTCATCTTCACACCGTACAAAAGCAAATCCGAGGTAGGATTCTCCCAAGGGATTTACACTGCAATTTACTATGATTACATTGAAAGCATACCAGAGTATGCATACGCATACAGTACCTCCCTCTCACTTTGCTTTTAAAATGTAAGCATTTTGCAGACACTCTTATCCACAGTGATTTACAAAGTGCACCTTAATGCCTGTCACCTATACTTCCTAGCTTTCTTCACTAAATTCCCCATTCCTAGCTTTCCTCTTCAATGCCTTCTAATCCTCACATGGCATATGTACTGCCATGTGTGCATAAAAAAGTATCACACTCAATGACTTCTAATCCAGATTGCATTCATGGAAAAAGCACACCATGCTTTAAAGGGATATTTCACTTTCAAACATGTTTGGGCTCATTTTAACGTCTACTCAGGCTTTTGTGAGCACCACAGACAGTTTTTAAGTTGCTTGATTCAGTATTTAGATATAGAGTACAGAAGTCCTGACGTCACTCGCTCATCCCCTGGGTCACGGAAGTAATTTCTCTATGGAGAATAACATTGGGTCATCTAAAAATCGTCTCATATAAGAATACATTTATTATATGAATAAATGTGCAATTGTTAAATACTAGAGGTCGGCCCCCTAGCCGCGCACAGGGCTCTAGTGGGGCCTCAGGGCTCGGACCCCTTCCGACCCCCACGAAACATCGCCTAGCCGCGCACAGGGCTCTAGTGAGGGCTCGCTTATTTTGGGGTTACAAAATCATGGGATAATAAAAAATGTTTTTTATAAAAAAGACCCAAGGGGTCCGCGGACCCCCTTGGAGTCTTGGGACCCCCGCAAAACGGGTGACGTGCATCACCATTCCAATGACCAAAACTCCACGGGATTTCGCAAAAACCCACAAAAGCGTTCAGTAGTCTGTGTGTGTGTGTGTGTGTGTGTGTGTGTGTGTGTGTGTGTGTGTGTGTGTGTGTGTGTGTGTGTGTGTGTGTGTGTAGCTCAAGGCTGTTAGCGTTAGCTCCCCGTAGGTCGCCCACAGTAAGACTGAAATGCTCTTCCCCAGACTTAGATGGAGGCTCTAAAGGCGTGAATTTACTTGCATTAAGTGGCGTGTGACAACACACAGTTGATGCACGTTTTTTACTCGACAGACATGATATCAACAGACACCATCAGGGAGGCCATATCTCTAGCTCAATGAGAAGTGAGGCAGCCTGCGAGTCCATAGGTCGCTGGTTCGATCCCTGTCCTGACAATGTGTAGAGGTTTTACAAATAGTGTTTCTTGGGGTTAGGTTTAGGCGTTGTTTTACTGAGGTTAAGGTTAGTGAGGGTGGGTGTAGAAAAGAGTCATCTAGTCAGCAACCTTCCCCCTATTCCCATGGATTGGATCCACCCCTCTCTCCTGCTCTCATTCATCAACAATCACACCTGTCTTCACTCACAACTCATTAGTGGCCTGGTGGCTTTTTCTTTGAAATAATGTGTAGTTTTTCAAATATTTAACTTGAAGCGCCCAATGCCACGTTATCGGCCATGGCCATTTAAAGGGTAGCAACATTAACAAACACATGAGCCTATACCTGTAACAATGCTCTATACAACAGGGAACCATATTACTCATATGCTGTGTTGCTTTTGCAAGGACTCGATTCCATGACCTTGCAGTTGAGAGTCAAGAGCTTTTCCAACTGAGCTACAAAGACACAAGAAACAATATACATTCACATTGTATGAACATGCTTTTACACTACAGATTTTTTTTTACATCACTGTCGGATTTAATCAAAAAATCTAAGCTATGTGATATATACATTTTGAGTTAAGACCATTAATATCAATCCATGTCCCTCTGCACTCTAGCAATCAGTGCACCTGGTGATACCTAGCCTGTCAGTCATTGGTGCTGAAAAGCAACTATGTACATTTACTCAAGTACCAATACAAATGCTTACAATGCACAGTACAATTTTGAGGTACTTTTACTTTACTTTCCATTTTTGTCACTTCTACTCTACTACAATTACAGCATATGACAGCTTTAGTTACTTGTACTATGCAGATTTAATTATTAATACAACACCTACAGTAACCACATACAGCCGATCTACAATGTGACACGTTATGAGCTTGAATATATATAATAAGCAATCCATGCTGTATGATACATGAAATCCAATTCTGTCTATCCAATAGCTCAGTCAGTACACTGTTTACCTGCCAGTCTGTAGGTCCTTGGTTCAAACCCCAATTGAACCAGTCCAAATATAATTTACTGAACAAAAATCATGACTTTGTTAATTAATGCATGTTCACTTTTTAAAGGCAAGATGAAATGGCATTTTGACAGTATTTGTTTGTCAATTTTCTGACCTCTCTCTCTCTCTCTCTCTCTCTCTCTCTCTCTCTCTCTCTCTCTCTCTCTCTCTCTCTCTCTCTCTCTCTCTCTCTCTCTCTCTCTCTCTCTCTCTCTCTCTCTCTCTCTCTCTCTCTCTCTCTCTCTCTCTCTCTCTCTCTCTCTCTCTCTCTCTCTCTCTCTCTCTCTGAATATAGAACAAGTGACCTTGTATGATACTTTACCAATATGTTATCTACGAGAAAGCATGTAAATCTAGAAATGTGAGCACAAATCTCTGCCACAAGGCATTCCCTATTAATATGTTTTGTAAGTAGTGAACTTAGTTACGTACAATCATGACCGTAGCACATCATGTTATTACAGTAGTCAACCAGTTTTACATCGTCTCCACTGGTGCTGGGTCTGTTGGCAGCGTGCCTTGCACTAGAAATATGATTGTGAGGGGCCTAGAAGCAGTATGTACAAGTGCACGGACCAGGGATATTACAGTTAACTAAAACTAACAAAGCAACTAAGATTATAATTGGAAAAGCATTTTTAGTACAACTGTACAAAAAAGATTTGGCCATTACACAGGTTTTTTTTATTTATTTTTACGAGCCAGAGGACACCTATTTTGATTGAAAGTTACTTTTTCATATTTTTTTTGTTGAAGCCTTGAACAGAAGTAGAGAGCAGGAAGGACACAATAATATAACTTCCAAGAAAGATTCAAGGCCAAACCCCCTACAGCTGCTTCTGCTACACCACAGATTGATTCGGAAAATAAAACTCTCACTCCCTCTCCACTGGATAATGTATGTAGCCTGTGTTTATTTCGGCAGCCAAGGAATGTGGTCCGGTATTTCAAACAGCCGGACCCCACTATTATGTGCACGCAGTGTAGGAGACATTTGACATTCCGTTTTACCCATCAGTACCTACTTGTTGTGCATCAACACCCCTGGGGTGAAATATTCTGCAGTTACAATCGCAGTCACAACAACAGGTGGGTGGATGGATGGAAACAATCAACGCTCACCATCAGATACAGGACAGTGTAACACAAAAACACTGTGAAAGCAGGGTAAGTGGGATTCTTATGGCCAGATGAGAAATGGTATTGACCAGTAGCAAAGGTATTCTTTTTATTTATTCATTGGTTCTGACGTACAAAAGGGAGCTGATGTTCTGTACATTATATATTTCAAATACATAATACATGTGAAGTGTATAGCTTTAGAAACTCCAGAGTGTTAATTAACCCTAACGGGTCCTTTTTCTCACTTTCAGAGTTAGATTAGCATCATATTTTCCAGTGTGGTGCTTGACTTGATAAGAGCCGCTACATGGAAAAGACAGCAAAGTGCAGCCACCCGCTAGCTTGTTCTTTTTATGTCCTCTTTGTGAAAGGGGAGAGGTTACAAGGGGAGCGTGCGCGATCCTCAACAATTTTCCCCAGCTATATCTGATCCCAGTTAATCCCGTATGATTTGCGCTTTGGCATATACTGTATAAGAGCCCTCTCCTCCCCCTGTGTCCTCGGAAAATTACACTTGAAAGCTGAGAACGGAGAGTGGTATGCAACAGTCCGAAGGACAAGCCTGCCCATACATCGACTTCACATAAACACACACACACACACACACACACACACACACACACACACACACACACACACACACACACACACACACACACACACACACACACACAACATTACATTACAGTCATTTAGCAGACGCTTTTATCCAAAGCGACTTACAATAAGTGCATTCAACATAGGTAGGGAACGAAACTACTAATCACCAGAGGTCTTAAGTGCATTTCCTGTAAAAACAAGCAACCAAGAGTATAACTAGCGCTAAGGTGAAAGTGCAATATATCAGCTACCTACTTTCTTAAACACATGAGATAAAATAGCCAAATCAAATGAGCACGAGCTAATAGATCCAATACAGCAATACAACAATAGTTCCTACAACTAGTTAACAACAAGTAGGCCAGGCAAAGAGGAAGGGTAGTGTTTCCTGAAGAGGTGGGTTTTCAGCCTGCGGCAAAAGATGGGCAGTGACTCTGCTGTCCTGACATCAGTGAGAAGTTCATTCCACCACTGTGGGGCCAGAACAGAAAAAAGTTGTGACCGTGTCGATCGACCAGAAGCGCACACACACACACACACACACACACACACACACACACACACACACACACACACACACACACACACACACACACACACACACACACACACACACACACACACACACACACACACACACAACACTGAAATAAAGAAATAAAGAAATTATGATAATGTATGTAAAAAGGTGAGGGTTTGCCTCTTGAGATGCCATAAAGTAAAAAAAAAACAACAACTATCAAACCAGTGTTTATTTTAAAGCTAAATTGTACGATACGGCAAACAGGGTTAATTATGATTTTTTTTAAAGCTATATTTCAATACAAGAAGTTCCTTGCCTCTCTCTGTGGCACATCCCACTGGCTCCCCATCCCTTCATCAAAAAACTACACACACTCCCAACAGATTTAACCTCAACCTGAGTCCTTCACCTCTCAAACACCCTTTGTTTATGTTATGTGCTCCTTCCTGTGTATTTGTAATATTTTGTGCATTCTATGTAAGTCTTATTAGTTTTTGTGTGTGTGAAATGTGTTACACAAATAAAGTGTGCCTTGACCTTGCCTACTCCCACATTAATTTATTGGAGCCATGTCAATTATTTGCATCCTCACTCACAACACGCTCCTGCGGTGGGCTTGGTAAACAATAGTTGTCCAAGTGAGAAAAGGAGGTGTCAGAGATGAATAAACATTTGTTTGTAATGCTGCACTGTATCACCCACTGCAGGAGAAAATGGCCCAATCTTGTAAACTGTTTTGGTCAACTTGGCTATTTTTGTGATACTAACTATACTAATGAATTGTTTACAGAGCCAGAGTGAGATTTAAATATTCCAAGCACACCAAGGGGAGTGTCAGTAACCCCACAGGGCCAGTACCACAACCGTAACATTTCAGCCCACCTAGCAGTATTAGGCCTATACTGTATTCCACGCACGTGGCCCTCTCATGTGCCCTGAGTTGATGGGGGACAAGGAAAAGCGTATGCAATTCCTGACATTGTTTTGAGAAGCGTTTTCAGATCATTAAAACATCACTGCCTTGATTAAAATGACACCAGCTGGCAGTGATGATGGCCAGGCCAGGCCATCATCACTGCATGCAATTTGGGTAGGCATGCTATCCTCCTGTTTTTCTCAACATGGTGGACATGCACACAAAACACCAACACCACATGCACAGTAACACCCATTGCCATCACCATCAAGCCATCACTCTAGCCATCAATGGAATCAGATGAACTCATTCACTGCCAGAATAAATACATACATAAATCATCCACTGCCAGCGATTTTCTTACCTTTTCAAATTGTCACACAATATTTATCTCCAGTATGATCGATCCCCTGATCGTTGCTTATCACGGGGGCTAATCACCCCGGCGAATTTGTCAGGTATACAGAAATACATTATTTCAGTATCTCTCCACTGTAGGTCAGAGGAGAGATACAGGAAAGGAAAGACAGGAAAGAGAGGAGAGATAATAATATGCAAAAACTCAAAACCAGGGCTGAATTCTTAACCCCGACAGTGAGGGGGTCCTGTAGCTCTGTTGTGTGGTGTGGGGAGCATTCTCCTGTCATAGTTTGGATCCTCTTGTCCCCTTAGAGGGAAGTACTGTGTGTGTGTGTGTGTGTGTGTGTGTGTGTGTGTGTGTGTGTGTGTGTGTGTGTGTGTGTGTGTGTGTGTGTGTGTGTGTGTGTGTGTGTGTGTGTGTGTGTGTGTGTGTGTGCGTGCGTGCGTGCGTGCGTGCGTGCGTGCGTGCGTGCGTGCGTGCGTGCGTGCGTGCGTGCGTGCGTGCGTGCGTGCGTGCGTGCGTGCGTGCGTGCGTGCGTGCGTCAAACCTTGCTCTGGGCAACTCTCCCTCCTCTCTCCGCCAGCGGATGGTGGGAGTGGGGTCTCCATGAACCTCACAGAATAATTCTATGGTATCATCAGCCAACACCACTTGGTTCACTGGCTGCTTGATGAACACTGGCCGCTCTGAGAGAGAGAGAGAGAGAGAGAGGGGGAGGGAGAGGGAGAGAAGGGGGGATACAGAGACAGGGAGTGAGAGAGAGAATGAGAATTAAAATCCTCTGAAATATAAAGTTCGGAAACGTTTTTCTCCCCTTCAATAATACCAATTGGTATTGTATTCCATATTGTTGATTAGTCACCTTTACAACGAGATATAACTTGTAAGGATCATGCAATCGTGGAATGAGCAACACAGCTATACCAACCGCTACTGAGAATCACAGCAAACCATGGGTTCGGATTGAGATTCTCCATACTCATATCTGTGTGTGTGTGTGTGTGTGTGTGTGTGTGTGTGTGTGTGTGTGTGTGTGTGTGTGTGTGTGTGTGTGTGTGTGTGTGTGTGTGTGTTTTATCTGAAGCTGTCAAGGGATGTGCAAGACAGAAAACGTAAGCTTGGGAAAATCTGTGTTTGCATGTACAGTAAATACTTGTCAGAAGTATGTCACAAGTCATGAATTCAATAAAGTGTGAAATTAACTTCAAGTTCACGTTCACCAATCTCCGCGGGCCATTTTCCAGTGAGCACATTATGTTCACGTCACCCGCCCTGCATCCTGAAGCCAAGTAATTGAGTTGGGTACTTCGGCTTACAACAGTACATGCGTTGGACTGACAATCAGCCACATTTTTGATTTTGTGTACGTGTGTGAGTGTGCGAGTGTGAGCAACCAAGAAGAAAATGGCTGAGAGTGACAGAAAGAGAGACAGAGTGAAAGAGGGAGAAAGAGAGAAAGAAATACAAAGAGACAAAGAGAGACAAAGAGACAGAGATAGAATTCAGCTCAACAGGTCAGAGAAAAACATGTGAGTCCCGACTCACAATGTGTTTATCACCTGATCAAACAGGCATGGTTCTCTAGCGAATAATCTAATTTAAAACACTCGCCGCTTTGTTCTCCAACAACTCCGCATGACACTCTCCCATAATGCATCTGGGGTCATTACTTTTGTGAGACCAATGCATTGCAGAGTGCAGCCGCGCCTAACTTTACTTTTGAGTGACATCGGGACACGACGGGGTCGGGCAAATGTGTCACAAATGTGTCTGGCTTTGGGACGGGCTCGGACAGTACATTTCTAGGCTACATTTAAAATAGCAGCGAAGCCTACCTTTTATATTATGAGCCTATAGGACACTAAGATCCAGGAGCAACTGAATCGCAGCTGCCGTAGCCTACCGAGGTTGTGCGTGTGCAGCCAGCGAAGCAGGCAGACAGCCTGCCACTGACACTGAGACGGTGTTGGAGCTATAAAGTTAATAGCCATCGTCAATAGTATTTCGGGAGGCTAAATGTTTTCTATACTGCCGTGTGGAATACCATGTGTTTGTATCAACTACGATTTCAGATCAAAGCCTTAAGTGTTACCATCCTGACCAACTGTAAAGTGTAAACTGTACTCACATGCGTTTTTCCAGTAAAGTCTGCTAAACTGAGGAATCCTTGTCGTGCCCGTCATTACCCACACCTCGCAGGAGCACAACAAATGGTGTCAGACGCGGGATAAAGACATCAAGGTGTGCAGAATCCAAGAAGTCAAGAGAGAAAAGTTTGCTTTTCAAGCCACCTGTGTACACAGACATTCGGGGCGACGCTGTGATCATTGAACGTCAAGGAGTTGCACCTGCTGCATGTCTTTTGTACTCCGTGTTCCATGACTACGTGTGCAAGAAAGAAGAAACGTGAGTTAAATCCTTTCTGTTTAGAAGACAAAGTGACAGCAAGAAAATGTTCCCTACCAGAGAAAGTGACTGCACTCACTGCAGATAACCTGGGATAACTGTGATAACCTGGGCTGATGAAGATGACATCGTTAAGGACCTGCCAGCTGTGTCACGTGGAGTGCAAACCCCCAAGTACGCTACCACAGACCAGTTTGCTGCATAGACCCCTTAACAGACGACGTCACACTGATAAGAACCAGTATGCGTGCAACCAGTATGCGCTAAATGAAACCCATTCTATCAGGTCTCGCCAGGACGTGCCACACTAGCCAACACACAAGAGGGGGTTGGGGTGTGCTGAAACTAGCGCTCCCCGAAACAACAGGTTGGAAATTGATTGCGCATCCAGTCTCAATGTTAGTAAACAATTCATTGGTCTATAGACAGGCCAAGTTACTGCATTAACCCATTTAGACCTGAGGCCGATTCTACAAACACCTTCTAAATCCTGACCTAAGTTATCTGAAAAACTTTAAATATTTATACAAAAATTACAAAAAATGTATGTTGCTATATACTGTACATAGCAACAGGAACCCCGAAATGGGTTCCCTGATTGACGACGTCGTCGCCGGACTCCATGAGTCCCTGTCAGCATCGCCAGCCTGCAGATCCCCCTTCAGAGTGGTCCTGCCTATGCCACCGGTCTCCTGGGAGGTTCCGTCTGTCTGGCCATCCTCCTGCCCGTCCTCCAGAGCAGTCTTGTCCTTCTAGTCGTCCACCTACTCATCCTCCAGACCTGCACCACGACAACAAGGAAGGGAGGAGGCTTCAGACTCAACGGAGCAACGCAAAAATGGAAGTGAGGACGCTTCAGACTCGTAATCGGAGAGACGTCGAGAGTCGACATGAACACGCCTTGGCCGTGAGATTCACAAACTAGAGAGATACCAGAGTTAGACTGGGTTAGAAAAAAGAAAAAGAAACTGAGTTCATAAGTTCAGTATTTCAGTCTGGAGCAGACAGGATGTGACCATTGTTTGTGGTTTTTTTTTAAAGGATCTGTACTGTTTATTGAAGTTCAATTGATGCTGTTATGTGAAAGAAGACATGAGAATTTATTTGAAGTTGATGCAAACTTTATTTTGTACACCTGCGTGTACTGAAGTACTCTTGGAGGCGGGTTGTGTTGTGATGGGCAGTACAGCCCTGTGGCACCTGTGTCTGTGAAGTCTGCTAAACTGAGGAATCCTTGTCGTGCCCGTCATTACCCACACCTCTACACCCAGCAGCACGACAATATTTAGTTGCAGCCACCTCTTCCCCCAGAAGCAAAGATTTTAGTAAAAATGTGCGCTTAAGAAAATATATAAATTCAAAGATTTGCACAAATTCTCATGATTCTTCATGATCTACAAGCTCATAGCGCGGCACGGAGTGACGTGCTATGAGCTTGTATATCTGCCGTTTGTGAATAGCCAAAGTATAAAACCCCACTTTGAGAACGAATGTGCTATATACAGCTAAAATCTAAAATGACACCGATGCTTTCCCAGTTTCAATGGATTAAGACCCCATCTCCCAGACAGCGTAGTCATTGTTTCGATCCCATAGCCAGAAGAGACGGTTCAATCTGGTGGTGACTGCTGTGAGTATAGAATTAATGGAACAGAGGGGGCCTGGGGGCGGAGAAACCCCCCCCCCCCCCCATTCAGGCGCATGTGGCAGAGTGACCTGCCGCCCTTTTGCATTAGTTGTGCATTCGCCAGCCAGTTCATCTGATCCATGGCGAAGGAAGTCATTCACAAAATAAAGCCAATGAACTCTGAAATCCCTCAAGTGGGCTTATTCTAGAACGCACATGAGGGAAACTGAGGGAGAAGATTTTTTCTTTTTATTTATGAGAGTGAAAGCAAGAGAGTGAGAGGGAAATGAGGAGTTGCTGCCTGCGAGCCAAGTGAATAGAATTGTAAAATTAATTATCAGGAGTGATAATAAATAGCATTTGTATTGCTGTGAATACAAATTGCAAACGCTAAAAGGGCTCACTTTTATAATAGGCACCTTGTCATGAATGCATGTCAGCTGTTTAATATTAGATACACGGCTCTGCTTCCTGCAGACCGGAATGCATTTAAAATACCCTCTTAGGTTTTCTCAAGGGGGGGAGGGTTTAGACGTATCCAGTCCCAGAAGTGGGGGGGATACCCTCGCCGGAGGTTTTTCACGGGTTGAAAACGGAAAGCTCGTCCCAAAACATACTGCCCCATTTCGCGGACCGAGGCCGCCGGATTAGAACCGGGGCGAGGGTGTTTTTGGGACGACGGTTCTTGTTATCAATTTCTGAATGGAGAGGTGTGCGATGAGAGACGTTTCCTTTTAGCCACACATCTACACTTCATGGAGTACATACATTTTTTGTACCGAATTAACCGAATTAAAGTAAGAAAAAACTGAAATAAAAGGGAAAAAGCGTGCTCAGGGCACACATGCACACGTGCACAACATGTCCCCCTTGGTTCCCCAATGCTCTCTGCGTCCCTGCATTTGCTATTATTCCCCTTTCTAACATACAGTATCATGAAAATGGCATGCTTCCTGGGATATCATGGGATCACAACTATTTTTTCTCACCCCAGGTCCCATCCCCCTGAAGCATGCATGTAACTGCATCTAAACTGTCATCAGATGTCAGATGTAGCCTAAAACATTCTAGGGACACACAGTAGCGTGTTTGCGCTGATGCAGTCAGTTGCAGCCACATGTTCATGAAAATGGATTGCTTTCACAGATTGTGCTTTGCTGTATAATCGCAGCAGGCACATGCTCAGGGGATTTGTGTGATTGAACTTTAAGGTTGTCTGCACAACTCTGTTTTCTTTGCTGCTCCTTCTTGTGACATATTTCAGACACATAGCAGCGGCTTTTCCGACGCCGCCTGCCAGTAGAAAGTTATTTCATGCGTCTCATTCTCCTCAGCGTAACTTGTTCACGGCACACTAGAGCAATGCACTATTGGTCAGAAATAGAAGGGATAATTTGCTACTGCTCCCATTACTGCTGAGACCATTATGAGAGCAGGGACATTGCCCTTCAAATGGTCAGTACAGGTGGCACGTGAAATAGCACAAGAGAAAAACCTCAGTGTAACGGCCAAACCGCACCAAAGAAACTAGTCGCAACTCCTTGTTATAAGGCCAGTCCACACCAATGCAACTCCTTGCAACTGCCATTGGGGATAATGGTTGCAAGTAGTTGCAAGTAGTTGCATGTTGCAAGGAGTTGCAAGGAGTTGCATTGGTGTGGACTGGCCTTTAGCAACTAACAAGACAAAAACTATCCTAGAATAAACCTTTGGGTCCTCCTCTGGCAAGCACTATGTCAGTGTTTTTCAACAGAACCCTGTGCCATTTTTGTGGCACAGGGTTCAGTTAACAACTCAAATAATGTGCAACTAAAAGCCAACATCCTTCTCCATCTCATGCTGTACACTACATTATGAGACAATGGGGCTTGCACTTGAAAATGTATGATTTATAGTAGTTCAATCGCTCTCAAATGCGAGGAGACATAGAACTTTTTGGGTGACTCATTTTGTTTGTGTAGCCTACTGAGGTGTTGTTGAGGGAGTGAATTGCCCACTTGCCCACCCCGGTTATCTTGTGTTAAGCAATGAGCGATTAATCACCACGGCTTAAAACAGAAATTTGCTGATGCTCCAACAGTGGACATGTTTGGAGGTGTTGTTGGGGGAAGGTGACTTGCTGCCCGAGTGCCCCTCCATCTATTATGAAGTAGAGATGACGGGTTATTATTATTCTTTTTTGGTCCGTCTTTCAGCAGCGGGCGGGGATTGGGTGGGCAGCTGCCAGCGTTGGCCAGTGCTGGCCACGCTTCTGCCCTGTGCTTCATTTGTTCAACATCACCATACAAACCTGGGAGAGAATGATACAAACCTCACCAAGTCCATTAAGATCACAATGTTGTACTATGTAAATGACAAAAACACAAGCTAGAGGAACAGATCAAGTTCTCATCAATACTTGATCAACACTTGTGGAGTCAATTCATTAGAAGTAATTCAGACCATCAGAACAAGAGCTGTTAAGAGAGCGGGAGTCCCTACAGTGAGCCGAAAGTGTCACAGCTGCAATTCCCATCATCTCCTCCCCAACTGGTGGCATCACAATCAACAATCTGAAGAGGTGGCTTGTTTTCCAGACACACAATCTAAAGCTGTGAATTGTGTCAGTGAGAACATTATTCCACATTTGAAAGGACTAAATATTCCAAGGGATAAACCTTACAGTTGAATATGAGCAGTAGGCTACCCCAAAGAGATGACATTTGCGTTGAAAAGGTCAAGGTCACAACTGAGAGACATACAGCCACAGTGCAGCTTAGCGGAAGGGCTTTAGGTGCTGAAGCACAGGGCATAAACCCTGGGGGGGGGGGGGCACCAAATGGCGGGGAGAAAGTGAAAGAACTCAACTATCGCCGAAAAGCGCCGAAATTTAGAAGCAGCGGCTGCTGAAGGAGCCCCGCTGACAAAACTGTCCGGGGGGGGGCCCCGAAACGGGTCGTAGCACCGGGCACCACGAAGGGTTAATCCGGCCCTGCATAGCTATGCTGGAGTACCTGCACAATTGTAAAACTTTTCACTTCATTTAATGGATGGAATGACGTTTATTAAATAAATGTCATTTTTATTAATATTGATCGGTCAAATCCAACCAGCATGTTGGCTATTGTGCATGGCTATCATGACCAGGGTGGGCCTTAATGTACATTTAGAGAATACACCCCAGGTGTGTGGTGAGAGCAATGAGAAAAGGACAGAGAGATGTTTGAGATCCTGTTTGAATGAAGAAAGTGATGCGAGAGCAAGACGAGTGACACAGAAGGAGCTGTTTTAGCGTGACACCACAACAGAGAGGATAGATTATTATGGATGATGTTTTGTGTTCAGTTATTGTCTTTGTGCCTTCAATGTGAATAGAATTAACTGCTGATGAAGCTGCTGAACTACGCTGAAGGAGTGCTGGAAGGAGATTGCACTGACCCAGAGACAGATGTGGAATTGGGTGCACTGTGACATACAATATACTGACATGCCTGTTACTAAACAGTGTTTCATGTTCCTGGATAGTAATAATAGTATTAGAACAGTAATAATTGAGTTGGCGTGTATCATGGTTCTAATGTATGACAGCCCCCAGGCCTGTGTACGAACCTGTTTGCCTGACATGTCTGCTATGTTTGCAGCTGTGCGGAGGCCTTTAAAAGGTGAAAAGAAAGTGAGCCATGTCCTCTCTCAAGGACATGAGAGAGAGAGGACTTTCTTTGTTTCTCACCATGCATTTCTATCTCACCATTGCTCACTCATTCTGCACACTCCCACCTCACATTAGCTTATTGATTTCCACACATCATTCGATTGTTATGCTTTGTTTTGTCATTACTTCTTATAAAGTCTGAACTAAAGTATTCCTTAAAGTGAGGACTTCCTTCTTTGTTGTAACCTTTAACAAACAGGTTGTGTAACTCATGGCTACAAAACTACTTTCTTATACTTTTACCACTATATATTATATTAAATTATAAAACATACTGAAGAACAATGTTGTTTGCAAACTGACAGGAAACCCATGCACTCAAACCACCCTCAGTGTTTGATGCTGTGGCATACTGCCATGTGTGGAGTAAAGACTGCTAGCACTTAATCAGCATCAAAGCTGAACATCGTGTCAACCTATTAATTTCCTGCAGAGGGTGCGTGCCAGACTCAGAAACTATACACCTGAATGCGTAGTGCATCCATGAGCGCACTGCTAAAAATATGAGTTGATATTGTTTGGTGCCCCCACAGTTTCCTGAGCTGTAACAACATCCAGTTACTTTCTCTTCTCTGGGCAAAAATAACATGACATTTTTTAATTAAATGTAATAGTTTCAATTTAGGCAGTAGAACGTCAAATTTGAGCTGTATGGTAAAATACGCGGAATGTCTCATCCTAGCTCAGCCACTAGTTACAACTGTAAAGACATTTCAGATAGCATAGAAGAAGACCTTCTTAAATAGAGATGTAGATGAAGACAGCGGTGTGGATTTCAACACATTTCCCCAACACATGACATAAATGTTATATTAACAATAACTTCTGGGTACAAAGTTTGACTCTTCTTTTTCAAAAACAGTTTTTGATCTAGTGTTCCTACTGTTGTTGAGTGCATGTAGTTCTGCACTAGTTAAACGCAACATGAGATCAGGTGACAACATGGTTTATGTAGTTGGAGTTGATGATGAGATGATGTGTCAAATTGGCTAATGGGAGGGTGGGTGGGCGTAGCCTGGTAACCCGCCCCCCCCCCCCCCCCTTCCGGATATCGCATTTGCATTTGATTTTCCGGAAGGGGGGGTTTACCAGGCTAGGGCGGGCGGACCACGGCCACGCCACTATGACTCAGACGTAACCATAAACAAACGCATATGACATCAGGGATCTTTTACCCATATAATATATGGGCATTAAAGGGACAAGAACTGACAGATACAGAGTTCCATATAAATTTGATATGTTTGTTGCCATATCCCTCCTTTGTGGGTAGAAAATAGCACTTTATTTTTTGTTTGACACTTTATATTTGGTTAATGTACACTGTATCTTGTGCCCTCACTATCAGTCAGAATAAAAGGAAATTAAAAACACAGCTATAAAACATTGTAAATATTTGCATTGCCTGCTATCTATCATATTGTTTGCTCTGAATGTAAAGTTCTCTTGTCCTTTCGGCATTCATGGTTGCACTACAAAACCAAAGTCTCCAAAACACATTCCTTTAGTTTATACACCTGGATATTAAGCTGATTTGATTAAATGAATGACCTACTAATTATAGCCTTCCAGCAAGGTAATCAACAAACAAACTATACTATAAAAACTGGTCAAACATTGGCTAAATTGTCAAATAATATACTGTAAGAGCTAGTAGATCGGCTATTTTCACAATATGTATCTGTGGAACCGAGTCAAATAAAATGTAATGCCTCAACTACTACATTCCAAGTGCTTGTCAGGGTGGGGGGTCCCCAGTTCAAATATGATTATTTTGGGGAGTCGCGGCCTAAAAAGGTTGTGAACCTGTTCTAGGACGTTTCATATGAGAGTAACAGTTTCTCTCCTCTGGGCAAGAACAGTGGTTTGATGAGAGAGGGCAAGAAATGCAGGATGATGATTATCCTGCATTATCCCATACAGCTAAACAGCAGTTTAATTTCTGAACACACAACGCAGTCCGTGATATTTAATAAGTTGTATAACAGTAGACCACCATCTGTCCGTGAGTAGTACCCAATACACTCATGACTGATCATGGGCCTGAGCTGAAACCATAGAAACCATAGAGGTCTGTCCATTATAATGGTGATTCATCAAGCATACAGTATAACAGCCTAGTGAAGAGTTGTACCACGTGGTTCAGTAAACCAGATCAACTGTAGTGTGTATGATCAAATCAGTTTCAGAATTTGGTTAATCTCATCATGGGGTGCCACAGCTGGCAACTGTCAGATACTGCTAGCAATATTAGTCACCCAACACTCTAATTTAGTTGCTGGTCATGCTGAAAATCATATTATCAATTGTAATTAGATGGAATAGTGAGTTCAGTTCACAGGTTTTATCACAGACCAACATGACGTGCATCGGAACAACATGAGAGCACACTCATCCAGATTAACTAACCAGATTGCTGGCCAGATTAACATGCTGCAGCATCCATATTTTGTCAACACATTCCATTCCAATTTTGTCAACACATTCCAATTATTTAGATTGGATGTTAGTTCTAATGCAAATAGTAGGTAACAGATTCATAGGGCATGCATTGTTATTTGTCTCATTGGACATGTCACACAAACAAAAAAGAAAAAGAAAAAGAAAAAGAAAACAACAGAAACAACAACAACAACATCATATCAAATAATTATACACTATTACTGTGTTATTTAAAAAAAAAAGTAACAGAAAAGTCATACTCAAGGGCGTCCGACTGGTGCCACAGAATATAATATAATTAAAGGTGCAAGAGAGAGAGAGAAAGAGAGAGAGAGAGAGAGAGAGAGAGAGAGAGAGAGAGAGAGAGAGAGAGAGAGAGAGAGAGAAAGAGAAATAGAGAAAACATTATGTAAACAAATAACCAACATACAGTCTTCACCAACACATCTGAACTTGTAAAAACAAGAACAACAACAAAATACTTTCTCACCAACTCAAATACAAAGAATGAAATATAGAAAAAAACAAGTGGAGCACTGATTTGTTACAGCCACGTGCATAATAACACAATAAATCACGCAATTAAATGAAATGAAGAGAGACAAACTCAGTGGATAGGGTAAAACAAACCTAAAAATCAATTCCATTGATTTCAGCTTAGCTTTTAACCTGGACCCAAAAGGCCCAAAACGCTTTGTTGTGTCTTCACTTGAATCAGATAAACTCGGACTGCAATGTACAGTTCTTTAAGGCTCTTCATCATGGTAGATTACACTGGCTAATTTACAAAAACGCTGAGTAAAAAGAAGCTCATGTGTACAGTGTGCAGCATGAGAGTCGGGGGTGAGGTTGAAAAACTGCACTCAGTGAGCCGAAATCTGTTCTTCCTTCTGTTGTGGGCTTTGAAATTCAACTTCAGAATACATTTTATCAAGGCACCAGAGGAAGGTTTGGATCAAGACCAAACTGGCATTCATTATTTTTTTTATTTTAACATGTTTTTGGCTCATCTCAATAACATCAGTCTTCATGAATATCAAGAGGATGGAAATCATGCATGCCTGTTTTCCACACAGTATTGAACTTAATTGAACTCAGTCAGAGTAAAAATCTCCACCAGTAGGCATGCCCAATACCACCATCTGTTAGGGGCATGTGTTGGTAATGTTTACTCAAGCACTGTACTTAAAGGGATAGTTGTTGTCACATTTCTAAGCCAATAACGTGACACAAAGGAGACTCTTTGTGTCTCCTACAGGAACCGCTGCCGGTTATAAAATTATTGGCTTGAATGCGACAAAAACAAAAAAATATCCATGAATTAAAATCTCCATGGGTGACTAATCGATAGGAAAAAAGTCATTTTGGGGGTGAACTATCCCTTTAAGAACAATTTTGAAGAATTTTCACTTTACTGGAGTATTTCCAATTTTCAGTACTTTTGCTTCTACTCCACTACATCTCAGAGGCAAATATACCTTTACTCCACTTCAATTATTTGAAAAACTTTAGTTGCTAGTTACTTTGTAGATTTTGATTATTACAAAACATAAATTACCCACTTCATATATTTCACCATTTGAAAATAGCTGATCTACAAGCTCTCAATGCGTCGCGCGATACGGGGCAATGGGGGGCAGGGATATGATAAAGGACTGATATTACATCATTATACATCAAAAAGGTAGTGTGGCATGTTGTCCTCACAAGGACAATGACGTTAGCCTAAAGGCCAATTCATTGTCCAGATTTAACTGGACAATGGAATTTAAATTACAGTGGCTTTCATATTTGTGATTTATATGTGATGTGCCAAAGCACATCAAACTGCTGATCTGTCAAAATGCAATCTAAAGGGCCCCAGCATGATACTCGAGGAGACCAGACCCCCCATCTGTTTTGCAAATCATACAGTTACGCCAACATTAGTGACCTATCCAGTGCCTGTGAAATTGGAACCAACCTGTTCACTTGACAAACCATCTGGATGGGATCAAAACTACTTCACCAGTTTGAGAAACTAAGAGAGATGAAAAATATATTTTTAGACAAGCACAGATTATCAACTACGGCGCAATATACGTAGCTGCACAGCTACAGCTGAAGGGAGGAGTGAATTGGCATAGTGTAGTTCCCATACGTAGGATGGACAGCTGGCTGCACTCCATAGCCTTGCCCTTGCGGATGCTGTATCCCATAGTCTGGAGGGACAGGTCTGAAATTTTGAATTCACAAAAATAACAGAGTTGTCGTTGACTGATTTGAATAATATTTAGGGATGAATTCCTTGGCCCGCTGACAGTGTGCAGAAGAAATATGACGCTGATCAGCCCAGTAGTTTGTGAGATTAGCTGCAGGCAGAGAGACACACACACGCACGCACGCACGCGCGGGTGAACGCAAGATTCTCCACCCTGCCTTCGGCCTGGGGGGAGATAGTGAGGAGCTGCGCAGAAAACACTGTGCAGCTGCACTTCTTGGCAAATAACTCTGTTAGAATGGCCGTCTTAGCGGTTGGAGCCTTTGGTATGGTGTAACCATATGGTGTATTTATTTACTGACAAACAGCGTAACATTGACAAGCACAACACATGAGGCTCCACTCACAGCACAAATTGGGATCCACTGGCAGCATTTTATGCTCAGCTGACCTAATTGAGTCTGGACTGTACCATTCTCAGGGGTGTTTGAGCATACAACAAATACACGAGTAAACGTACAATAAATACATAAATAAACTTAACCCATACAACTATTACAAGTCTCCTTGAACTATACAAGTTATACAATAATTCCTTCTTCACACACAAACATAATTTAGCAATCACAACAGCACATCATAACCCCCCTCTGCTATCTTGATATGGTCCAGCCCAATCATACTGAAACACATCACAGGCAATTGTTAGGCATTCAATCAAACCTTAACAATAAAACTTCACATTATATATTGCACTTCTCAAACATATTGCTCCTAGTCTCTATTGCACCTATTACCCACATTGCACCTGCCCATCATGATTACCAAACAACACCCCAAACATTTATTTGTCTCCCCAGGCGGAACTCGTTGGCTGAGTTGGCTGAACAGGAAACAAGTCAATGTATTCAACGATAAAATCATGATTGCGGAAAACACCCGTGCAAGTTCCTAAAGTGCCAATATACTGTGCAATTAGATAAACTCTAGCTTATAAATACATGTGCAACATTAGTAACAGTGGACCCTTTTACAAACACCAAGCACAATAAGTCCTCGGGTAAGGTATTCCATCACTGCAAAATCTTGCTGTCAGAAAAGTCAAGCATAGTTGCCCACCTTGTTTGCAGTGGAAGTGTCGGAGATTTTTACTCTGACAGAGTTCAAATAAGTTCAATACTGTGTGGAAAACAGGCATACATGATTTTCATCTGCTGAAACAATGCCTTTAGAAGCACTCCAAAAACAATGCCAGCACTATTGTCACCATGATAGATAGCCTAGCCCTAGATGACACTGATTATCATAGTGCTTTGGAAGCATTAGGTGATGTACAAGTCAATTTCAACTAAAAGTTTCCGGCAAGGGAACAGACTGAAATAGAGTGGTTCAGGGCAGATGACAACCATTGCTTAGTAATGACAGATGAAAAATTGAATAAATAGAAAACTTTTTAGCACCAGTACATTTGCCAAGTCTTGGGGAGTCCTTGACCTGGTTCAGAAGCTTCAGTTTGACAGACGATTAATGGGTTTTCTGGGGTGACAAAGACCTATGTTCCCATCAGGGAGGCAGATAATGCTCATTGGTTTGAGGGACATGGGCTAGCCAGGGTCATCTTCAAGTATGTGTGTGTGTGTGTGTGTGTGTGTGTGTGTGTGTGTGTGTGTGTGTGTGTGTGTGTGTGTGTGTGTGTGTGTGTGTGTGTGTGTGTGTGTGTGTGTGTGTGTGTGTGTGTGTGTGTGTGTGTGTGTGTGTGTGTGTGATCCACGTGATTTGATTTTTAAATGGAGGGACCCCACATGCATGTACATATGCATGTCCCCAGGGTCATCCATATGGGCTGTGGACAGTCCGTCTTTCTCTCTTGTTATCACTTACAAGCAGAGAGAGAGAGAGAGAGAGAGAGAGAGAGAGAGGGATGTGGGGTAGTATATCTCAACAGAAATACAAGTGTGTATGCACATGTACTGTGCATGTATTCAACATGCCTCTTAATGTACCTACATCTGTGTATATGAAAAGCATTTGTTCACGGGTGTGTTTCTGAATGGGCATGTTATTACAGTCATGTAAGACGTTGGCTTTGTGGTGTCACTCACTGGCATCACCAGTTGCCGTGCCAGTCTGTGACCGGCAAGGTGACAGAAGACAGAGTCATTAGCTCCCCGATCGCGTACTGCACACACACCCCGATGGACCGGTCTTCTGGTTCCTTGACATCAAGGGTTATAAAACACCCTGTTCCCCTATCCATATCTCTCATGTCACACACACACACACACACACACACACACACACACACACACACACACACACACACACACACACACAGAATGTTAAGCCTATCTCCATCCTTCAACAAACCAAGCTGCAGACACACATTGGAAACACATACACGACACACTGTCGTCTTTCTACTCCATCTCTTGCACTGACCAAAACATATAAAGAACATTGGACACGCACGCAAGCACGCCCGCCCACACACACACACACACACACACACACACACACACACACACACACACACACACACACACACACACACACACACACACACACACACACACACACACACACACACACACACACACACACACACACACACACACACACACACACACACACACACACAGTGTGCTTGATATAGGAGCTTGAAGTAATCACGTGTGTCGCTGGCGCCTTGTGAAAGGGGCTTCGCACAGTATATCTCCCTGGAGTCACTCTGCTCCATTATAAGATTGACATTGACCGTGACCTTGTCTCCAACCCCCACACCAGCTTACTGTTAACCATGGCACGTCACAAGAGGGATTAGCAGTACACTGTATGTATTATTTGAACAATGTGAGGAGACATGTGATAAATGAAGTAGGTTCATAATTTGTACTACTATTGTGACATGCACTGCATGCACACACACGCCTATAGCAAAGGGACAGTGAGGTGTGGAAAATCTTGTTGGAAAGAGAGGCGGGTCTGCACTTGCAAGAGGCTAATTTAGCAGACCTGCCGACCTTGAAGAAAGTCTTGGATTATCAGTTTATGCAGAAAAGACATTCAGCTCATGTTATGTATAGCATGTATGGCCAGACACAATCTGGGAACCCATTCGGTAAAAATAAAGGATTTCCCCCCTTTGTTTTTTAATCTGTCTTGAGAGATTAGGCCAGACATAACAGGAAAATGTTTAAATAATTAAATTCGGACAGTAAGCATGACCTTGAGGAAGAAAATAATTAAGACTGAACAAAACCGTTACTTCTCACAAAATGGAAAAATAAACCTGTGTTCCAAAGGATCCAATGTAGTTAGTTTAGTCTTGCTAATACTTTTTATTGGTTCAGTAAAATCCACAGAGACACTTAAACACGAAAAATTG
This sequence comes from Gymnoscopelus microlampas, assembly GCF_963454915.1. NCBI lineage: Eukaryota > Metazoa > Chordata > Actinopteri > Myctophiformes > Myctophidae > Gymnoscopelus > Gymnoscopelus microlampas. The sequence goes on from NC_139945.1 coordinate 31,109,174, forward strand.
CAAAAATACCCGATCTACAAGCTCACAGCAGGTCCAACTGCTTAAATCAGCCATAACCCACAGCACAGAAATTAATCAATTGAAACCAATGGAAGGTTCTCACAAGTATAGCAATACAAACTTGAGTGTAGATTTTGACACATCAAATTAGTTTTTCTTTAGTTAGTCTTAAGTGAACTCCCCTGCTAGTGGCATAGAGGACCAAATTGCATGCCATGTTTCAAATCCAGCTCACAACATCTGCTGAATAGTTTCCCCTTTCTCTTCACCGTTTTTCCTTTCATAATGCGCACTGTGCGTTATCAATGAAGCCAATGTGCCTGAAAAAAATATTAAACATTTACAACTCCTTTAGACTTTTTGTCATTTCATTTCCAAGTTCGTTTTTTTGCATTTGGAGCTATCCACAATTTCACAAAGTCCTGCTCCTCAACTTGAATATATTACACTGGATGTCAATTTTCTCACAATCCACAGACAAAATGTGCTTCCTCTCCCGCAATCTCCATCACTTTGCAGAGGAGAGTGGGACTCCACCTCCTCCCGTATTTGCATAATTTGACTCATTATTCTAGAGCATGAGGTAATTAACCTGATATATGCGATGGCCAACTCTCTAATTGGAGCAATCTTTCCTCCGTCAGTCTGCCGCGTGCGTATATAGGATAGGGAGATATAGAGATGGACAGAAATTGGAGGGGGGGGGGGTGAGGCAGATGTGAATGCGTCACTAGAAATATAGAAATAGAAATGGACACTTCATATCTCAACGTTGCCATATGCACATTACCAAGTGCTCATATGAATGCACGTGCATGAAGTATGTGTGAGACAGTGATTTGATACGATTCTCATGTTTTGCGCCTCTTATCTCGATATCATCTCAGCCTCGTTCCACATGTTCTTTCATGCGCTGTAAAATAGCAATTATATTATGCATGAGGCATGTTTCAAAATGTATGCAGGTGTAACAGGGAAATGTATCAACTCTGTCAGATATTTTTATACTGGTCGTATTATGTTGACACTTTACAAGCATTCCATTATTACAAAAATGATCGCACACTGGCCCACTTGACTCTATTGCCAAAAGTAGTGACGTACACTAAACACATACAGTAGTTGTGCAAGTAGGTGCACACATTGATTGTTTACTTTGCTCTGAGCTGACCTGTCATTGAGAATCTGTGAATCTCTCAAGCAAACACAAGCATCTCAGTCTCTCATTTACTCACCGCCTTGTATGGTCTCATTCAATCACCAGTCACCACCTTACATCATAATATTATGCTCTCTTTCACTCTCCCATCGCTTCCCCTTTTTTCTGCCTGTCAATCATTGTCAAAATGTACTTTCCTTCTCCTCGCCCTTCGCCTACCCTATTTCTGCGCTCTCTTTTCTGGCAGAGAATGGTGAAGTAATTCTAGTGATCTGGACGTCTCATTTATAGAAACTAGACCGGTGCCTGGGTTAACGCTACCTGGAAATGATGCAAGTTGGGAACGATGCAAATTGAAAAAGGATGCCGTACAGACGTACAGAGATTTCCAGCATTTATTGTTGTATGTGTGACTTCACATCTTGATTTCAACAAACAATCTATTCATACTGTATATCGCTTCAATAATTAACCATCTTTGGAAAAGGGATTTGATGTAGAGTGAAAAAAAAGCGTACCAAGTACTGTTGCAACTATGGTCCGTTTTACTAAGAATAGAGGGTTTAAGTGGTTAAGGGACAGGGCACTGAGAGGACGAAGTCAGTCATACAGTCACACCACGCAGGTTCTTAGCCACTTAAAACCTATACTTCATTGACCAGAGCCCCCCAGGGGTCTATACCAGGCCCCCTTCTTTTTTTCCCCTAGTCAACACCAAATCTCTTCATCTTCAAGCTCACAAGGTGACGCAATGTGGCTCGTAGATCTGCTATTTCCACCACCACCACATTTCTTCCTCCACAGTAAATCATCTTTAAAAGTGTGAAGACTGGAATCAAAGCCAAAAGTGTAGTGATTGCAACAAGTCATAAATTACTTGGGACAGGTACTGAGCCTAAACCCCTACTGTGTAAATGTTTTTTTGTCCACTCCCCACCACCAGGGACTAAATTCGGTGGGTGCTGTCACATTGCATCCAGTTGATGCTTGAAAAGCCACCCTTTGATATGCAACAATGGGGTTGTGAAGCAGAAACCTAACAACAAATCTAACAACAGCTGCTAAGTAATGACCTATTAATAACCTATTGTAGGGTAGAGTGGGAAAAGCCTAGGCAGCTGGACTGCATTTAGCTCTAACACAGCTTATAGGGCCAGAGGACAGATCTTTTATTAAGAGGGGGGGAGTACTAAAATATGGGAAGTACATGTAGGAAGTATGAAAATTGCATGCATTTGTGATTTGGTGATTGGTTACATGTACAGCACATCTGAGAACAGTATATTATATTTTTTTTATTTAATACTATACAAACAAATTCAAGGCCTGCAATGTCACCATTTTACGGGCTAGGCCACTTGGTCTTTGATGTTATCTGTTTTTTGAGGGCACAAATGCCAGGGCAGCAAGGCCATCAGACAGAATTTAAAAAAAGGGTTGAAGGTGATTTAATTTTGAATACATAAATAGTAGAACTATTAGTAAAAAAAGAGAATGCGGTAAGACTTTATATTAAGGCCGGTCTATAATGTGTTATAACCACGTCTGGTGACGCGAGGTTACTATAGTATAGGTACAGTACTTCAGTAAATGTACTTTAGTTACTTTACACCAGGGGTCTTCAACGTTTTCAGGCCAAGGACCCCCTAGCTGAGAGAGAGCTGAAGCAGGGACCCCCACTATATTGTATAAAATTGTGTTTCAGATTCAACTTTTTTTGTTCACGGGGTCTGCTCTTTTTTCCCTCTACACCTATAACTCTTTGCCAAAAATAGCCGATCTACAAGCTCTATATAATGCTTTATAATGCACTTATAATGCATTTTTGGTGGGGAGCGGTTTGCAGTGCTTGTATAAGTGTTGTAACTCTTCCTCTCCAAACTCCTCCAAGAGTTTCTACAGGGAATCAAACATCTCAGTGGCTTAACACATTGGCTGCCAGAGTTTTCTCTTTTTTTTCTACAGTAGACTGGCAGACTTTTTCAATGAAAAAAAGAAAGTACTCAGGAGCCGAGATACAGAATTTTTAAGTTTTAAGTTAACAAGGAAGTGGATGGGAGTCTAAATCTTCGAAAAATCATATCTCCTTGGTCTTTGGGTCAAATTATTTTTATTTTTATTTTTTTCTTCAAAATAAAACGCAGATCTGCGTCTTTGGCAGCCTGCGTTCTAAGGGGCTCAATAGAAAGCAGATCTGCGTTTTTGGCAGCCTGCGTTCTAAGGGGCTCAATAGAACGCAGATCTGCGTCTTTGGCAGCCTGCGTTCTAAGGGGCTCAATAGAACGCAGATCTGCGTTTTTGGCAGCCAATGTAACACCGGGCTCCAGTACAGGATGGTCAAGGCGGGCACCCCATAGCCCATCCCAATCAACTAGAACACTTTATCCGGTCACATTACATATTCAAGAAGTATGTCTGTATGTAAGTTTGTATTTTGAAGCATGCACCTTTTAAATGACCAGCAATATTTATAGGAAAGGAGAGAAAATAGCAACATACATACATTCACAATTAACAAGTCAAATTAAGATATGGGCTACTTGACAGCGCACCACAACAGCAGATTAAAAACATTGTAGGTAATGCCACACCACACAACACAACACAACACAACACAACACAACACAACACATCACATGAAAAACCTTATAGGTGACAGGGCATCACACAACAGATGAAAAAACATTACAGGTGACAGGGCACCACACAACAGATGAAAAACATTATAGATGATTGTGCAGAATGTGCACCAAACAAAAAACATTATTGGTACACTCACCGGCCACTTTACGTCACTTACACCATCATAGGTGCACTTTCTGGGCTTTTGGCTGTGCAAAATCTTCAATCTGATCCTTAAGCTCCAGCTGGCGCGCAAAAGCACTCTTGATCGATAGTATGGCAAGTCCAGAGAGATGGCTCATAGCCCATTGAGCTCTTCAGATAACTTTTAATCAGCTTCATCAATTTAGAAAAGGAACGTTTGGCAGACGTCAACGTTACTGGGATTGTTAAGAAAAGCGTTTTAACTGTGCAGACTGAAACTTGCAATAGTTCTCAGCAATCAGCATCTTTGATAGCTCTTGGACTGTAGATTATGTCATCTTTGTAGATATCCACCTGTCGATTTGTTGCAGTACGTTTATTGTCTGTTGCAGTACAAACAGAATGAAGGTAACTTTAAAGGACCCGATTATAATGTTAAAGGAGAATTTTGGACTACATTTTTCTTGCAGTAGAAAAATTACATAAATCCATCCTGAGTCCACAGCAGCTAAAAACCAGAGCTGAAGGTCCATGCTCTAGATCGCGTATTTTTATCGCGATGTTACATACTTTTTTTTGTTCATATCTGACTTTCCTAATGACAGAAAACTGTCCAGTGTTTTTGTCCCAAATGGGCCACGGTAGTGTTCGATCAGTTATCGAGGGCAAAATCTCGGCTTGCGAGACTTCCGGAGGGGCTCATCTCACACATCTTGCCTGACAGAAACAATTTTTTGCCTGACAGTCACAAGCGCGCTCCCGTGTAGATCATCTACGCCCCATTTAACACCATAAAAGGCAACCGGGAACTAACGTCAGACCATAACGTCATCACGCTTCAAAATGGACAGATATACAAGCTCACAACGCGCCAGTACGCACCCACTTGACAACTTGTAGATTAGCGCAAGCGAGTCCCTCACGCTGAGCGCTAATGAAGTAAATACTAAATAGCCTACTCTCCTGTGTAATGACGAGAATAAGAAGTTAGTTTACAAAGTTTAACCTCACGACCAAAGGCTAATAAAACTTGGCAAGGATATTATGTTAGCCCTTTCTACTGAACAATTGCTAACTCACCTTTGCCGAGGTAAAAAGATGATTATGGAATCTGCAGATATCCGCAAATTTGTATCAGAGCTTTATAGATTACTGCAGGGGAATCTGTCCTTTGGACGAACCCTCCACTGTATTGGAAATGGAGTAGGCTAATGGACACGACAAGATTTCCCCCATACTGTATCCTCATCAAGGTAAGACTGCATGCGTTCATGTGATCACTGATGTGGTCAATATTATAAATTAATAGTGCGATGGAGTTGGCATTAAACTTAAAGCCCAATAGCGAAACTGTGGCCACAGTTGCAGAAACGGCAAACACGCAGAGGGAACTAATAATTCAGCTCTAAATGCGTCAACTGAAAAGAAATAAAAAGCGGTTGAATTTGCATCATGTCATGTCTGTAATAGGCCTAGTATGCATAGAAGCACCAGATCGTTGACATATTTTTTATGTGTTGACAAATGCTGGGCACATACATATTTTATTTGAGGTTTGGCACTATTGTAATTGATTTTGCATGAAGAATAAAGCATTCTAAAGACATACGCAAGCTTTCATCCCACTCCCTCAATAGCCCTGCAGTTCCCTGGCCATCTACTCATCTGTTCTCACTTCCCTAACATGACAATTTGACAGAGATTGAATGGAAGAGTCCAGTCGTTACTCCTTCCATTCAATCTCTGTCAGATTGTCAAGTTATGTCAGAGTGTTCAACTTCTGTATTGCTGTTTCATATAGTGTTTAATAACCAACCACCTCAGATTCTGTTCAGCCTGCTCCTGTGTGTTTCACCTTGTACAGTACCTGTCTTGTACCTGTCACCTGGGATCTGGGGAAAGCCCGCTCCCTTGCTCTACAGTAAACGCATTGTACTTGAGCCTGCTCTGCCCCGGGCTGTTCCGCACTTGGATCCTATTCTCCTGACGCAACATAATTAGTTCATTTTGTGGGAGAACTATAGCCCTCCACCACCACTATACAGTTGCTTGCAAATTAAATTATTGCAGAAGGCCACAAGAGAAAAATCTGAGACAAAAACACTTGCGATATCTTAGCTGGAATTTCAGAAGAGGCATGTTTGAATATTTAAAGTAAATTGGCTGTACAACAGACTTGGTCACTCCTCAAGTCACAATGTCAACTAATGTTTATTTTGCATTTTATCATGATTTTCATGAATTGAGGCATTTTGTTCAAAACGGACTTATCCTGCAAACTTTGGAAGCCAATCTTTGCCAATCAGGATGGAATATCAAAAATCGGACAGATCCGTCTTGATCACATGACTATAGAGATACTGTGTACCGATGTACGTGATGTTTGGACAAAATCTGTAGGAGTAATATCAAATTAGTTTAGCAAAATCAGCCTCCTGGTGGCGCTATAACAGGCCAATCTGAAAATTTGGCATCCAGAGAGTGTGTGTGCATAGTTTCGCTGCGTGCCGGAGATTAACTGCTCGCAGACAGACGGACACACGGACAGACAGACAGGGTGCAAAACATAGTTTCGCCCATGCCTTCAGCCTGGTGGAGACAATAAGTAGCCTTGGATAAGTAAATCCATGCACCCTGCTTGCCAGCAGAGGAAAACATTAAATGTGTTGCCGCAAAACAACAAAAAAAAACATTTAAACAGTTTTGCAGAAACAGCAATGTGAGCACGCTTCCAATGCTATCAATGCACTAAATGGGACATTATCACATTTTAATGGTCTAAGTAGGCGAGATAGTCCAGTAGGTGCCAGTGTTTTGAGCGGGGATGCATCCATGAGGTCCTGTTGCGCTTGGGAAGACCAAAGACTGAGTTGGTGATCAATAGCTCATGTGCCGCACAGGTCTCCAGCAGCAGGGTGCCATTGCTGTTACAGCTGCCCATGCCGTTTTTGCCGAGGACTCCTTCCCATGACTTGTGATCAGTGCCAACCCTGGCATTGAAATCACCAAGGATGATGAGCTTGTCTGCCCTGGGCACTGCCGTGATGGTAGCGGTCAGGTCCTCATAGAACCTCTCCTTCACATCGTCTGGGTTCGTCATCGTAGGGGCATAGGCACTGATGAGTGTGGCAAAGTGTTTGCCTGGAAGAGGCAGGCGCAGCGTCATCAGGCGGTCATTGACACCTTTTGGAGGTGCAGCCAGCTTTCTGACCAAGTTGAATTTAATGGCAAAGCCGACTCCTGCCTCACGTCGCTCTATCTCAGTGCGGCTTATCCAGAAGAATGTATAGCCAGCACCAACCTCTGACAGCTGTCCCTCTCCTGCTAGACGGGTCTCGCTAAGGGCAGCAATCTGAATGCCGTACCTGTCCAGCTCTCTAGCGATCAGGGCAGTTCTCCTCTCAGGTCTTGATAGGTCGCCAGCCCTATCAAGAAGTGTGCGCACATTCCATGCGCCAAGGGTGATCGGTGTCACCTTTATCCTTTTTCCTTGTTTCTTACCGCTGGTAGTGGGACTCCTGCCAGCCGCGGCTAGCTGGCCAGGAAGGGGGTGAGGCAGGCAATTTTTGGGGCACCTTTTCTAGCCCGTTCCTCATGCCACGGAGGTAGGCAGTGCATTCCTAAAGAGGGCTGCCTAGTCACTCGGGGGGCTGCCGAAGTCCAGTACTGCCTCAGTCACTGGACAGCGACCCTATGGCCCGAGCCGCCTACGTGCAGGTTTGTGACTACGGCTTCCAGTGAAATCCACACCTGCCACTTCGCCACTCGCCCGACGCCGCAGGACTTGGAAGGAGGGGGGTTGTGGGGGTTGTGTGTGTGTGTGTGTGTGTGAAGTCATGACTTGCGCAATGGTTTGGATTTAAGTGAGGGTGGGTTGCGCAGCGCCGACCTCACTCTCTCGCCCGAGTCCACCTGTATCCAGTGGCAAGACAGAGTCGAGACGGCTGGAGATGGAGCCGGGTGCAGTGGATGACCTGGATACATTAAATCTTAACACATCCAGCCCGTAGCGCTCCACAAAGCTTGCTGGTATCGCCGTTCTGCCCGTTGAACCGCTGAGGGTTTCCTCCGCGCAGTCTACCGAAAACCAGTCTTCTATCCCAGTGTGTTGGCTAGGCTTGGCACCACGGGAAGTACCATACAGGCATGTAGGAGGACCAGGTCTATCAGTAGGGATATTTTCCTTAGCCAGAGGACCCTTGCTGAGGTAAGGTACTACCTCTCTGCAGCCTGCGGATGCAGTTTAACGTCTTGCCCAGGACACAAGCAGTTCAGCACATTAAAGCACACAAAGTCCAGCCCAGTGGGAGAATAGCATAGGGTATGGGGGTAGTTAGATGACTCTACTAGGCTATACAGGGCTGGGTCCGGCTGGAATAGGCTAAACTAGGGTGTTCTAGACCTTACTAGACTCTAATAGGCTCTATTAGGCTGTAATAGGCTCTTGACAGCCCTGTAGCCCCTTTGCACTTGAGATTAACCACTGTGTCCACGGGCAATAGTTTTACATGAGTTTGTGTCCAACGGCAATAGTTTTACATTAACATTTCTAGGCTATAGTGCAATACTGCCCTGTAAAACCATGAGCCCAGCACAGAGCCCAGCACAGCCAACCAGAGCCCAATACAGCCCACCAGAGCCCAGCAGTTCAGCACATTCCAGCACACCCAAGTCCAGCCCAGTGGGAGAATAGCATAGGGTATGTGGGTAGTTAGTTGGCTGTACTAGGCTATACAGGGCTGGGTCCGGCTGGAATAGGCTAGACTAGAATGCACTAGGCCTTACTAGACTCTAATAGGCTCTATTAGGCTGTACTAGGCTCTTGTCAGCCCTGTAGCCCCTTTGCACTTGAGATTAACCACTGTGTCCACGGGCAATAGTTTTACATGGGTTTGTGTCCACCGGCAATAGTTTTACATGAATATTTCTAGGCTATAGTATAGTACTGCCCCGTACAACCTAACAGAGCCCAGCACAGCCCACCAAAGCCCATTATAGCCCATTATAGCCCACCAGAGCCCAGCAGTCCGGCATATTCCAGCACACAAAGTCCAGCCCACTGGGAGAATAGCCTAGGGTATGGAGGTAGTTAAATGACTGTAATAGGCTATACAGGGCTGGGTCCAGCTGGAATAGGCTAGACTAGAATATTCTAGGCCTTACTAGGCTCTAATAGGCTCTATTAGGCTGTACTAGGCTCTTGTCAGCCCTTTAGCCCCTTTGCACTTGAGATTAACCACTGTGTCCACGGGCAATAGTTTTACATGAGTTTGTGTCCACCGGCAATAGTTTTACATTAACATTTCTAGGCTATAGTGCAATACTGCCCTGTAAAACCAGGAGCCCAGCACAGAGCCCAGCACAGCCAACCAGAGCCCAATACAGCCCACCAGAGCCCAGCAGTTCAGCACATTCCAGCACACCCAAGTCCAGCCCAGTGGGAGAATATCATAGGGTATGTGGGTAGTTAGTTGGCTGTACTAGGCTATACAGGGCTGGGTCCGGCTGGAATAGGCTAGACTAGAATGTATTAGGCCTTACTAGACTCTAATAGGCTCTATTAGGCTGTACTAGGCTCTTGTCAGCCCTGTAGCCCCTTTGCACTTGAGATTAACCACTGTGTCCACGGGCAATAGTTTTACATGGGTTTGTGTCCACCGGCAATAGTTTTACATGAACATTTCTAGGCTATAGTATAGTACTAACCCGTACAACCTAACTGTTAGGCTGTACGGGGCAGTACTTCAGGCCCTAACAGAGCCCAGCACACTGCAGCACAGCCCACCAGAGCCCAGCAGCCCAGCACACCCAAGTCCAGCCCAGTGGGAGAATAGCCTATAGGGTATGTGGGTAGTTAGTTGGCTTTACTAGGCTATATGGGGCTGGGTCCGGTTGGAATAGGCTAGACTAAGGTGTTCTATGCTGTACTAGACTCTAATAGGCTCTATTAGGCTGTACTAGGCTCTTTTCAGCCCTGTAGCCCCTTTGCACTTGAGATTTACCACTGTGTACACGGGCAATAGTTTTACATGAGTTTGTGTCCACAGCCAATAGTTTTACATTAACATTTCTACGCTATAGTGCAGTACTGCCCCGTACAGCCCAACAGAGCCTTACACCTATTACACTATTATACTTATGGCGAACCAGCCATGGACCCCCTAGAAGTCCCGGTGGTCCCCAAACCACACTTTCGGAGCCAACCATGGACCCCCTTGGAAACCCCTCAGGGACCCCCAGAGGTCCCCAAACTACATTTTGGGAACCAGCCATGGCTGCTCTAGGTTGTTGCGAACTAGCCATGGATCCCCTGGAAACCCCGGGGGTCCCCAAACCACACTTTGGGAACCAGCCATGGACCCCTTGGAAACCCCTCAGGGACCCCCAGAGGTCCCTGAACCACACTTTAGGAACCAACCATGGTAGTACAAGGCTGTTTGAAGCTCAACCAGGCTGTAGTAGGCGAGACCATGGCTCTCTGCTGCCCCCCATTGAGAAAATGTAGTCGGCACAGAGACTAGGCTTCGTGGACACTAAGAGTGTCCACGCTCCATAGCCACTATGGGAAATGAACCGTGCCGAGTCCACCGGCAGTATATTGTCCACGGGCCATAGGATTTTCTATTGGGACTCCCTGAAATGGACACCACTTTTATTGTTGTTATTATTATTACTAGACCATACCCGGTGAAGGGCGCCCTTCACCATACCCGGTGAAGGGCGCGCGTCCCCTCGTATATATATAAATATTTGCTATATAAAAGAGCAAAATAGGCTTGCTATTTTCTGTTGCCCTGCAGCAGGCTTGAGTATATTTTTGATGGCATTTTACACCACTAACAACATTAATCAGAGAATCACACGTCTTTGTCACAACTCGTGTTTTGTCTTTTTTAACCAACACAGTACAAAGTACTGGACACACAGATGACACACAGGTCATAGATGACTCAGGTCATAAACCTGGAAATACAGGAAAATAAACGTTGTATTACCATATATTCATAGCATATATGATTCAACAGCAGGTAATGTAGCACAGTCTATCACAGTAGAACCGAAATAGCAGAAAATGACTACAATACCTGTAGTGGCTATTTGTCAACAACAATAAAAACTCCAAAAGGCCACTGAGGCACCAGGTAAAAGTGGATCTTACGCAGATCAGGCGTTTGTAAATGAGTCCATTGTCCAGACAAGGCAGCGACGTTTTTGTGGCATTTATTATCTTCACCAAGTTCACCATGACAAGGACAATACAGCAAGATGGTCAAAAGTTTGCTAGACTCTGGCCCTGATACTGGTAAAAAACCATAGACCTTCCCGGTGCCCACTGACTGCTGCTGTGCCCTGATTGACTTAAGTAAACCCAGCTGTGTGCCCAAATTGACCCATAACCTTCAAAATAAAAGCATTTTAGCTGGAACACAAATTAACTTAAATATTATGTCTGTAAATGAATTAATTCTACAAAACAAATCAAGTAAATAAATACATTCAATAAATGTGAAAAATACTGAATAGCTTCCACATTCCGGCCCCTAATTGTGAGAATCACAATTACTCTTATGTAAAACATATAAGGGAGCTATTCTCTCTATCCATGAGCCATAGTGTCTTCTTTGTCTCCTTCTCTGTAGACACTGCAAGATAAACAGATGGTAAGAAGACAGGATAGAAAGAGAAAATAGATAGAAGAATTGTCCGTGGTCTTATTCTGTGGCCTCCACCAGCAGGCAGATCTTCGTCACAGGTCTCTCCAAGACGCTGGTTTTGGTTTGAATGCACACAGAGCGGACCAATCCTTTGGAGTCAGACTTGATACTCACAACTCGACCCATCTTCCAGGATCCTCTTGGAGCTGTAGCATCGGCAATGATGACAATATCTCCTGGGGAGAAGTTTCTTCTTGGGGCTGCCCATCTCTGTCTTTCTTGCATCACAAGTAAGTATTCAGATGTCCATCTTTTCCAAAACAGCTCTGCGATATACTGTACTTGCTTCCATTTCCTTCTGATGTACAGGTCACTCTTTTCAAAGAGTCCAGGGGGAAAGATGGGTTTTCCCTTCAGCAGAAGAACATGGTTTGGGGTGAGGGCCTCGAGGTCATTAGGGTCATCAGACACTTTTGTGAGGGGTCTGTCATTTAATATCGCCTCTACTTCACAAAGCAGTGTCTGCAGGCCTTCATCATCCAAAACCTGTTGTCCAAGAACAGAGGTCAGTATACTCCTTACTGATCGAATGAGACGCTCCCAAACGCCACCTTGGTGTGAGGCTGTTGGCGTATTAAAGCTCCACTTAATTCCATCCTGAATTAGAGCATCCTGGATCTTTGCATTATTCAAAGCGGCAAGACTTTGCTTCAACTCCTTGTTTGCTCCAATAAAATTTGTGCCGTTGTCAGATCTTAAACTTGACACAGGGCCTCTTCTGCAAATGAATCTCCTCAAGGCATTAATGCAAGAGTCTGTATCAAGGGAATGTGCCACCTCCAGGTGTACTGCACGGCTGGTCAGACAAGTGAAAATCACTCCATACCTTTTTAGAAGGCTTCTTCCTCTTTTCACTTCTATGGGGCCAAAATAATCAACTCCCACTTTAGTAAAAGGAGCCTTGTCTGGCACAACTCTCTCTTCAGGCAGGTCTGCCATCTTCTGTTCCCCAAGTTTTCCTCTGTGCCGTCTACACACCATGCATTCTGTAATAGTCTTTCTTGCAGCTGAATTGGCATTAATTATCCAATACCTCTGTCTTAGTCTGTACAACATATGGTTCCTCCCAGCGTGTCCTAGTTGTTGATGGATATGACGTAAAATGAGCTGGGAGACATGCAGGTCTTTGGAAAGAATAACAGGATGCTTTGTTTCTGATGGTAATGCAGACTTGTTCAAACGACCACCAACTCTGAGAATGTCATCCTCCAGTATGGGGTCTAGCTTGTACAGTGGACTGTCCTTGGAGACGATATTTGAGCCTTGTTTGAGGGAGGCAATTTCACTTTTGAACCTGTGTTTCTGAACAAAATGAATGATTGCCTTCTCTGCTTCATCACAATCTTCTGGTGTCAAATGTTTTCCACCGAGTGTGGTTTTGAAGCTCTTAAGTTTCTGTTCAACTGTACTTTTAACTCCTGCATCCTTGTCACTTTCAGTAGCTTTAAGTTCCTTTTTCTTTTGACTCAGAAGCAACAGAAGTCTTTTAAGTTCAAGGAACCAGGCAACAGACGTTTTAAGCTTCTTCCAAGATGAGAAGTAGTTGATGAGATGGTCTGTTGGATTTTCTGAATCCTTAACAATGGCATTCACTGCTGCTTCTTTTTTGACCTCCGGGTCATCCATGGGAATCACTGAATCCATTTCCAGTGTAGGCCACTCACTCTCAGGCAAATACAGGAATTCTGGGCCTTTAATCCATTTTCCATGTGTGAGAAATTCTTCGGCTCTCAATCCACGTGATGCTTCGTCAGCAGGATTGGCCTTGGTGCCCACATACTTCCACTGGTCAACATCTGTAGCTTCTCTGATCACAGTGACTCTGTTGGCAACAAATGTATGAAAACGTCTGGTTTCATTGGAGATGTATTTGATGACAGTCGTGCTATCGGTCCAAAACACTGACTTCTCCAGTTGCCATTGTAGTTCCCTTTGAAGCATTACATCCATTCTGACAGCGAGGACTGCTGCTGTGAGCTCCAAACGAGGAATAGTGATGTGCTTCAGAGGTGCAACTCTGGCCTTTCCAGCAAGAAATGAAACATGCACCTTATCGCCATCTTCCAGTCTCAGGTACGACACTGTACCATAACCAGCTTCACTGGCATCAGAAAAATTATGAATTTGTGCTTTCAAACATGTTTCAAAGTTCAGGGTTTTGATACAGCGTTCCACCTTGAATACACTCATCTTTTGGAGGTCGCTCAGCCAATCAGACCACTGTTTGGAGAAGGAGGGGGAAATTTGTTCATCCCACTTCAGGTTTTGCCGGCAAAGCTCCTGCAACAGTAACTTGGCTGGCATTGTAAAAGGAGCCAAAAATCCTATAGGGTCATACAGAGAGCTGACCACCGACAAGATACCTCTCCTGGTCTGTGGGCGTGGCTGTAATGAAGTCCTAAAGCTGAACTGGTCGGACTCCACGCACCATTGCAGTCCAAGTGCTCTTTCCATAGGCAGGCGATCTGTGTCCAAATCCAGCTCTTTCATCTCTGTTGCTCTGATGTCACCTGGGATTGATGTCAAGACACAACGGCTGGTTGTCACCCATTTTTGGAGGTTGAATCCTCCCTGACTACAGAGCAGAGTCAAATCCTTTACAAGCTTAATGGCATCTCCTTCCGAGGCTGTAGACTTCAGGCAGTCGTCTACATAAAAGTTGTGATTGACTGTTTTGATCACTTCAGGAGGGAAGTGAGCTGCATTGTCCTCTGCAGTTCGCCTCAAGGCGTAATTGGCGCAGCTGGGGGACGAAACAGCTCCAAACAAGTGTACCCTCATTCGATATTCTGCTGGTTCCTGGCCAGTGTTGCCCTGAGGCCACCATAGAAAGCGAAGAAAGTTCACATGTTTATCAGGCACCCGCACCTGATGAAACATGGCCTGGATGTCAGCCATGACTGCGACAGGCTCTTTTCTGAAGCGAATGAGGACCCCCATAAGAGTGTTGGTGAGATCGGGGCCCTGTAAGAGCTGACAATTCAGAGATGTTCCTTTGTATGAGGCTCCACAGTCATATACAACCCTCAGCTTTCCTTTGGTGGGGTGATGTACTCCATGGTGGGGAATGTACCACACTTTTCCCTCATCTTGTTCCAGCTGTTCAATGGGTACAACCTCAGCATAACCTTGAACCAGCATATCATTGATGAATGAGGTGTACTCCTCTTTAAACTTGATGTTCTTTTCAAATTTCCTCTTCAGGCCTTGAAGTCGCTGCTCTGCAACACAGCGGTTATTTGGCAAGACCGGTTCCTCTTCTCTGAAAGGTAAGTCAATGTAATAATGTCCATTTTTCAGTTCTGTAGTACTTCTCATTATATTCATGAATTTAATGTCCTCTCTTGACATTGCCAATTGCCCCTCTGTTGTTTTTTCATTAAAATCATGGTTGTATTGCTTAATGAGCATCTCTTCCAGATGTTCCACAGATATGCGGTTTGTTGTGACAACAGAGCAGCCAGTCTTAACTCTGCCGTTACTTCCACTCCTAAGTGGTCCATTAATGACCCAGCCGACTCTTGTTCTGACTGCGTATGGGCCTTCATCTTGGCTGTTGATCAGCTCCCATGGTTCCATCACTTTTGCTGCATCGGTTCCGATGAGCAAATCCACATCTGCATTCAAGTCGTGCAGCTTTATGTTACTCAAGTAAGGCCATTTTTCCACATCATCCTGTCGTGGAATGTTCACACGTGACACTGGCATAACTCTTTGGGTTAAGACATTGGGCAATTCAATAAAATCATCTGTATCCATGCAAGACACTTCCAAGTGAGACAATACATTGGTACTCACAATTTTCTTTTGCCCCATTGTTTGCAATAGAATACTGGCTGGCTTGCCACTTAGCCCCAATCTCTTTGCAAGGCTATAAGTGCAAAAGGTACCGGAACTCCCCGGGTCCAAAAATGCATAGGTCTGCACAACTCTGTCACTCATTTGGCTTTTCACTTGAACTGCAACAATCGAAAACACAGCATTGCACTCATCTCCGGCCCCTATATGGCCACATGTCTGAGACTGACCAGATGTTACACTCAGAGGGCTCACAGGTTCTTGTGCTTCATTACAAGGTGTACTCATACCCTTCTGCTCAATGTGAAGGACTGATGGATGCTTTTGCTGACACACACTGCAATCCAATCGACTCCTGCAGTCTTTGCTCATGTGTCCCCGTTTCAAGCAACCAAAACAAATTCCATGCTCCTTTATGAAATGTATCTTGTCCTTTTGTGTCTTTAACTTAAACTGTGAGCATTTTTCAAGTGAGTGGCTGTTTTGTTGGCAGAATAAGCAGCATTTGTTGTAACTTTGGGCAGAAAAGGACTTGATCTTATTATCCATGTAGCCTTTGTTTCCATCTTTCATTGCAGTGACACCGGTGGCAAAGGTGCCCTGTTTCCTATGCCTTGGTTCACTGACAGTGGGGGGTTTGTTGCAGCTGGTAAATTTTGAGTCCTGAATATTTCCAAACAGTGGGTCAGAGGCAATTCTAACTTGTTTTTCAACAAAGTTCACAAGGTCAATGAATAGTGCTCTGCAACCGCGTCTCTCCTGCAAATCACATGCATGGCTCCTCCACTTCTCCCTCACCTTATAAGGAAGCTTCATCATGATGTTTCTGAGGTTTGATGGCATGTCCAACTCATTCATGTGCATGATTCGTTGTGTTAAATTTGAGCATTCCCGTAAGAACAGAGAAAAGGATTTCAGTGATTTGACATCTTCTGCTTTAACCAGAGGCCAGCTGTCAATTTTGTCCATATAAGCAGAAGCAATTTTATATTCATTTCCAAAATGTTCAGCAAGCAGGGATTTGGCTCTTTGGTATCCTTGAACAGAGGGGAGGTGCTGACAACTTTTCACCAGGTCTCTTGGTTGCCCCCTGGTGAACTGCTCCAAGAAATGTAAACAATCACTTGCATTATCAGTTTTAACCTCAACACAATTTTCAAAGGATCTGATGAAAGAATGATACTGAAGAGGATCACCATCAAATGGGGGTATATTTCTCACTGGTAGGGAGGATGCTAAATTTTGCTGGACTAACATTGTAGTGATGTCAGTTTGGCGTTGCATGATATTCACAATGTCATTTTGGGTTTCATTATTGCATGTCATATTCAAAGAGGATGCTTGTCCTGTCTGTTGAGCATCATGAATCACTTGTGCTGGTGCTTGAGTGTATAGTGGTCTGAGGTCCGTCTGTAACACTGCCATTTGTTTAGACCTGACAGTTTGTGATGTGTCTTTAAACCTGATGGTTTCCTTTGGTCTTACAGTGACAGCCTGGGCATTAGGGTAAAAGTCATTTTGCATGTTATTTTTGTCATTTCTCTGTGGGACAAATTGATTAGCCTGAGGATTGAGTTGTCTTGTACTCTGAGCCTTGTTCCTTTCCAGATAAGAGTTCATTCCATCCCTTTTGGAGCTGCATTTTGAGTTAGTTTCCAGAACATTGATTTTTGCATTAGTTGCAGCTAGCTCAGTCTCCAGAGCAAACTGTTCCTTTTCTTTTCTTAGCTCCTCCTCCTTTGCTTCCAACTGATGTTTCCTTTGTAAAGCCTTCATGCGCTCCACAAGTGCTGCTTTGTCAGCCTCTGCTTTTAACATGGCAGATGCGGTGGATGATGCTTTAGACACATTTGAGTATGTTTTGTGTTGCCTTTCCTTTGGACCTGAAATGTTAGAGGCACTGTCCTCTGGATTGATATCATCAATAACAGCATTTTGTTTAGTCTCAACATCATTTTCATCAACATCAACATTGCCAACATCATTGTCATTATTTTCCCCTTCATTGTCAACATTGTCATTATTTTCAACTTCATTATTTTCAACTTCATTTGATTCCACATAAGGGTGCCCAGCAGCAGACAACCAATCCTTTACAGACTCAGTGAAATTACAAAATTTCATCATTGTTGCATTGAAATATGTATTTTGCCTTTTGACCTCCTCCTCGGGCAAATCCATATTTATGAACGATTCATGCATGTCCTTAGCGTCCTCATAACACTTGATGAAGTTGCACAAATGAGCTCGCACAGACTTCACATTGTCAGTAGATTTCATCCAGACACGTATTGGTTCAATGTATTTCTTGGCCTGTTTGATTTTTGCGGATCTCTTTTCTTGGCACGTTTGTATGTAAAACGCCAAACCTTTTGGGGTAAACTTGAAGCCCCGTTTAACAGAGGGATCGGGCAGAGCAACATTCTCCTCCACACTTGAAACATTTGAATCAACCAGCTGCTCCATATTGTCTGATTTAGTTCACACAGGCAATTATATTGACACTTCCACGTCGGAGATTTATGAATAAATGTATTTTCAAGTCGAACAACTCCCAATATTCATCAACATGTAGCGAAAGGGTAATTCAGTCACTCCAAATAAGTTTGCCTTTTTCCAATAAAGCTGACAGATTATCCTTCACATACCAGTGTTATGCTGTTGTGGAGTAGGTTTATGCGGCGTCCATTTAAGCCGTGGGTGGTCCTCCGTTCTCCGATCGTGTCTTTAACAGCTTGATCCAAGTCAATTCAAAGTTTCACAAAAAGTCATTGAGCATTGTCTTTGATCTCCAGATCAAACGCTGGTGCGCCGACGTGTTCCTTTGTCCTCTGATTAGGGTGATCATCTGTTTGAGCGTGGTGGCTTCCAGTCCAAACGTCCATGCAGTGCAAAAAATCCAAAACAACAATAAAAGTGTCCGCTTCAATAAGGAAGGTTTTTTACTTTATGTAGTGGCTATTTGTCAACAACAATAAAAACTCCAAAAGGCCACTGAGGCACCAGGTAAAAGTGGATCTTACGCAGATCAGGCGTTTGTAAATGAGTCCATTGTCCAGACAAGGCAGCGACGTTTTTGTGGCATTTATTATCTTCACCAAGTTCACCATGACAAGGACAATACAGCAAGATGGTCAAAAGTTTGCTAGACTCTGGCCCTGATACTGGTAAAAAACCATAGACCTTCCCGGTGCCCACTGACTGCTGCTGTGCCCTGATTGACTTAAGTAAACCCAGCTGTGTGCCCAAATTGACCCATAACCTTCAAAATAAAAGCATTTTAGCTGGAACACAAATTAACTTAAATATTATGTCTGTAAATGAATTAATTCTACAAAACAAATCAAGTAAATAAATACATTCAATAAATGTGAAAAATACTGAATAGCTTCCACAATACCCATGAGGCATTCTGAACCATGAGCCAACAACGCGTCGCCCCAGCTACCATTAAGTTACAGTGTCCAAGTTACAATACACAAAATACACCAAAATAATACTTTTCAATGGACTACTTGGGTAGCACTGATAATATTAACCACAGTAAGGTTCATAAAGTGTGTTGATGAAACGTTTACATTGTTGATTAAGTCACGATGACGACGTTAGCATTAGCGTTAGCCGCATGCTAGCGCCAAACGTCCGTTAGCTTAGCATCACGCTAACGGCTCATAGTAACTTGGTTTGGCTAATAAACATTAATCCCAACTAACGCCAACACAGTAATGGATGTAAACATACACAGACATGCTTTGGACATTATTATCAGGTTGCATGTTGGTGGTATGGGGTTCGTTTGGTTTGGCCTCGTTTTCATAGACCTCGTTGCTTGTTTCTCTCGCGAAACCTGTGGCCATGTTTCCCATTGAACCCGGAAAAAAAACCTACGTCCGCTGCCACTACTGCTCCCGGTTTGGCTACAATGGGAAACATGGCCACAGGCTGACTAAATAAGCGATTTAAACGGGTAGTTTCGCTGGCGACCTAAAATATTATGCAGCCGACCAAACCTTAAACATCCGTGCGGTTTAGAATCTACCATTAGTTTTGGGATACGATGTATACAAAAGGGTAAACAGCGGAGCCTTGGCGGACGTTCGCCCGATCCTGGAAGAGAACGACATAGAACCGTTCTTTATGGAGCTAATGTGCATCGTGTGTGGGGAAACAAATCTGGAGTGTTTACTTTCCACAGCAGAGAGTGGGCGGGGTCTATGGTGTAGCGTCGGCGTCGGTGTTGCCATGTCCGCCGATTGTAATCGCTTTAGGGCCAATGTTGGTGTTATAGGGTTCGTTTGGTTTGGCCTCGTTTTCATAGACCTCGCTGCTTGTTTCTCTCGCGAAACCTGGCACACAACGACGCATGCGCAGTTTGATCAAGAGTCCACCCTACCACCAACCACCACCCACCAACCACCACCGTGAGCTTACTAGAATTATAATAGGATTATTATTATTACTTCAGACAAAACATGGCTGTTCCTCTTCTACATCATCACCATCACCACATCATCACAGTTTGAAGCCCAATTTACCTCCCTATCATGAGCTCCTCGGCCCTGCTTGGGCTAGTTCCATCTGTCTAGTGCAAGGAAGGTGTTATAGCAGACGTCTCTTCTTCATTGAAGTGTGACCCTGTGAACGTTCACAGGCTCTTCAATTAACCTGAGCTCTTACTGTGACTGAGACAGACTATGACAGGCAGGAGACACTCCTAGGATGACTTTACACAGGACAAAATAAAATGGCTATCCTTTTGTTGATCTGATAGCATTTCTATGCTGATGTTTTTATGGGCATTCCTATAGACTTTGTGCATAGTTCTAAGCAGGTCAGTGCATTTATTAGGTGGTTTCAGAGTTACTAGTTTGTGTAAGTGTATAGTGAAAACAATACAGCAATGAGTTGATATTAAATCTAAATGTATTTTTGAATGGTTGTCTATTTACAAAAGCAAGTATCAGTATTTGAACTCAAGTGAAGAAAAAACTAAACAAACTTTAACTCAAGTAATGGGGTTGCGTACTTTGTCAGAAAAGAGAGAGTGAAAGAGGGATTGATTAGGACAGTGATTCTCAACCTGTGGGCCGTGGCTGGAGATATTAGCTGGAGGGATAATCGCAGTGCTTGGCTGCCAGTACAGCCCCAGGCGGTTGCTGAAATGAGTGTGCATGGAAGCGTATAGGCATGACATCGCAATTTACTGTATCATGATTATGGGATTATGCACGTACAGCTAAGTGTATGAGAGTAAATTAAATTACCACTCAGGATTCTACTGTGTGTGTACCCTTATCTAGAAAGAGAACGTGACGTCACCCCATTGAAAGTAATAGCGAAAGCCTCTCAGGATGGCGCCACCTGTCCATTGAACTCCATTGAACGGTTCCTCAAGTATATAGCGTACATAGCTTTTATCTTTTTTTTCCTTTCTTTTTACCAGCTTGCAAGCTGGTCTAGGAAGAGACTGACCTACTAGTCATCCATTTGTTCGACATATTCTCGACATGTTTTCAATCATTGGCTGTCCTTTAAGCTAATGGGGATACTTTCCCATACTCTGAACGGGCGGTCTCGTCCTCCCAAGCTATGGTACTAGACACGCCTCTCGCCTCTGCCTACAGTATGCCTACTATACACGCCTGCCTTCGGTTCAAATCTCCGTGACACAGAGTAATATATAGGACAAGATTTAAGTACTGTACAGTACTTGAGTAAATGTACTTAGTTACTTTACACCCCTGCATACGAGCAACGTAGCGTCTGTTCTGGCCTAGCAGTGTTGCCAGATTCTGCGAGAGAAATAAGCTACAGGTCTAGGAAAACAAGCTGCGCTACACGGCACATACACGGCAAACACACACACACACACACAGAGAGAAAAAAGAAAGCAAGCTGGTATACATGACTGAGTCATGTCTTGTTTTTCTGCAGATCTTCTTGTGTATGAACTCTCATACCTGAATACACATTTGGATGTCTGTACTGTACACGTGAGTGTTTAGCTGAATTCAGGTGTATGCATGCTTGTATACGTGTACTTAATAGTACTATGTTGACACTATACAGTGGGCTACATTCCTTTTATGCACTGACTTCCATGCCTAAATTATTTGTGTGTGTGTGTGTGTGTGTGTGTGTGTGTGTGTGTGTGTGTGTGTGTGCGTGCGTGCGTGCGTGCGTGCGTGCGTGCGTGCGTGCGTGCGTGCGTGCGTGCGCGTGCATGTGGGTATGCAAACATATTAAAAAGATACAAATAAACCGGGACTGAGAAATGACAGGCCAGCCACCAAAGTCAAAGCAACCATCTGTTCTCTCCAGTGGCCCAAGTCCACACAGACTAACAGTTACAGGTCTCCCAATGCCAGTCCACTCACTATCCGTCTTCAGTTCCAGCGGGCAGGGGACGGATCAGCAAGGAGGCCTGCCAGAGTTCCCTGATTACAAAGGAGTATGCACGAGCATATACAAATGCTCCTCAGCACTGCTGGTCTCCCTCAGCTGCCTCTGAGCTCATTTGAAAGTGGGATGCTTTGATGTTAGAGGGTGAAAGAGAAAATATGTATGTGTGTGTGTGGGGGGTGTGTGGGTGGGGGGGGGGGGGTGCACGTGTTGTTGCATGTTGTGTACAGCAGTTCTGGAACATGAATGAAAAGCTGTGGCTGCTGAATGGAATGTTTCTGTGTCATGTCTGTCATTCATAAAAAGATAGGGAGAGGAGGCATGCTTTGTTTTCCTTTGCTTCTCTTCATGATTAAACCTTCCTTTATTAATGGTCTGGAAATATATAGTTGATTTACTCACAATTTGAATTGTATTATTATCATTTTATTAATGTTATATCTGTCAAATAAAATCTGTGCTGGAATTTTCTTTTTTCTCTCATGTAATGGAACTAAAAGAAATCTTCAATACTTTAGGTGGGTAACGGTGGGTATGAATATGACTTCATCTGACAGAGATAATCAAGCAGTAGCCACCTTTAGCATAACTAAGTATTATATAACAACGTGCGTGCGTGCGTGCGTGCGTGGGGATGAGGTTTGTGACATTGCTCAGAATTATGGCCAAAACTGCTGACTTAACCTCAGGGGAAGTGAGCCTTTTAAGGACACTGTTAAGGAGAACAAAAGGCCATCATCATTGATTCCTCCCACCTACTGTAGTGTCAGCACCCGTTCAGCTCAATCCAAATCAGAACATGGAGGAGGAGGAAGAGCAAGCCTTTGTTACTGTTAAATACGATACCCCCCTCTCTCTCTCTCTGTTGATGGCACATTGTTGTACGGGAGACAGATCTGTCCATAGGATGCAACCGGAGGAGCCACCTTCAGAAACTAACAAGACACAAGACTCTTCATTATTTAGTTTATCTCAGTGAGCGTCCAGTTTGCTTTCACAGGTATACAGGCGTATGCAAGTTGCTGAAATGAACTGTCATACAAGTCTCACATTAACATTTACAATTTCAAGAAAGACAGAAAGAATAGAGAGAGAATGAAGAAACAAGGAAAACAGGTCATACTAAGTCATACAGATATCCTAATATAATAGCAATATAGTACGGAAGTCCTGATGTGACCCCCTGGGAAGATATTTTCCCATTCAAAATCCCATAGATGTTTTTTTATATATATAATATAAGAAATAATAGAAGATCATATTTGATGAAACAACTGAGAACTCATCTCCCCTACATCCTACTATCAATGTGTGAAATCTCTGTCCGTTATTTGCTGTTGTTGGTGCATGATTGTAGCCTATACTTGTAGATTTTTTCAAAGCACTTTCACTTTGTTGTTGTTTATTGTAGGTGAGCATTTGCTTTCTATATATTTATAGGGATGTAGAAAAATAAAGTGCTCGCTTTGAAAAAATGAAGGCCCCCCTGCTGATTATTGCCTAGAGCCGTTACTGCAAATATCACTGATGGTTACAGAAACATTCTACACCAGATTAGGTAAGGCAAGGCATCATATTTGGCATAATATTTGTATAGCACATTTCAACAGCAAGGCAATTCAATGTGCTTTATACAGAACATCAAGCAAAGGAAACACAATGGCCTGACTTGGCGAAGATATAACCTGTTTTTCTGTGCTTTGCAGCCTGTGACTTAAATAAAAAAGGCTCAAATCGTCCGAGTTTCTCCAGCTCCTCCTTTATTCAGTTATACCTGTCCGCTCCTGAGACTCACTGGTTCAGCCTGATTTCGGCTCGGTGGAATATACCCTTCAATCTATACTCTCATGTACTTGTATATAGAAGATGTAACATTAAAAAAATCTTTAATCTTGGAATTTGTGTTGATCAGGGGTGAAAGTGGCTGACATTTGTTGCCGGAACTGACACATGCACACGCGCGATGTGTCGTGCGTGTGCGCGAAGTTTCGGTTTCGGTTATTTGGCGGATATTGGTACTTTATTTTCATTTTTTTGTTACTTTATTTCGGGGTTAGGGTTAGGTTATTTAATTCTTATTTTTGCCTGATTTTACCGACTTATTATCAAAAAAAATTAAACAAATTAAAATATTGTATTTTTGCAAAATCGATTGGGTGCACCAGGCCCACCCATGGCTGCACCCCTGATACACTTGATGAAAACAGAGCTATATTGTCCAACTTGACCATCTTATAATACAATCCGCAGATCTTGCCCATGCGCGGACATGATTTGTTTGTAAAGTTTGTCAAAAAAACTGCGCACTGCGCATGCGTGGACGTAGCAAAACCGACACTTAGCTGCTTTTGTAATCTCCCCAAAACAATAACACACGCGACGCGACCACTTCGCTTCAACCCCCGCCGTTGCTTTCACTTTGCTCATGTCTCTCTATCACACCACACTCACGCTAATATGTCATGTACATCCCACACAAAACATTAAAACACGCCAGTGCCTCAACGCAGCCGCTAACAACAACACCGAGTCGGCATCTGGGTTGCCACGTTGGGGGGGCAGACAAGCAGACAAGTCAGTGTTGCCAGATGTGCGCCAGAAACAAGCAACCACCTTCATGAAGAAAAAAAAAACAGCCGAAGGGGTCCGCAATGTTTCACGGGGGTCTGCGATGTTTTGCGGGGGTCCCAAGACTCCCAGGGGGTCCCCCATGTATTTTTTTTAAATTTGTTTTATTTGAAAAAAATGTAAACTTTTTTGGGGGATTTTTTTATCCCACGATTTTGGAACCCCAAAATAAGCGAGCCCTCGCTAGAGCCCCGTGCGCGGCTAGTACAGTGCAATACCAAGTACTCTAAAACCAGTTCACCCGTGATGCAAGCTTGTACATCTGCTATTTTTGTGCAGTGTTTGAACATTGTTTTTATACTTTTTTAAGACAAATGTTCTCTTCTGGGGGTCCCTGGCACAAAACATTTTCAGATGGGGGTCCATGGCTAAAATCAAATGTATTAAAATATTTTGAAAATAGCAGATCTACAAGCTCACAACGCGTCATCGCTTGTGAGCTTGTCGATCGGCTATTTTCAAAAAGCCAAAGTTTAAATGGGGCTGAAGCGGTTTATGTATTGTTATAATAATTAAAATCTACAAAGTAACTAGCAGTAACTAAAGTTTTCAAATAATTGTAGTGGAGTAAAAGTATAATATTTGCCTCTGAGATGTATTGGAATAGAAGTAAAAATATTGCAAATTGGAAATACTCCAGTCAACACACTTTTGTTCCATAGGCCCACATTGTCTTGGTTTCAGAGAGCATGGTGGTAAATATGAACTTTTGCCCCAAAGTCTTTATTTTCCATAATGTCCCACGACCCACGTCCGTGTTATTTACTTTTTAGCCGCATGCTGAAAGCAGCGCAGCTCTATAAACAGCACTAGTCCTAGTCGACACCCGAGTGACATTTAGTGACACCAAAGTGTCATTGGCTGTCCTGGCTGTCCTTCACACTTCCCCCCTTTTAAGGCCCCCTTTTAAGCCAATGGGGAGACGAAAATGTAATGGACACGTTAGTCAACGAATTAGACGAGACGATAATGTTAGGGCGGGACGAATGGAGAAGAGATCCAATCAGAATTACTCTTTTTGTGGGACTAGTTGGGAAGGGATCCAATCAGAACGATCCTCATTGTTAGTTAGGTTGATCCACCCGGAAGCAGACCATATTAGGGGCCAACACAAATCACAACAAGCCAACTCACGGAGTTACACGTCAGGCCGGAGGGTTAGCCTAAATGCTAACGTGCTTCATTAGACCTAGTTTGGATATTAAGTTATTATTATTTGGCCATGTTCACACTGACTTCTATCTTAGCTATTGTTGGGAAGACCCGTGTGGTGCCACAAAATGTTGCCACCACTTATATAAAAAACATTAGAGCGTTAATCTGCGACGCTAAATGTTGCCAGGTTTGGCGAGAGAAACAAGCAATCCAAAAAACAAGTAATCAGGTCTATGAAAAGATTGGGGCACAAAAGCCTGCCGCATGCGGCTTTATTATGACTTTGGTCATTCTTGTTTACTCAAGCTAAGCATGGAATTTGAGAACGTATCGGCTTGACGACGCACGTTAGTCAAGTGGCCCCCAGAAATCTGGTTTCCTTTCAAAACGATGTGCATTTCAAAATAAGAGGTTTTTTAATCTATCCTTGTAATGTTACAATTCAACACACGTTTTATTTTGAAATCATACTACTGGAAGTAGAAGTACCCAGGTAGCCTAGTTGAAACTACTTCACGCTATTGGAATAAAAGCAGCAGCTTATATGGAACGGGGGGAGAAAAAAATAAAGTCAGACAAACAGTGGGGGGAAATCACGGATCTGTGAGAGTGAGGGTGTCCCGTCGTACGCACAATGAATGGTCGTGATGCCCTGTATGTTAATCTGACGTTAGTAGATTATGTTTTATTCTTGAACATGGCCATGGGTCTGTGGCAGGTTATTTAATATGGGATTTTCACAGCTGCCTTTGACTTTTTCTTAACGGAACGGTGTTCCGGCACCAAATCTTTTATCGGACAGTGCCGGCCCACTTTCACCACTGGTGTTGATCAATCAGACAACTGCACATGCACCAGGGTGGTTTGGCCACGAATACTGTGGATAGGTGTTGGGAGTGTGCCATGATGTAGTCCCTTGCAGAGCTGCCAACAGAGCTGTTAAATTAAAACTTTTTTTTAATGCAGGAGTGAAAACTCCTCTGGCAATCAACCGGGCTTTGAAATCTATAACAAAAAAATGTGAAGTGGTAAAGGCAGCATGACTTGGAGGGATGCATACTTTTCGCACCATCTCCCACACCACAGTGATGAAGAAGATCCAGTATAATGAGATGTTTCCAATGCTGGCAAAATAACCTCCCCAGATGCCACTCTCAACCTCTGTTTACAGCATCTCACCCGGTTGCAAAACTATATAGGGCATAGCAGTGGCGGCCATTTTCTGGTTCCACTTCAAAATAGTCAATGCATTTTTCCCATTGACATTTCCAAAAATATTTATATCAATTCATTTAAGCCTAGAATCAAGCCATCCAGGGTCCTGGTGAATCATGACCATAAATAACCAAAATATATATATATATTTTTTTTATATTTAATTATATGATATACTATATTTAATAAATACCCGTTGTTTTGCCGTTTTCAAAAACGTTTTTTCACAGAATCAAATGTTTTATGGTCATGATGCCCTATAGAGACACACGGGCGGAAACGGAAGGCCTACAAATTCACGCCCACTTTTGAGACAGCGCTGCTACTCGGGGTCCGTTAGAAAGATGAACTGCAGCTCTCAATGCAATCTTTATGAGAGGCATTGTAAAATACCGTAATTTCATTGGTTAACTACTGAGGCTGTAGCTACTTTTTTTGGTGTTCTAATAAAGTGTCCCATTTGTTTGATTTGTCCTTTTTAATGTCCCATATCTGTCATCTCGATATACTACCCACAATATACTATAATATACTCCATCAGTATGTCAAAACCGCTAGCATCGGAGATCTAGACTTTAAGTGGTCGCATGGTACAGTATATACGTCACGGACGCATCCCTTGAGGTTTTCAATACCCAGAAAACTGGTGAAAGTGGACGTTTTCAATATGTTTTGGTCATTATCTCTGGAACAGAAGGTCCAATCTGCTCAGTTCAAAGCTTGTTGGGTGCGTGACTTTGAGGACATTAAGCACGCAATGACACATTTTCGGGTTATTTGTTTTTTTTTAGGGGAGGCGAGATCTTAGTTGGGCAGGCGACCGCCTGTCCTGCCTCTACAGTGTGGGTACACCACTGGTCGGCGCTCGGAGCTCGTAAAGACAGTGATGTCACTGAAATGCGACAACTTGTCTGTCTGCCGTCTACCCTCTGCTGTGTTAACATTATGGGTAACTCGTCAAAGTGGCAAATTAAATGTGAAACAAATCAACTATTAAGAAAACAAGAAGATATGTTTACAAAGACACTCCATACATTTGGAAACATGTTTTTATTTAAATCAATATCGTCTCCAGTTAATGCAGGATAATTTTAAAAGTAGGCTAATTCTCATATCCTCTCATAGGGAATGCATTGAGAGCTGCAGTTCGTCGTTCTAACGGACCTCGAGTAGCGGCGCTATCTCAAAAGTGGGCGTGAATTTGTAGGCCTTCCGTTTCCGCCCGTGTGTCTCTATAACAGAGAGAAAACAGAGCTCTGTCTACAACATGTAGTTAGTTCCACCACAGGTGAGGTCAAGACACCCACTCGCATACTGACATTGGGCTGTCTAGAGCCATAATGCTGTGGGACATTTCAATAAAAAAAAGGCAAGTGGAATTAAAAGTCTGCTTTGCTCGGGACCATCCTCAACCGTGGAACGATGAATGGAGCGGGGGTCAGGTGGCAAACCTCAAGTACAGTCTGTTCTTTTTACACTTTTCTAAAGGCTAGTGGACAGAACTGGAAGAAGTAGAGAGAAAAAGGCCTTTAAAGTCTCACTGCCTGCACATTGTTACTGCCTGGTGTATTGGGTGCATATACTGTTACGTGAACATAATTGTAAGTCAATAAAATACAAATAATGACCAGCTTCTTCAGAAGCCGTATGTACTCCCCAGTGGAGAGAAACAGTAGATGATTAAAATAAATGAGACATCATCAGACATCAGTCGCGTACTGCTTAAATTTCTTAATTGAGCTTTACAAACAAATGGTATTTAGCATTTGACTTGTTTGTGCATCATATGCTGATACATTTGTTTCCTTTTTAATAAATTATAGAATGTTTTTATTCAAACAGGAAATATTTGGATGGCTTGTGAAATGAAGCATGCCGTGAAAACCCAGGCATTTCTCATCTCTTCGCGATTCACTTGATTGCCTTGCTATTGTGAAGGTTGTTTCTGTGCCGTATGTGATTTTGCGCTGTACAGTATGTGTAATGTGCCTTTTAGCATGCTTTTATGGAAGCAAATAAGCAATCCACTATAGCAGGGGTTCTCAACCTTTTCAGGCCGCGACCCCCAAAATAATGATATTGTTTCGGTGCGGTCCCGTTCGCGCGTGCGAGCGGTCCTGTTCGCGCACGGGAAGGTTATTTAATTATAATAGGTTATTTGATAATTGTTTATTATCAAAACATTTTTGCAAAAAGTGGGTAAATTGAGTAAATTAACTGATAAAACATGAATTAATGATAACATAAAAAAATATTTTGTAAAAAAAAAAAAAAACCAAAAAATCTGGCGACCCCCCCAAATTATTTGGCGACCCCCCTGGGGGTCGCGACCCCCAGGTTGAGAACCACTGCACTATAGGGCTTGGAAGATTCATCTTAATGTTCCTGGTAGTAGGAGGAAATGCAGCATGCTACAAGAATATGTTTGGATGACTTAATTTGCAAGACTATTAAAAGGACAGAATGACACTTCAACCAAATCAGGGTGGATTCTAGGTCCCGGGTGCGCACCCGGGACCATAGTGGCAGTGGCCACTTGGCAGATGTTGATACCAGATGATGGCAGATGAAAGATACCAAGGATTAGTCCGTGACGTCACTGCTAAAATACTAAGGATGCGTCAGTGACGCCACTGTCATATGATAATTACAGACAACGTTACATTTCGAGATTTCAAAGACCAGCGCACACACTGCTCTGGTTGTGTATTGTTGTTCTGTTATTATTATAACTCAAGACAACGTCAGGAACACCAAACAAAATCATTCACCACCCCCACATGGAAAAAAAATAGCTACAACATCAACGGTGTAATTACATGTTCTGCTGCTAATATCATATAGCCTACTTAAATGCCCATGTGGACTGGTATACATTCCTAAGACCACAAGACTTGCAAAAACATGAATCGCTGAACACCACAGTTGTCTCAGAAACAATGTAGGCTAACATCTAGTTCTGTTGTTGTACCATTTACCAAGGTGAAACAGAACACGTCCACTCTCACTCTGCTTAAGCAGTTAAAACATGCTCTGCCTTATTGTCTCTGCAAGCCGACGTCGTGGCCGAGACTATGTTTTGCCCCCTGTCCATCCGTCCGTCCGTCCGTCCGTCCGTCTGAGCAGAAGCTCTGCCCCAAAATGTCCAAATGTCCATGTTGGCCTATTATAGCACCACCAGGAGACCGTTCTTTGCAACACAAATGTTTTGATATTACTCCTACACATTTTGTCCAAACATCACACAAATCGGTACACAGTATCTCTATAGTCATGTGATCAAGATGGATTTGTCAGATTTTTCAAAGTCCATCTTGATTGGCTAAGATTGGCTTCCAAAGTTTGCAGGAGTGGTCCGTTTGGAACAAACCGATCGGCGTGAAACTGTGCACACACACTCCCTAGAGGCCAAGGAAATACCTCTGCCCTGCATTTTTCATATCTGCCTTTTATAGCGCCACCAGGAGGCCAATTTTTGCTAAACACATTTTTTTACATTACTCCTACAGATGTTGTCCAAACTTCAAGCAAATCGGTACACACTATCTCTATAGTCATGTGCTCAACACGAAATGAAATGGACTGTAGGCTACTATTGATTGCAGCCATGGAACTGGTTGCTTGGCTTAATTCTGGGACCTATTGCTTTACAAAATGAGTGTATAATATTTAAAAAAAGAATATGTTCGATTTTTCATATTCCATCCCAATTGGCGAATTCCAAACATTGCTGGCCCACAATAACCTACCTGACTTGGCGGAGACCTATACTGACACTATTCATCTTCAGATCAATTCTAATATAAATGAATAGGATTGGGCCCTGGATATGTTTCATACCACTCACACTTCAGTAGAGACAGTTCTGTCAGTCTTGTCTGGGCACACGCCTCGGAGACCAGACATTGGAAATGAACCCTATGTCTTTGTTCTTAAGTGTTACAGCTTACAATAAGGAGTCAGCGAAGTGAATATAAAATGCAATGAGTTCTATTGCTGCTTCTTTTTGAGCCATCCTCACAGGTTTTGATGGACCATACTCGTCAACAGCCTGCTTTTCCCTGTCAAGAGGTGAAATCCTGTCTCATAAATCCAAGGTGTCAGAGGTTTCAAAGGAACACCCAATTGCCTGATGGCAGTGTTCAGCTTGAAAAGGCCCAGGACTTTTAAATGATAAAACATGACCTCAATGGGAAGGTGGGGGCATGCTTTGTACCAGTGTTTAACCAAGCCTGGGTCCTGGGTATCCATTACTGTTTAGAGGGAGAC
Source organism: Gymnoscopelus microlampas (assembly GCF_963454915.1). NCBI lineage: Eukaryota > Metazoa > Chordata > Actinopteri > Myctophiformes > Myctophidae > Gymnoscopelus > Gymnoscopelus microlampas. The sequence continues at coordinate 31,140,281 of NC_139945.1, forward strand.
AGCAGGCCTTGGCAGCAATCTGTCATATTGTGAAAGATGAATGTGACAACACTGACTAATAAAAAGTTATCTACCGTCTGACTTTCTGTGAAGTACCTATAGGGACAGTGGATGCCATTCTGCTTTTCTGCGATAAATGTAATGACTCAGGCCCCGTTTACACAACAACAGTCTCTACAGAAAACGACAAAATAAAGTATCAGATGTGCCGTCCGTTTAGACGGCAAGGGTGTTATCAGGGGTTGAAAACGCAATAAATTGAATCTTGCATCTCCATGTAAACGGGCAAGACGGTGTTAACCAGTGTAGCCAGATTGTGCGAGAGAAATAAGCAACCAGGTCTATGAAAACTCAAAAGAAGCGACTAGGCTACGCTATTTGAAAATAGCCGATCTACAAGCTCACAACGCGTCGCGACGCGATGCGCCGCGTTGTGAGCTTGTAGATCTGCTATTTCCAAAAAATAAAAAGTAATCTTGAGAAAAGAAAAAGAGTAATTTTGGAACATTTTTGAAACATTTTAACAACACTAATCTTGTATGGTCTCTGGCACAAAATATTTGTGTTTGTATATATAGATAGGGGTGGCTTCAGCGGGACACAGGAAGTGCTGACTTTTCTCAATTGCATAGATGCATTAAAATCTTAAATGGCCGAGCTTGTAGATCGGCTATCTTTAAATGGCCGAAATATATCTAGGGCTGAAGTGGTTTTGTACTAATAATCAAAATCTACAAACTAACAAGTAACTAAAGTTTTCAAATAATTGCAGTGGAGTAAAAGTACAACATTTGCCTCTGAGATGTAGTGGAGTAGAAGTAAAATTATTGGAAATGGGAAACACTCAAGTAAAGTACAAATACCCCAAAATTGTACTTAAGTACAGTACTTAAGTAAATGTAAATGTACTTAGTTACTTTCCACCACCACCAACTTCTGGAGGAACTCTACCCGACTCATCTAGCCAGTCTGAGTATAGTTTTCTTGTATTACCACGTAGCTTTAGTAGCTGTACTTTGCTTGCTTAAAGTATTAGTGCTATATTGTTACTTTGCTTAAAAGCAGTTTGTTAGTTTTCTTAAAAGTATTAGTGCTGTAGTGTTAGTTGTCAGCTGAACAAGTAGACTGACGTTTCGGTCTTTCGACCTTCCTCAGAGTCATGACTCTGAGGAAGGTCGAAAGACCGAAACGTCAGTCTACTTGTTACCTGCACCGTATTAAATAAAAGGCCTAAACTGTCCGCGTTGCTCCAGCGTTCTTCTCTTCTGCCATTATTATCCCTACACTTGTGACGCACCGGACTGGCCGTTTAAGGCTGAGGCGCAACGGTAGAATCCCTTTGTTCTGATGTAGTATTCCTTTTCTCCTCAGGTAGTTTTAACATCAATGAGTGCATCACGTCGACACAAAGTAGCACACTGTGAAATTGATTCTACAGCTTCTTTGTGGATGATAATGATAATCGCTATGTTTGCTTGAAAATTGCATTTCCAGTTATGAGCCATTGCTTCTGTTAATCAGCAAATAAAAATGCTGCATTAATGTTGCAGACCACCCAGATCACCCTATTCTCTCATAGGGTTGGAGACAAAGATTGTCACAGAAAGTTGTACACAGGAAATCCTTTCCACCAAACCATAAAATATATATCTGTGGCAAAACATATACACATAGTATGAACCTCTTTCTCTGGAAAAAAAAAAGTTCAAGTTTATCTGGTGTCTAGATTTTATCTTGTGGGACTGTGTATAATAATTGTAACATTCAAAATATGGACATATGGATTCTCAAGATAATCAAAGATTTCACAGTAAAGTGTGCATTCATAGCCCATTTCTGCAGCTCAATTCTATTCCCAGGACATGTATTTCTCTTAAAGATAACAATTTTCCTCCAAAGCTTACTGTGTGCTATAGGCTAAACATAATATTATCAGTAAAATGTTTTGTAGGAGTGACCTATTTGGCAGCCCTGTGGTGTTTTTTAAGGCTCAGAGGCACTAGCTTTGACAATAAACAAGTTACTGCAGTGGAGGGATAATTACCAATGAGGGAAACAATCTTGCTCCGTTATCAACAGTTGCATGCCATTTCAGAAAACAGCTGCGGCCAAACTGTAGACAGTGAAGTTCTTGTACTTAAAGCAGTACAAATACAACGTCCAGTCGTCAGTCACGCTCATGTCACCATGACTCGACCATAACCATAAAAGGAGTTTCGAATGCAGCTACGCTAAAATATGGAGTGTGGTGTCTAACCACAATGTGTCGTCATGGCATCAGGCGCAAACAAATCAGTCAGCTCCATATCTGGGCACAAAAGGGGGCATGCCCATATGTGGGCATATAGTGAAGACATCAGCGATCTCCATATATAAGCATAAAAGGGACATGGACTGACAGATACAGAGATCTCCATATATGGGCATATTGCTCGGCTCGCCGGTGCAACGTAGGTGTGAGGACCACGTAGCCCTCACACCTACCATTCATTAATGAATGAGAGTAAAATAAGTATCTATCTACAGTACTGTATTGTACACACAATTTTCAGCTTTGTCCCAGAGCTTGGCTGGAGCCAGCAGCCTGTCTCAAGTTTTTTCTTCTTTTTTTTTTAAGCTGCTCTGGTCTAAATTTAGCAGTCACAAATCTATTTATAGCCTCACGTTGCAGACAGACCCTCCCTGCTCTCCTCCCTCTCTCCCTCTCTCTCTCTCTCTCTCTCTCTCTCTCCCCCATTTTCTCTCTCATATCTCTATTCCCCTTTTCACTTAGAAGCTTAGCCCCCCCCCCCCTCTCTGAGTTTCCCTATTCTTCCTCTGTCTTTCATCCCCACCCTTCTCGTTCTCTCACTCTTGCTCACGTGCCAGTTGTTGGCTGTGCCACAGAGTGGACTGGGCATGATAAGCATGCAAACAAGTCTACAGAAATTACGCAATGTCTAACTACATATGAAAGATAATACATGAGAGTCAATGCCAGCATGCTAAGAATGTTTATTGCCCTGCTTGTGTTGACAACTGCAATGCTTCTCCACTCCTCCCCTGCACTCACACACATGCACGTACGATTGCACGTGAGACACACATGCACACATACCCACAGACAGAACTGATATCTATGAATACTAAGTGATAAAGAGAACTCGTGCTCACAATACTGTAGGTTTGCAGGTGCATTATTTTTTGGACTGATGACTATCTTTGCACTTTTGCAAAATATGCTCATAGATTTTCCGACTACAAAGGTTATAACTACTCACCATTCAGGTGATTATGTCACAACCCTCCAACATGATCATTTCCATAGATTAATTATCCCTGGTGTGACCATCGCTCCTCCTGGCGACTGGCATCACATCAAAAGTGTCCTTGAGCAGCACACTTAACCCCCAATTGCCCCCGATGAGTAGGTTGGCTTTGCATGGCAGCTGGACTCCTCCATGTAAACGCATTTTTTTAAACCGCAAAAATGCATTTAACCGCATTTTTTGCGGTTAAAATGCGGTTATTAAGGGAAATTAATAGGGTTTTTTTTTCGGTTAAAAACGTCTCTGCACGGCGGCAGATAGGCTAATATAAGGCATGTTTTACCTATAACTTAAATATTTTTTAAAAATCGGTTAAATTGCAGTTATTAAGGGAAATTATTAGGGTTTTTTCGGTTAAAAACGTCTCTGCACGATGACAGATAGGCTAATATAATGCATGTTTTAACTATAACTCAAACAACAATAAAACCAGCAATCTGGGGACAACAGTATCAACACACTCTTCCAGCCTGTCAACTGACTGTCACAGTATTTCCACTACACAGGATCTACAGGCTATTAAAGCCAACAGCACACATTTAACCAAATTCACCCACAAATACGTTTAAGCCACTTCTATTAACAACATAATAAAAGGCAGTGCACAGTTTTAAAAAAAAGCCATGTCTTACCTTGTGCCAAGCGTTGCCTTATATTCCTTTGTGTTGCTAATGACACTAGATGTACTCTAATCTAGCCGTTTTTAATTAACAGTTTAATTTGGTTATTTAGAAGCCTGTATCAGTTATCCTGTTTTTCAAGCCACCGCGGTGTTTTCAATAACTTCCTTGGTTTACGCGTCACAAAGTCGCTTTGATTGGTTGAGATGCGCAGAGAGGGTTTCAGAGCAGGAAGCCATGCCCATATATGTCATGGCCATGCTTGTGGTTCTCAACCTGTGGGTCAGGACCCGGACCCGACATGATTTTGGGGAGTTCCCCAGATCACAGTGAAGCGACAATTTAAGGACTTTTAAGACCTTATTAATACCTAAATAAAAGGGGGAAAAGACCATTACTGAATCACACAAGTATCTAACCAACTAAAAAACGATCAAACATTGGCCAAATCATCAAATACCATAAGAAGCAAAAATTGTGAACTTAGCAGATCTACAAGCTTACAATGCCTTGCAACGTGAGGCGTGGTGAGCTTGTAGATCTGCTATTTTCACAACATTTATGTGTGGAACCGAGTCAAACAAAATGTAATGCCTCAACTCCTACATTCCAAGTGCTTGTCAGGTGGGTGGGGGGTCCCCAGTTCAAAATTATGATTATTTTGGGGGGTCAAAAGGTTGAAAACCACTGCTTCAAAGCGTCAACTATATATATATATATATATATATATATATATATATATATATATATATGTGTGTGTGTGTGTACATAAGGGCTTTGCAGGGGCCCCTGCAAAGTTAATAACAGTGATGGTCATGCGGATTGATTGATTGAATATTTCATTATATGTATGTATGTATATATATGTATATGTATATGTATGTATATATATATATATATATATATATATATATATATATATATATATATATATATATATATATGTGTGTACATATATATATATATGTGTACATAAGGGCTTTGCAGGGGCCCCTGCAAAGTTAATAACAGTGATGGTCATGCGGATTGATTGATTGAATATCTTATTAGGCAGAAATGTAAAAAACAGCACAAGTACAGTTGTTTCCATTGAGGTCCTTGGTATTCAATTCATAAAAATGTAGTAGCACCAAACAGTTCGATATCTTTTTTTTATTTATTTTTTTACATAAAAAAATAAAAAATAAAAAGTTTTAATAATAAAAAATAATAATAAAAAGCTCAAGCTGTGCCTGGGCCCAGTCGGCCCGTTGGGTAATCCTCCCCTGCGTAGCGAGACCTGACAGAATGGGTTTGACGCTTGCGCAGTGTGGCGCTTGCAACCAGTGTGACATCGTATGTTAAGGGGTCTATAAGTCAGGGGTAGGCAACCTGCTGCTCTAGAGCCGCATGTGGCTCTTAAGGCCCTCTCCCGTGGCTACCAGTTGCTTGGGCAAAAAGTATGTAAAGCAATAAGTTTTTCTTTTCTTTTTCTTTTTTTTTTACATTGTAATCATAATTTATTTTTGTAGTTATTCTTACATTCTCCTATTGTAAAGACGAAAGTGTCGCCCATACACCAGATCAAAATAAGAAACAAATTATTGAAGGAATATAAAGAATGTATTAAAGCTTGACCTTTGTTTGCTTTTACCACCTTTTACCACTGGCTTACTTACTGGTATACTTGATCTGCTTTGAGAAATTAGCAAACAATATAAAGTAATATTGAAAAAAAACAGAAAAAGCAAGGAGAATAAATAAATAAAGTAAACATATTTTGCGGCTCCAGACATATTTTGAATACATTTTTGGGCCCAAAATGACTCTTTTGATAACAAAGGTTGCCTACCACTGGTATTCGGTTCTTAAGTCTGACGTAATTTTGTAGTCCGACGTCACGTCCGGGTCCAAAAGGCACCAGCGCCGTCCACTCTTCATTGTAAACAACATGTTGGAACCCGTAAATCTTTTTACAATAACCTCCTTTTTCAGAAATGAACCATTGAGGGTTAATAAGGGTCTTAATGCTAATATCATAGAAGTACTAAGTATTTATTTATTATTATGATTTAACATTATTATTATTAACATTAAAACACTTGGACCCGGAAGTTATTCTAGCGGGGCGCAACGTCACGTCTTAACAATCGAATACTGTAAGTCAATAATTAGAGGGAAAATTGGGTGGGTTCTGGAAAGATGTACAAGCTCACAACGTGTCGCAGAAGCGTTGTGAGCTTGTAGATCGGCTATTTTCGGCAAAGACGCTTGGTTATACAGGGTAAAAAGAGCAGACCAAGTACCAAGCCAGAGGTCAAGTTTACAAGTATTGAGGGTTTAAGTGGTTAAATGATTGAAAACACACATTTAACATGAATCCGATATGTAGAGGCTGCTTCTCTCTCATCTCTCTCTCAGCTAAGGGGTCCTTGGCCTGAAAAACGTTGAAGACCCCTGCTAGTGCAAGTGCTATGCACATAAAATAGCTATTTATTTTGTTTTTAAAGCAGACACTTATTTTATCTTGGCCTCAGTGAACAAATGGCACAGGAGGCCTCAGTGTACAGTGCTTTGTGCAAGTTCACAAAACAGTCTTACTCAAAACTTGATATCACATACAGTACCCCTGCAGTACTGTATGTGCATGCAAAGGCATCCATGTGTCTCACATGCACATGTGCATGCTATTATCAGCGGTGGAAAGTAAGTACATTTACTCAAGTACTGTACTCAAGTACAATTTTGAGGTACTTTTACTTTACTGGAGTATTTCCGATTTTCAATACTTTTACTTCTGCTCCATTACATCTCAGAGGCAAATATGGTACTTTTTACTCCACTTCAATTATTTGAAAACTTTTGTTATTTTGTAGATTTGAGTTATTATTACAAAACATACATTAACCACTTCAGCCCTATTTAAACTTTGGCTATTTGAGAATAGCCGATATGATACCTTGTCAAACTGCATAATGAGTACTTTTACTTTTGGTACTTTAAGTATATTTTTAAAAATACGTAAGTAAAATTTGATTGCCGGACTTTTACTTGTAACTTGTTTCTACATTGCAGTGTTGATACTTTTACCTAAGTAAAGAAATTAAGTACTTTTCCCACCACTGGCTATTATCATGTTAAGAATTATATATAATAAAATAAAAGAGCCTTGTTTGTACTACCTGGTGCAAATTAATAACTAATAACTAACACCAACGGAGGAAACCATGCAAGACATGAACCTGCTGATCGGGAGCAGTTAAGGCTGCAGCATAATTCAACCAATTATGAACTTTGTTCGGCTAGGCTAGCCAATATGAACACAATCATGACATTAAGTACGTACTTCGGCACTTTCAGAACTTTATTCGGTTCTAACAGAACATTGTGTGTGATTGGTAAGAAATGATACGCTCGTGATTTATAGTGTTTTCTTTATGCGTGCGGTGTACTGTTTGATAATCCCTCTCTGTGCGACTACAAATGTAATGTAGGCCTTAAAAGTCACTCTTTATTGTAACGTTGCCTAAACCAGTGAATAAATTGTGTAATTTAGTCTTTGTTGTCTTCATGTGATAGACAACAATCTTGAACTCACTGTTACAATTACATTTGAAGTAATGTGACACTGCCAACACTGGCAAGTACTTAAATTCACCATTGCTCTGAGACCTGGGCTCATGAAAACACTGTTATTAATCTCTTCATGCAGTAACCCACTAGGGCACCATTTTGAGCCCAGATTATTGGTCTAACCTGATGTCTACTTAGCTAAAACTCTTGAACTCTCTTCCATTCTCATTTTCCAGCTCAGGACCCAGGCTTCTCTCAAATATGTTTATCTTACTCCTGGTGCGAAATGTACTATAGGAGGTAATTTTATGCTGGCTGGTGCCTCCAAATCTTACCACCAACCTCCCTAAATCACCTTCCTCTTTAAGAGTAAACCTCACACAACAAGCAGAAGAGCACGCACACTGATACATGCACACATGCACCTGGAGAAAATCCACACGGGCACACACACCTCGTTTGCTTCCCAGAGGAATCCTTATCCATCCAACTGTATACATTTTAATGGCTGGTCATTGGCCCACCTGCCTCGCATTACCCCCAACAGCGCAGGGGTCAATCGATAAAAGGGATATTGTGCTGTGCCCTGGCTAACATGACATGTTACAGCAGCAAGAGCACTGGCTCCTGGGACGCTAATATAGTCTCATGATATGGAAATGGAGCCCTGCTGTGCAGGCCGCCCGCTGCCAGTTTACAGTGTCAGCTCTGCTGCCGTGCATGGTTAATAAAAAAACATCCCTCCCCAGGTGTGTGGAGTGTGGCATGTCAATGCTTTGCTTGCCGCCAAGTCAAGCATATTGAAAGTGCAGAAAATAACATAGGTGACTTCGGACAAAACGGAGCGTTTATGCAATTCTCAGAATTCATTAAAGTGACTACGGTAGATTAATCTAAATTAATCAGTGAGGCTAGTCCAGTGACCATTTGCATTTAATTAAATTAACATTTCATTTGAATTAAAAAGCATGAGTCAATCGCACATTAGGGGCAGATACGATCAGCACAGGATATTAATATTTAAGTACAGCATATGAGGAACAATAGACGTCAACCCAAGGATATTGAGTAGGGAAGGCTGGCGGGAACAGGATTAAGATTCTGCCAAGCCCAGCAACAATATCAGCTTTCCTGAAAACCAAGGTTTTGAAACACAATTAATCAGAATAAAGTGTCCCCAGAATGAAAACTAATTGCACATAACATTTCCTCCATCGGTCAGAGGGTCCACCGTCAAAGCGGCTTCAGCCTGTAGAAAATGTCACTTGGTCTATTTGTGGTACAGTGAGGGTTCCATTGTAATGGGGAGAGCTGTGGAGTGGCAGTTATTGCCTGGTGTCCATCATCTTCGACTACCACACCTGGGGAAATGGTGTGACAAGCTTTAGTGGCCTCAAGGACATCCATGCTTCCGTGCACAGAGCCAATGAAATGCCAAAACCGCTGTCGGATTCCCGCGACAGAGGTCACAGTTGGTTTCTGCTTGAGGCTCAGACACCCCGTAGAGAAGAAAACAAACTAATCTTGGGAGACGAAGAAACCTTCACCTTATTAAGATGTTCTTCTGAGAAAGGGAATTTTATTTGTCTGAAAAAGAAAAATCAGTTCCATTTTATTTTACACTATAGGCTAATAATCAGGCTTGATGGGAGAGACAACCAGTTTAAAATAACAGTAACTCTGTGGTGAGATGAGGGGAGAGTCTATTATGGGCTTATACAGGACAACCGTACTTGAGCAGATTTTCTACTATAGGGGACTATAAAGCAGAAGTTCACTAATATCCACAGGGCTGTACTGGGGCACATGAATGGTATATTTGAATCCATAAAATCAGTGGTCGACCCCTTTAACCTCAGCATCCTATCAAACCCAGATGCCCACTGTCATTAGACTGTGGTCTGAACATTTTCAGTGGATCTTTATTGACCCAGAATGCATGTTAACCAGCTGGCTGGCTCTGATATACTGAACAGTCCATGGCTGGTCTCTATCGCCTAGGGGCCACAGTGGGACCAGCTTGTGACAGTACATTACGAGAAAAAGGTGGGGTGGGTTATGCTCCTACACTCCTGCCCTCCCCTGCTTATAATGGAGTATGTAATGGCTGACTTCCCTCCACTTACAGTTCTCTCCATGCAAGGCAGCAGCAGCTATCAAGAGGATTCGATTATCCTGGCACAGGTGAAAACTTTTAACCCTGCCCTTGGCCCCAGGGCACAGGGTCAGCCACAGAAGCACAGTCCCTTGGGCATAATAGACGCTAATAATCATATAACATTAGCTAGCGCTCTGCATCTCTGTGACCTTCTAAATGTCGCTATGTATTCCTCCTTCGTTATTTTATTAAAGGAATAGTCTTATACCGGTGTGGCTTTCATACCCATCCACTGTTTTGTTTCTTCTTCAAGTCTGTTTTTCTCATATCAGGCTGCAACTCCCATTTTCTGAATCAGGGGCTTCTGTGCTGCGAGGGCATGGGCATCCATATGAATGAGCTGACATAATGATGCCAGGGCAGGGTGAAAACAATGCTGATAATACAATATAACGGAAGGCATTTTTGCACATCTCAAACTCACTTTCACTTTATGTTTGGCTGGTCAAAGAAAAGGAAGGGTGGTTAACCATTTATGTGAGCTGAGGCGATCAAAGTTTCAGTACAATAAACACACCAAGGACATTTAAGATCAAGTGAAGAGGAACAGTCGATCCAGGCATTGACAAAGTAATTGTGGTCGCCAGTGAACCAGTACCATAATCAATGGTGTGATCAGTTCACATTAGCATAGTCGGGTCTATTGAGACCTGATGTCACTAATCATTCGAAGGGAAAGAAAGAGACTTCCTGATACAGATATGATTAATGCGTGTTGTCAGTCAATGACTCATGACCTTTCAGTGGAATCTGCCTGACACCCATGTATAGAGCTTAAAGTGCAACAATCAGTCACTGACAGTGTGAGTCAGGTGTTAGTGTATAGGCCAACAACAGGTGGAAATTAAGGTGAAGGTACACTATAACAGCTTGGGGGCTGCTTCCAGTGACACTACCTCATATCCTGACACGTACAGTACTTCAAAGCAGAAAAATCCACTGACTGATCTTTGGTAATCGCCCAAAGCTACGACAGGATATAGGTAGGATGGATTTAATAAGAGGATCAGTTTCATGACCGCCAGCTGCTGTCGCATAACAGAATGATTGGATGCATAGGATGAGTGACAAACTGGGATAGACTGTGGTGGGACACTGTATGGACATTAACTAAATAGATATTTAGTAACATTATGATAGGAGAGGGGAGTTGTAGGTTTGCAGTATATTCCCTCTGACCAGTGAAAAATCTATGGGAATAACGGCAACTGCTAACGTGTCTGTAGGGGAGAGTGGTGTTAAAATGAACCACTTTTCACTTAAGCTGTACTTGAACCTGCATCTGTGTCATTTTAGATTTCTTTGGCTTTTCAAAAATAGCAGATATACAAGCTCATATCGTGAACATTTGTGTTGTTGTTTTAAAGCGAACATTTGTAACTCAAATCTTTGCTTCTGGGGGGTCCCTGGGAAAAATATTTTGAGGTATTTTCTATTACATTTTTCTATATTTTTTTCAAAATGCTGTGACATTACGCCCCGTCAGAACAACTTCCGGGACCAAGTGTGTATTTTGCCAATATTTGCAGTGCTGTGTCCCTCGCTGTTTTAACAGATCTGAGACTAAAATAACAACTAAAGTGTCATTCTACCGCTTTCCTGGCAACGACAAAGAGAAGAGGAAATCGTTATTTTATATATATATAAATATCTATATGAATAAATATAAAAAATAAATATTATAATGTTAATAATAATAATAAATAAATATGTATATAAATATATATATAAGCCTACTTTTTACTGTCTGTGATATTAGCATTAAGACCCTTTTTAACCCTCAATGGTTCATTTCTGACAAAGGAGGGTATTGTAAAAAGATTTACGGGTTCCGACATGTTTACAATGAAGAGTGGACGGCGCTGGTGCCTTTTGGACCCGGAAGTGACGTTGGACTACAAAATGACGTCAGACTTAAAAACCGAATACCGCCGATCAGGTGAGTATCTCCCAAGGGCCCAGCTTCCTTTTTTGAAATTGACTCGAATAAGGAAGAGAGTTCAAGTGACAGTTCATATGAATGGCCTGTAGTTTCGCTGCTTTACCCCTGCTGGTGTCAGAAAGAATTTACAGTATCTCAACGTAAGCGGATAGGTTTTTGACGAACTTTAGACTTGATTTTCTTACCTTAATAAACATAAATAAATGAATACTTATATGCTTCCAGTCACTAGTTTAAAGTCTCCTTTCAATCATCATGATACGCGTTTTGGTAAATTATGGTCAAATTTATGATAATAATCGTCATAAAAGTTACGATAAAGTAGGCTATGCTCTGGAATTGCTGGATACAAGATATCTCATAATCTCACAGTCAGATTGCAGGATGCAACGTGCTGTTTTGGGTGAGACTTTCTTCTAGTGCCAACCTTTGGCTAAAATTGTAGCATTTCATTTATGTATTACTCTTACAGTGAAAATACAATACAAGCTCCACTAGTGAGATAGTGGAGCAACAGGATAAAAGCAAAAGGATTGCAACATCAGTTAGTTCAAACCACTTTGATCATGTTGGATGTAAGAAGCAGCCCAGCCTCTGGGGGCTCTTAAGTCTTGTTTTCCTGTTTAACGTCTTACAATTTGCACACTCAAACATCTGATGTGAGCACAGACTGGAATGGGTACGCATGGGAAAGAGTTTCAAAGAGATTCAAGCAAATGAGTTTGTTGAGCAAAGAGTTGAGTAGCAATTTAAAGGGGAAAATAATGCTGTGAACCTGGTACTGTTGGACAGGCTGGAGGTGAGAGGAGTGGATGCTGTGTTCTGACAGGGAGAGTGATTTCCCTTGTGGTCAGGCCTCTTGAATAATATTACAGCCGTCTTTTGTGGGAAGCCTCCAAGGTGTGTGCTTACACTGCAGCATGCTGGGAAAATAGACAGTAGCTGACCTGCCAAGATAAGTGGCTCTGAACAAGGCCTATATGCTTTTGACGGCGTAAGTGCTATTCCATACATGCCGACTACTCTGTGTCTCTCACACACACACACACACACACACACACACACACACACACACACACACACACACACACACACACACACACACACACACACACACACACACACACACACACACACACACACACACACACACACACACACACACACGACGCTTCAAAACTGGACATGCATTAAAGCTTAGAAATGCATAGCTCACTGCATACTGCCCCAGTGGACAGTACTCTGGGCAGGGGTGAAAGTAAGCCGGTCCGGTCTGATAATCCGTACTTCCGTTCCGGCACACAGCACTGGAAAGAGGGCTGCCAAAACCCACATACAACCGGTCGCAGTTCAAGAAAACTCATCAAAGTTATGTCAATATAACCAACAGTTTTCTTATAAATTGCTACAAAATTGTGTGTTTGTGCCCAGCACAAACCTGTGGGTCTTTATCAGTGCAATGCCGCTGCGGCACTGCCTTTCCAAAACGGTTTAGTTACTGGCAGTGGTGGAAAGTAACAAGTAAATTTGCTCAAGTACTGTAGTTAGTACAATTTTGAGGTACTTTGACTTTATACTTTTACTCAAAGGTTTGTGGCATTTTGTGCAAATCGGACCATTCCTACAAACTTGGAAGCCAATCGTCTTGATCACATGACTACAGAGATACAGTAATGTGTACCGATTTGAGTGAGGTTTAGACAAAATCTGTAGGAGTAGTAGTAGCAATATTGGTCTGTTAAAATAAATCGGGCGGTTACAGAGTAGCAGCACCAAGAGGCCGATTTGAAAAAAATGGCATGGAGATTCTTCCTTGGCCTACTCGGAGTGTGTGCGCAACATTTCATGCCATCGGTCCAGCGGTGCCCGAAGTTAGCTGCTCACAGACGGGTGGACGGACAGACGGAGGGAGAAACAGATTCACAGGACTCATTGTTTGATTTGATTCATTGTACCTGTATTTTATCATAGCCAGGTCTCTCTTGTAAACCCGATTTCTATTTTGTTTTTTAAAGCCATTTCACAATAAGGGGGCTGTTTGGGGTTCTTGGCATGGAAACATTAGGGAACCCCTGTACTAGCAAACAGCATATGAGGCATAAGCCTACATGTTCGGGACATCATTATGACAAAGTGATATTCAGTGCTGTTTAGCCACTTAGACCCTCTATACTTAGTCAAACTGTACTTAGTGCACTGTTGTTGTTTTTAAATCTACACCACATCTCTTTGCCGAAAATCTACAAGCTCACAATGGCTTGTAGACTTGCTATTTGTGGCGAATGTTCTCCACAGAATAGAGATGCTGGGGTTCAAGTGGTTAAAAACTGTTAAAAATGTATGCGTGCCAATGTTCCCTCAGCCTTATGGTCCCTCAAAACTATCACTAACCTTTACCCTAACCTCTAAACTAACCCTAAACTGAGGGAACACAGGCTGAGGGAACATAGCATGACTCCACCCAAACATTAGCTACTATGACAATAGGGAAATGAATCACATGGAAAAAAAATATGTTGTACTCTCAGTAATAGATATTTATTAATTTACTTATTTATATTAATCAACTTAAATTCCTCATGACAATTTGCTCCACAGAATGAATTCACATCAGCAGTAGGTCATGTGACTTTGTTTACATGACAGCGCAGTACTGGGTTTGAAATGAATCAGTACTTGCACCTGAAACTGAACTTGGAGCAAAACTTCTCAAGCTACTTTTTGAATGCCGTTTTCTATTCATCTGTTGGTTTTCTTGTCGATCAGTACTACTGTGATACTGTACATGCTGTCTTCCAAAACTTTCTCCAAAAGGAGAGATCTGTATACTGTAGCATCGCCCCGCTAATAGAACTACTTTGCTCAGACTATAAAGCTTCCTCTGTAAACATGTAAACATGGGAAAGTAGCTATCTTTAAGGCACGACAAAGCAAACTGTTTGAGGAGAAAAAACGGAATGAGGAAATTGTCCAACACGAAAAAATCCTAATTAAAGAAATAGGACTCTTTGTAGAGGTTTTGTTGTGTTGTGTAGTTAGGGTGTCATAATGTAACGAGTGCAATTGCCGAGATATATCACTGTTGTAAAATTAGAAATTATTAATCCAAAAATCGACTTCCATTGTACGACGAAACACCTCTCAAAGTTACTATTTTAGCACATATTGTAAACAAACGCAAACAAAGCCGATTCTGACATTATATAACATCCCAAAATGGCACTTGTTTTAAAGAAAATTGTAAACTTGATTTTACTATTCTGAAGATCCCTATCCGCAGATCCAGTCCAGGTCTTCTTCCTTCCTTCTTCTACAGAACATGTCTAAATCAAAATGAGTTTTTTTTTTTTTTATTAAAAGCAAATGCCTAATTACTGGGTTTTGTGATGTTATATAATGTGAGAAGAAGAGTTTTAGTGCTAAAAGAGTGACTTTGATTGCTGTTTCACCGTACAATGCAAGTCAATGAGGAGCGATTTTTGAATTATTCATTTCTAATCAACAGAGCAACAGAGCAATATGTATCTCACCAATTGGACTTGTTAAATCATGACAAGGTAACGACACAACCCAAGCCTCTACCAAAGTGTCCTATTGCTTTAAGTCATTGATGTGCAAAACAAATCATTAATACAAAATTGACATAGCGCCAATCTAAGTCCTGTTAAAAGCTTGGTTAGACATTACATTAACTTAAAATTAGCATTCGCTCATACTCATCGTCACCCATTAGGTAGCTAAGTTGAGCTTGTGCAAGTCAGTGATGACGCTGAAGCACTGACGCAACACAACGCTTGGGTATAGATTCAGCGCAAATAAACGAAGATGTTAACATTGAGCGCATTCGACTGCAGTGTCACACAAAGGTCAATGAACCCTGTGATGGCAATAATAGGATCTGAATGTGATTTATTGCTAGACTAATACACGCTTTATTGCACTATAAATTCACTAGTGTGCATATGCTGTAGCATGGCCTGCGTTTAGCCGTCAACGAAAACGATGGCACATTATTACCATTACCACTGATGGCCTTTGGGACAAATTGAACGCACTTAAAGTTATGGTATGATATCCATTATGTAGAAGGCTCTATAGAAGGGTGGTATAATGCATGGACCATGAAAATACCATTACTTTATCCCCTTTATGGCATACGTTGAAATGGTACATGTAAATACCCTTGAAGATGACACTGCTGATTGTTTCTTTGCTACTGACCCTAGATGAGCAATGAACAATGTTACAAACATAGAAAATACAGAGTGTACCGTGCTCATTCACTGAAGTGTATCTTGATCTGCCAACCAATTAGTTGAGGAGAAAGGTCCCAAATCAGTTCCATTAGTTGAACAAATCAAAGTTGTTCTTGTCAATGTTCAATACACACCGACTTTGCTGAAATGCTGACTCCTTAATGAACAATTTGTGGAGCTACAGCTTTGAGCCCTGGTGTTCTTGTTAGTCTTTTAGATTTGTGCATCGGTGTGAATCATTAGAAGGTTCGGCCTCAGGGCTCGGGAATGTCTTTGAGGATGGAATCTTGGTTTACTTCGGCTCAAAGAAGGAAAAGCAGCCTGTTTAACAGTCATCAGGTACATTTGGCTTGTTCATGGTCCGACTTTGACGGCACCTGTTCCCACACCTGTTTCTGGTCCCTCTTTATAAATATGCAAACAGTGGGAATCAGTAGTGCTGCTGTCAAAAACCCATTTTGTTTCTGTACCTGATGCCTATCTATGGTTTTATCCACATGCTTCTAAACACTATCATGTTGGTGTATGTGTCTAGCAGTGTATATTATGTGGTAGTGGCCCTAGTGGGAGTGGATCCCCAACACCACCACTCCCACCCCCTACATATGTAGGGGGTGGTCTGCCTTTTGTTGAGAACATATCTAGTGGAATAATGAACCTGAAAGGGAACGTGGTAAGTCCCAAAGGGCAATACTACAGTATGTAAGCAGTTATACAGGTGCAGAAAACAATAGCAGGAATAAAATGACGGGGGAAAAAAGCTTGAAATAATAGGTTTCCCCCATCATCTCATACATTCTTGGATTTGATTGGATAGCCCCTCTTATAGGGAGTTTTATAGTGTGTCTTATAGTTTTGGGAAAATGTCACACCAGGGCATACATGCATAATGCTGACCCAAATGTTCAGGCTCTAACAGTAGTTTGTCTTATAGTTATGTGTCTAATAATACTTTAATAATGTGCAGTATGTAGTGTTCCTATAGCTCTGTAGTTAATTCGATGTATTTGGTCCTATATACTTCTGTCTCAGCTATCCCCAGCTGTTTGTTCCCATGTCCCCACTCTGTCCATTGCGAGCCTTCTACTACCGGCTTCAAGTGAAACGGCAGCATGTGGCCCAGACGAGGAATGCCTGGTCATTTGTGCAGTAGGTTACCTGCAGGAATAACTTCCTGCCTTCCTACTGTATGTGTACTGCGCGCACGCGCGTGTGTGTGTGCGTGTGTGTGTGTACGTGTGTGCATGTGTGCGTGTGTTTGTGGTGGGGTGTGGGGCTGGCGGAGGTCAACCCGAAGACAGAGAAGGTGCCGTAGTCCAGTTTTCGGTGAAGGCCCCAGAGCCCACTACGGGGGTACCGCTGGGGGCCAGAGTGGTGGGTAATTCCTGCTCGGCAGGGTTAAAGACCTCGGCCAGCGTGACGTATGTGCCCGCCAGGAAGCCGATGAAGCCCACCACTGCGATGAGGAGATCCTTCACCAGCATGGCCGGTCTCAGCTGCCGATCAGAGTAGGTGATGAGCTCCACCAGAGGAGGGAAGATGAGGGCCAGGGCGCTGCTGCTCACCGCCCCCACCAGTGAGATGACCAGGTCCAGGCGAGGGATCAACACCGCCCCGGAAACTGTGAGCGAAGGAAGCGGACAGGAGGTTGAAAAAAGGTAAGAGAGAAGAGAAGAAAATGGAGGGTGAAGGATGAATTTGAACGGAAATGAAGGGTGATATATACGTGTGTGTGTGTGTGTGTGTGTGTGTGTGTGTGTGTGTGTGTGTGTGTGTGTGTGTGTGTGTGTGTGTGTGTGTGTGTATGTATGTATGTATGTATGTATGTATGTATGTATATATATATATATATATATATATATATATATATATATATATATATATATATACAAAAAGGAGATAAGAAAGGAGGGAAGGAGGCGTTAAGAGGGGAGAAGTAGTGCAGAGGATTTAATAGGGGGATGTGGAGACGAGTAGAAAGAGGGAAAGATGAAAAATAGCATGGACAGGGTGGGGGATGTTGGTGGGGGGTGGGGGGGTTGGGGGGGAGAGGAAAAAAAGGTAGAGAAAGAGCGTAGGTCATCAACCCAGGCATGGGAAACAGCTGTCTTATGAGACACATACCAATCCATCTTCCATACTCCAGGCTCACGCACACCATTTAGCATACAACACACCATTGTGTCGTTTGCTGAGGAAACCTTGCATCTCCACATTTCTACATTTAGTTTTTTCGCAAATTAATGCTCTACTTCATCACACGAGAATGTTGCGCGAAAGTATTGCAACACGTTGTGAGCTTGTAGCTCTGCTATTTTCACTATTTTAAATGTTTTTAAGATAATAACGAAAAAGGAACGGTTTTGGACATACAAGGTTTCCACCTGACAACTACGATGTGCAGCATGCAGTACATGAACACCCCCCCCCATCGAAAGTCCCCATCCCCCGTCCCGTCCCTATTTCCCACCCTCATTCTTTTTCATTCCTACATTTACATTGTGCTGTGCCTGGGAAAAAAACCCTGCTATCGCCTGCAGAAAACAATTGGATCACATGGAACATGAAAGGTGCAGCGGTTGAGGCCTCGGGTACCACAGGGCCACCCTGTAACAACAGATGAGTCACAGTTGGGTGGGAGTGCAGACTATAGAGGGAACTGCCAATAAGCACTGTAAGCTTCCAGTTTTAAGTTGGCCTTCTAATTACAGTTAGAAGAGAAGGGTGGAGGAAGTGTGGGGAGGGAGCTGCTGTACAGTTGTACAGCAGCTGACATTCTGACAGTAATGTTGCTTGAGTCACAGGTCCCCTACCATGGCTGCCTTAAAGGAGTAGTTCATCCAAAATAATTACTTGTTTTCTATTAATTACACACCCCATGAAGCATTGAATCCATGGAGATTTGTTTTCGTTTTTGTCGCATTCCTAGGCCAATCATTTGATTACCGGCGGAAAGACGCTAATGTATCAGGTAAGAGACTCAAAGGAGACTCTTTGAGTCTCCTACCGGAGAGACCGCCGGTCATCAAATTATTGGCCCGTGGACTTTGACTTCACAGTCCATTAATCCTGCCCCCTCTCCTCCCCTCTCCTTCTCCCCCCTGGGGGTGTGGGAGCTCAACTCTGGGAGCTGTGGGATCTGGGAACCAAGACTTCATGTCCCAAGTTTAAATTAGTCCCTGATAAAACAGAACAAACTAACGAAAATCGGCAGTCCTCAGAAAGAATATTGACTATGTGGGATCAAATAATCCAACATGATGTGAGAGATGCATTCAATCCATTGTAATAAACCTGTTTCGAAAATTCCTGCATTCTGCTGGTGATCAAAGACCAGAACAGACTAGCAGTTCAACAATCTCCCAGAGATCCTTTTTTCTTTTTTTTACACTATACATTAAAAATGCATGGAATAATAAAGATTGGCAGAAAAAAGAATAGCAATATCGAGCCCATTCAACGAAGGAGCTGCCAATAAATCAGGAATGAGAGCAGATAAGAGCAGATAAAAAAAAAAAAAACCTCAACTTTATCACTTAAGTTTATCACTGGACATAATGCGATCACCTAAATAAATTGAATAAAATGTATATGTGAAGCATAACATTATTTGTACAGTGTTTGTTAAATGTATGCCTATCACTGTGCTATTACCATACCACATATTCAGTCCGAAGTAGGGACATGCTAATTTAGCAAATACTAGACACACATGATTCACACATACTGTTCCTGTGATTATTTGTAATAAATCAGTTCACATTTTAATAAATGTCTGTATATTATGTGTCTATGCACAAGGTCAGATATTTAGTTTTAACCATGTTTATTTTCATGTAATTTGTGAATCATATTAAACTATATCTGCAGTATATATATCTGTTGTACATTGTTTGTATTGCGTGCGTGCATGGCAGTGTGTGCGTGTGTAAGGAGGTTCATGAGCGTAAATGTGCATGGTATTTGTTATATGAGACAATGGGATTCCCCGTTTAACAGTGCAAGGTGAGTCTGTAGAGAATAATGATCTTCACTATCTATGATAGTAGCATAGATACTGTAATGCTGAACAAACACTCCTTACTGCTGGGCCCCGACGTGGTTGTATCTCTGCTTTGTTTTACCACCGGCCCTCCCCTCAGAAGAGACATTGCTATTGATCACATCAAACCAAGACTCTGCAGGCATCCACTAGCCGTATGAGTGTGTGGTGGGCTGTCGAACACCTTGGGTAATGTTACATGTAGGAGAACGCTGGTGGCTAGGAGAACGGGTTCTCCTGTCCAACCCGTAGCCCAAACACACAAACTCCCCAAAGACCATGGAGCTCCAGTGTGTCTCAGCTCCATTGACTAACTGTCTGCATTGCCATTCCTCCTCCTGTACATCGGTACCTCAGGCCAGTGTGTGCAGATTAGTATGAAAATAATTGCCAGCACTGCGAAGTACTTCTGGTACTTTTTAAATTAAGGCACGGGCATACACGGACGTGTTTTGGCGTCAAGCCTTCCGCATGTGTGTGCATTGCCATTGTGTAGGGTTCAATAAAAAAAATAGCATATTTTCCATCTATACATCCAGGACTCTAGCTGTGTGTCTTTGTCCACTTTTTGCCCATACCTGTATATGGAGATCCTCCGAACTCTCCCATGTTGGAGTCATTAACAGACTTCCATCCAAAGTACCCTGGTAACCGGTAATGCACTACTGCTCTAAGCACTCTGAAAATATATATGTATATAAATTAATATAATATGATATAATAATTATATACGTTGCTATTGAAAATATAGTGATGTGTAATTGTTAATTATGCAATTATTTAAAGTATATAGAAATATTATCAATGATTTATGCAATTAATGTTCTGTTTTATATAGCATAGAAATATATATATATATATATATATATATATATATATATATATATATATATATATATATATATATATATATATTTATATAGCATATATTTTTCAATGATTGAGTATTATACAATTGATTTTCTGTTTTGAATAGCTTATTTAATGCAAGAAGGGTAGGCACTATAAGCTAAAAGCTTCAGCCTACGCCTTTTCGGTCAAGCAGTTTTGTGCTGCTTTGTTTTAGTTTTTAATTGTTTTGTCTTTTATTGTACAAAATGCCATATGTCTGTATGGGTTGACCGAAATAAACTTTAACTAACTAACTAACTAAAACTGCACAAAGTATGACAAAAGTAAATACAACAAACGAAAAAGTTGTCACACGCTGCAGCAGTATGTGTGTGTGTGTGTGTGTGTGTGTGTGTGTGTGTGTGTGTGTGTGTGTGTGTGTGGGGGGGGGGGGGGGGGGCGGGGGGGGGAAGCAGAAAACATTCTGGTTATTTGAAGTAGAACTGAGGTTAGAATTGCAATTTGTATGCGCTGTGCTAGATGTCTGATATTGACACATTGACCCATGAGCAGCTGGGCTCCCGGTCCAATTACAGGACAAGATCTTCTCGAGCTCCGACAACACCAGGAGGGAAGATGTTTTTGAACTCTCTATCTTTTCTTTTCATAAACTACTTCCTCTCCTCTCCTCCTTCATGCTGCTAACAAGGACATCAAAACAAATCCTCCTAGGAGACAACCTTGGGAGAGAGCTCTGTCTGAGTTTATCATTTGTTTCTCCATCAACTTTGCCGATCATGCCGCAGCATGCCACGTCTTCAATCAGACAACATTTACACATTTCCCCCCTTTCCGTTCGCTCCACAACACTGATATTGACCTACAAGGCATGACACCCACATAGTATACCATAACTAATTAACTGCCAGAAAAAAACATTGTCTATGCTGCCCTTGCCATTTCCGAGTGTTTTCACTAAACTTCATAGAATATTATTCTTCCACCTGCCGATCGCTTTAAAAGACGTAGAGTGGTCTCGTAGACTCATAGAAAACAGTATCTCGTAGAAAAAAACGTAGAAAACAATCTATAGATATGGCCAGTTGAATGTGGGGTGGTTTTGGCCCCAAAACAATAGAAAGCAGAGAAAAAGCCCTTTTCTTTTCTTTTTTTACAAGGAAGTGAACGGGCAGTTTTTTTGCGATCCTGTTATGTGCTGCTGCTTTGCTTCCCTAGGAGTCAAATGGTGACTCCCAGGTTAGCGAAGAGCGCCGTCTAGTGGAAAAACACTGAAAACACCAAAACACGACAAACCGATCAATGGCAGAGAATGAGTTAAAGCCCTGATCCAACCCCTCCAACTCACTTAGATCAGCTAACACAGGAATGCTAATCGAGCCCTGGACACCCTGGACAACACTACACACGTCCTAAACTCTTCTCCCTCCTGGCTCCCAAACTGTGGAATAAACTCCCCATTGCAGTCAGAACTGCAGATACCACTCCCAATCTTCCACCGCAATCTGAAGACTCACCTCTTCAAACTCCACCTCACCCCCTAGCACTTCACTCTCCCTGTACCACTCCTTTACCACCTTCTCTTTGGATTGATGCTAGTGGCTGACCTCGTTCTCATGTCTTTTGTTTCTTTATTTGTTTTTCTCAAGCAAAAAATGTTAAGAATGTGATTTAGATAGCATCTTAAGAATGCAATTGATATAGCATGTTATTCAGTCAAATGCTAGGTTCACTGTTTTAGCCGGTATCTTCAATCAATCGTTGTACTACAGTATGTATTTATTATGTATTTAGATACAGTAGCTTGTTGCTTACACAAACAGATGCTAGGTTCATTGTTTACCTGGTGTCGTAGTTTCTTGAGGGACTACAGTACACGGTTCTCTCTGCATTCCATTTATGTGATTAATTACCTTGTTTATTGTAAGTCACCCTGGATAAGAGTCTGCTAAATGCCTAAATTGTAAATTGTATGTCAGATCTTATTCTAACCCGAAGAAGATCCGAGAGGATCAAAAGGTTTTGTTTTGTTTTGTGAGCGAAAAAGTGAGTTGCGAGCCTTCCTTTTCAATTGTTTCACTGTTTTGATATTTGTCTCAGCACCAACGTGGGATGATGTGCGTGCATTTGGTCACAAATGAGAGGTCAAAGAAGTAAAAGAGGTTTGGGAGCTCCAGTGCCATACAACCCTGCCCCCTTCGCTGTGACTGACTGAGATGCGTACAGCTCCTGTTTCTCTATGAATACGTCACAATACAGCAGTGTTGATTTCGTCGACTAAAACAATGACGAAAAATGTTCGTCGACTACTTTTTTCAATAACGAAAACTAAATAAAAACGAAATAAAAACTAAGCTATGACTAAAACTAAGACTGAATAAATTGACAATTTCATCAAAAAATAAAAACTAGACTAAAATGTTAGGGAGGGACTAGTAGAACCAGTAGAACTAAGACAAGTAATTTTGTGTTTGGTTGCGCGCGGGTGTTGTGCTCTGAAAATAGCAGAACTACAAGCTCACAACGCGCTGCGCTGCGACACGTTGTGAGCTTGTAGATCAGCTATTTTAAGCATGGAACCAAATGTAAAATCCACTATTACAACGCCATCAAGGCCTGTCAAAATACATTTTAGTCGACTATATGATTAAATAATAAATGAAGAAACCTTACTTAACCACTTTCAACTAGCATCCAACCATGTCATTATAGGCGATTCTTTTTAAAACAGCATATTTACAAGCTGATACAGCATGTTGAGAGTAGATTGGCTATTTTCACTATCCACACGATGAATTATATAGCCGTTATGGTTGTTAACGTACACTGCAAAAAAAATCACATTACTCTTCTCCACTATACACTATCACTGCATTACCACACTTTGGCCTCTCTTCTCAAGCCTTCAATCTCAATCTCCAAGTGCTCTGTTTCTCCTCTCCTGTCAAGTCTGTTCCTTTTATTTATTTATCTCTCCTACTCCCCATTTTCAACTGAATTTCCCAAATCGTTACCACCTATCATTTCTCATCTACATCATGGAACACTGCAAGATTCTTGAATGCCTTTCTTCCCCTCAATTTGCTGTCCATGAACCCCTTGCAACCCCACCCCATCATTGCCAGTGGTCTTCTCTAGCCACCATGTAATTTATTGTCCCCTCAAAGGCTCCCCATCATTCCCTCGTTCTTTCCATCTCTGATGCATTCCCTGACTTCCATCTCCCAGTTCAATTCTCTAGTTCTCAGTCCATCTTTTTTTCCTCATTTAAGTCCCCCCCCACCCCCCACCCCGCCGATCCCCTTCTGCCTTGCGTTCACGCTTAAATCGCTCTCTCTAAAATGAAATACTCTAAAGAGATGACAGCATGACATTTCTTCCTTGGCCTAGTGGGAATGTGTGTGCAAAGTTTCACAGTAATCGCACACTGCGTTCATGATTTGAGGCATTTTGTTCAAAACTGACCACTTTGGAAGCCAATCTTAGCCAGGACGGAATATGAAAAATCGGTCAGATCAGTCTTCATCACATGACTATAGAGACACTGTGTACCGATTTGCGTGATGTTTGGACAAAATTGGTAGGTGCCTCAGTGAGACAGATAGATACAGTTCCTCAATGCAATCCCTGTAGCCAGCACACCTGCTCGGCTCCACACTGCTGCTGTGCACAGCATTATATTACAATCAAAATATTATTGATTAATGATAGTTCAGCACTAAAGGAACAGAGAAGAGAGACGACTGTGATCCAATAAATAAAACAATAACAAAGCCACTATATTTGTCACTCAATTTCATTTGATTATAATAGCTGTGAGAGCCCCCCAAAAAAAAGAACCGCGCGCGGTTCCTTTTTTTTTTGGCGAGTTTATTTATTTTCGGTTTTTGGTTACTTTTAGGGTTAGGGCTATGTTATTTAATTGTTATTTTTGCCTGATTTTACTGATTTATTATCAAAAAAATAATCATTTTAACATTTATTTTTATTATTCTAAATTACTTAGGGGGGTCCAATCTGAAGCTTGGGGGGGACGAAACCCCCCCACCCCCCCGGTATTTGCGCGCCTGCTCATAGTGATGCACTAGTGCTTCCTGTAAAGGTCATAGTAAATTCAGATTATTCACTTCCAGTTTCCAGAGTTTCAGAATGAATTTGTAATTATTCATGAAACATGCTGTGTGATCCATTCTACCACAAATCTACTGCTAATACTACACGCCTTTGTTGTTCACATTAACATTATGACATTTTTAGAAGGCTTTACTCATGCTACAAAAATTAAAATGTCAGATCAACCATGCAGGGTTTCTGGCACATCCTTGTGAAGGAGATGGCAAATGGGACCATGTTTTATTAATGAGACTGTGGAATGTCACCAGGCATGAGTATTTGACAACATGAATTTTTGGACCCCACAACCGCCTCTTCTGGGGTTGCTCCAACACAACTCTTAAATTTTAATCACACATCCTGTTCACTTGATCTGATGTGACAGCCCTGGGGTTCAGGGGTCCACTGATTGCATCCAAGATAAGGATCTCAGTACAAACAGCAGGAGTTCAAGTTCAGCCGTAAACACAAGAGTTCTCGCTTAGGACAGCAATCTCAAGAAAGAAAAATGTCAAGAAATACAGCCACAACGCAAAAAAAAGGTACATTGTGTACTTGCATAATTGTATTGTCTCCGCCAGGCTGTAGGCATGAGGAGACTATGTTTTGCACCCTGTCCGTCCGTGTGTCCATGTGTGTGTCCGTCTGTGTACAGCTAATCTCCGGCACCGTTGGCTAGATCGAAGCGAAACTGTGCACACACACACTCCCTGGATACCAGAGCAGAACCTCTGCCCCAAATTTTTCACATGGGCCTGTCATAGCGCCACCAGGAGGCTGTCTTTTGTAAAACACATTTTTTGACAGTACTCTGTCAGATTTTGTCCAAACATCACGCAAATTGGTACACAGTATCTCTATAGGCATTAAACGAAACGTGTCTTTCAGATTTTTCATATTCCATCCTGATAGGCTAAGATTGGCTTCCAAAGTTTGCACGAGTGCTCCGTTTTGAACAAAATGCCTCAAATCATGAACACAGCATGCGTCTGCCCTGCATTTTTCACATCTGCCTTTTATAGCCCCACCAGGAGGCCGACTTATGTAAAGCACATTTTTTCATATTACTCCTTTAGATTTTATCAAATGATACACATGATCTCTATAGTCATGTGATCAAGATGGCTCTGTTAGATTTTTCATATTAGATCCTGATTGGCTAAGATTGACATCTAAAGTTTGCAGGAGGCCCGTTTGGAACTAAATGCCGCAAATCATGAATGCAGCATCCGATTGCGGTGAAACTTTGCACGCAGATTCGCACTACATTGAGGAACAAATGCCACACGTAACATTGCCCTATTATAGCGCCACCAGGAGGCCACTTTTTGCACTATTGTTTTTATATTGCTCTTATACAAATTGTGTTCAAACATCACGCAAATCGGTACACATTATCTAGTCAAGTGATCAAGACGGATGCGTCCGATTTTTCATATTCCATCCTTATTGGCGAATTCCGAACATTGCTGGCCCACAATAACCCACACTTTTTCTGGTTAAACATTTTATTTAAGCTTTAGTGAATTTCGGAATCAATTTGATCACCGTTTGTAATGCATTCAGGCTATATTTAACACAAACAGAAAAGAATGCACTGAACATGGTAGAATAAATAACAGCGCAACTCACTTCAAGGACAAGGCACACTCAACAAAGGACAGATTCTTGATAATAGATAAAGGAAATCCTGTATTTACCAAATAACAAACTTTTCAAATGCGAGCAGACAAAGTTTATGTTATTTGGTAATTACAGGGTAAACACACGGGTGCAGATAGAAATGGATGGGGCTACTATTGAACGGGTGCACCGAAACAAATTCCTAGGGAGGACAAAGCTGGAAACCACATATTACACACGTAAAGTACAAAGTAGCTAGAAGTATAGCAGTCATAAATAAAGCAAAGCAGGTTGTGGATCATACGTCACTCCACACTCTCTGCTCTTTAGTCTTGCCATATTTACATTATTGTGCTGAGGTTTGGGGTAATAACTATAAAAAATAATTGCAGTCGCTAATAATTCTTCAAAAGAGAGCAATAAGGACCATTCACAAGGTCGGCCACCTGGAACATACTAATCCACCATTTTTACAGTCAGAATTATTAAAATGTACAGAGTGTCATATCAAACATCAATAATAATGAACAAGGCTAATAGCATCATCTACCAGTAAATATTCAGAGTGTGTTTTTTGGAATCGAGAATTTAACTTTAAAACATTAAGCAGACACACCACCTTGAAGGTTTTTTTGTGTATCTGGTGTGAAACTATGGAACAGTTTGAGTGATGAACAAAAGCAATGTCCAACCATCAATCATTTTAAACTAAGTAATGTACAAAAGTATGACGTTCACAAGGTACAGGGAGGAGGGGAATGGATAATACATGGGTGTTCCACTGAGTCTACATGGGGTAGCAGTGTTATTCACCGTAATTATATGATATAATATTATGGTGCGATGCCAAATGAACAGACGGCCTTTCCTCAGTGTTACTGACGTCTTTTCGTTTGGTTGACTGTTGCTGCGGATCATCAACATTATTAAAACAGACTCCTAAGACTTCTACAGGGAGTGCGGATTGTTTCTTCCTTTTAAGAATGCATAACAGTACATGCAAATGTGTCAAGCCATGAAAGTGAGGACAGCAGTATATTATTCTCATTACATCACTGATTGCTTTCGTGAAGGGAGAATTTCATATGGGAATAAAATGCAATGTGTTGAAGGGCGTTTGGGCCTGTTAACAGGAGTGGCTAGGGAAAGAAAGAGCATTCTCTGGTGGTTGCATCATCCTCACTTGAGCATGTCCTCTACCTCAGGATGGCCAGACACCATGATTTCCATCTCACTCAGACCTGAAAGTAGAGTGAACTAACGCATTTGATTAACCCATTCAATCCGGGGAACGCATCTCGTGTAATTTTAGATTTCTTTGGCCATTCAAAAAATAGCACATCTACAAGCTACAGAGTGCCCCGCTATGAGCTTGTAGATCTGCTATTTTTTTCTGCTAAAATCTGAAAATGTGTGCAAATCTTTAAATATATATTTTTTAAAGGAACATTTGTAAAATATGTTGTTCCAGGGACCCCCAGAAGCAAAGATTTGAGTTTATGTTCGCTTTAAAAATATATATATTCAAAGATTTTCACACATTTTCACGATTTTTGAATAGCCCAAAGAAATCTAAAAATGGCAGAGATGCGTCCCCGGACCGAATGGGTTAATCCACACCCCACTGCCTCAGAAAGGTGGGCGGTTCCTCTGAGGCCACTGACTGCCACTTTTTTGCTCATTTAATGTTGAACTATGTTGCGTCACTATGAGTCACGATCTCCCAAAAGACTTCACTTTTCCAATTTGATGACGACAAAGAGTGTAACAGTTCCATTCATGCAAGTAAATGAAAAAATGAAAAAAAAACAGAAAAAAAAAAAGTATTCATGCAACTTGAAATCTCTCAATTCCATTGTTGGTACTGGACACTTCTGTATATTGATTGTTTCTGCACGGCCATCAAGGCCCAGCAAGTATTGTTCACTTGCTTTTGTTCAACTAATAACCCACTGTTCACAAAATATCTGCAACATCCACATTCAACCACAACTAAATCAATCAAAGGGATCTCAAGCATCTCACTCCACTGGAGAAGCCTTTAACAATTCTATACTTTGGGACAACTGCCAATTCAATTCTGCCATTGAGACCCTTAGAAGCCTAATTAAAATAATAACACAGGAAGGGACATAACTGCATATTTGCAACTCAAGTCACTGACCATTAATGCTGAGTGCACTATAGAGAAGGATGAAAGGATGTGAACATTTTTAATTTAGGTGCCAGTTGATACTCAATTATCCACCGTTCTGTTCTGATTACTGATGGACTGTTCATCAACTACCATGAACGTTTGAGGCTAAGCAGTTCCTTCTTACCCCCAGAGGCATACTTCCCAATCCCATCAAGGGCTTCTTATGCAGGCATGATGTATACTGGGTACTAGTACCAGGTTGAAATCATTTCTTGAAATCATTGGCTGGGCATACAGTACTTCAAACAGAATCATTGTTTTTTTTTTGTCCTCCTTGCAAGTCTTTACAGAGTCGCTATTGATAAGAGCATCTGCTAAAAGCCTAAACTGTAAATTGAGGGAATAAAAAGCTTTGATTGATTTGCTTCATTGGTCGAAGTTTAGGTCACGTCCAGGCCTCATCATCCCAGTCAATATTTAGACTAGCAATATGGGAATCTAAAAGAGGCATCCATTCCTGACACCATAATAAAATGATCATGGGGGTCAGAGATAATATTCTTTGGGGTGAATTTAAATTTGCTTTTGTGGATTAGAATGGTAAAACTCCATGCCTTCAAATGAAAGCCAGAATGAAAAATGTGTCCCGCCAAAGATTTCTCTCAGGAAAGCAATCTCAGTTTTAAGAATCAAGAGGTTTTATTAGTCACTACTCAAGTCGCAGTGAAATGCTAGTGTGACAAGTTCCGCAATACTTTTCTAACAGTAACACACCACAACAATAGAAAGTAAAAAAAGAAAAATAAGATTAGATATTTTGTTTTATACGGATACATTTGTATATATGCTCAGCATACCTACCCTGGGTAAAAAATATATAAATAAATGTATATTGTGCAGCATGACTTTCCTAAACTGTCTGAGGTGGCAGACACTGGTAGGTACCATCAATGGCTTCTTGTCCAGGAATGATGTACCTAGCTGGCTTCACTCATGGGAGACACAAGATCAGTATTTGAAATGCCTGTCTTGAAATGATTGGCTTGGCCTACTTTTAACAGAACAGTGTTTTTGCCCTCCCTGTAAGTCTTTACAGAGGATGAGCAATGGCCTTTAGATGCAGTTAAAAAATAGCCCTTGGAAATCATTCACATAAAGAATTTGGGTAAAGTATCTCACGTGTTGAGAAGGTGCGCGTGCCTTAGTACTCCTTTAAGAACCGTTTGTGTCTCAGTAATTTCCCTTTTAATCTCTGTCTTCCTCGATTAGCCTCCAGCTAACCCAGACCACAGCCCCATGAGGCAGGAGGAAGAAAGAGATTTCCACAAATGAGACACACTTTTGCCCTATTTCAGACTCTATTAATACTGTCATTGGAAAAGGCTTCAGAGGAGGGCACCACACGTGTGCCCTTTCAATTTGTGGGTAATTAGCAACCATCCCGCTAATTGGCAGCAGTTTAACGAAGCACACTAACCTGGCGGGATTCTTATCGACAGGCTGTGAGATTACAGTACCTTCACCAGTCCCTTCAGTGAAATAGAGAGAACAAGCACCCCATAGCTCACAATCCAATTAAAATGGTTTCAAGTCACGAGATGGCATTGTACAGATACTGTAGATGTGAGCTTTCTTCAGATTGGGCATTCCGTATTAACACAAGGTCTAATAACGGTGTGGCTTCCTTATAGAACTAGGATTTCATGTGCCCAGTGTATGATGTCAGTCATCTACATGTAGGACGTCAGTTCTATTACGTCAGTCATCTCCATATTTTGCCTGAAAATTTAGGCCCAGCCCTAACTGGGCCCTACTGGGCCGGACCATACTTTTAGGGCCGAAAACCAGACCAACCCGAAAAGGTGTCATGTTATGCTTAACAAGACACGCATCCAACAAGCTTTGAACTGAGCAGATTGGACCTTCCGTTCCAGAGATAATGGCCAAAACATCTTGAAAAGAGCGACTTTCGCCGATGTTCGATCGCCGATTTTCGATTGAGTTTTGGCCATTGTTGCACGTTTTTCTTTAATAACACGGGCTGGGAAGGCAACAAACTGGATACCTGAGTAAAGTTCACTTTGAGCTGCATCCAACACATCTACTGCCATTTCCATCGCTAGGGGCAGTTGAAATTTCTTTTTTTGGGGTAATAGACTGGCCGGCTCGACTAATTAGCATAGATAGAAAAACCTCGGGTCGGGTAGGGTCGGGTTCAGGCAGAATTTGTGTGTGTGTGTGTGTGTGTGTGTGTGTGTGTGTGTGTGTGTGTGTGTGTGTGTGTGTGTGTGTGTGTGTGTGTGTGTGTGTGTGTGTGTGCGTGTGCGTGTGCAGGGGGGATTGTGTTTTTTTTTGTTTTTTTCGGTCTGATTCTGTGTACAGTTTGATGGACTTTTTTGTTTTGTTTTCTGTTCAACTTTATTTTTCTTTTAATTGGATTTGGTTTCTTTTACTTTAACCACTTGTCAATTCAACCCTGGTTCAGTTCAGGCCACAGTATGATTAATTCAACAATTGGTGGTGTGGGTGGGCAGGGAAGGCAAAAGGTGTATTTGCAGAAATACTAACGGAATGAACGGGCATCTTAAAACTGTGATTACTTTCCTGAAAGAAACGCATCTGGTATTGCAAGATAAAGAAATCTTGGGTGTGCCACATTTTTCATTTTGGCTTTAATTCGAAGCCATTTTAATCCACACACAATTTCTATTAATCCCAAGGGATATAATCTCTGAGCCCCACCGTCATTGTATTATAGTGACAGGATACCTCCTTAAGATTCCCTCATTACTAATACATATTGACGCTCATTAGCTTTTCTTCCCTCTATTTACGATTTAGGCATTTAGCAGATGCTCTTGTCCAGAGCGACTTATGAGTGTTAGATCAGAGTAAATTGACAATTTTAAGTGCTGCTGTACAAAGTACAGTTATCTTAAGAGAAAATATATGATAAAGTGTGACCGGGAGGACAAAATGTAGGGGGTCAAATTGTTTAGGCTGAATGATTCACCATAAACCTTTCATCCTTTTGGTTCAAGCTGTGATTAATTAAACAAAATGGTGGTGTGTCAGTGGGCAGGGAAGGCCTCGGGTTTACTTGTTGAAATACTAAGAGAATGAACGGGCCAGTCAAAAGGGGGTGTATGTACTGTATATTCTGAACCGAAGCATCTTAAATGCGGCCAAGATGGTGCGGCCAAGGCTGGACACCATCGCAAGGTATATGTAAAGAAGGTAGGGTCATCTACGTCATTTTCGCTATCATGCAATTCCAGCCGGCAGATTCGTCGCACCATGGGAGCCAGACTGCAGCCGTGAGTTCAGTGGAATGCATTGGATTAATGAGAGCCCGGTGGATCAGCTCATGAACAAAATATATTTCTGAATGACTGAGACCTTTGTAAAGTAATTGCTTCTGGAAAATAAAAGAAGACATATCACACATTGTTTTCTGCTTTTCGATGTGTCCACTGTATAAGTTTATTGAACTATCTAAAGAGCACAAAGTACGCGATACTGCCGAGCCAGAAACCAGTGTTGCCATGTCCACTTATTATAAGCGACTTTGGGCTTATTTTTCAGTGAAGTTGCTTGTAAATATTGGTAGTTGCGGGTTGCGTTTTTTTGGGCTTTTTTCTAAAGTGTAGTTGATTATTTGGATTTTAAAGTTATTTTAACCAGTGGTTCTCAATTATGTTTATGTCATGGACCCTCAAATTAATGTGTTTGTCCCTAACCCCCATCTGAAAATGTTTTGTGCCAGGGAGCCCCGTACCAGATTTGTGGTGTTTGTTAGTGTTTCAAAAATCCTCAATATTTCACATTTTACTTCAAGATTTTTTTTAAAATAGCAGATCTACAAGCTCACAACGCACTGTGAGCTTGTAGATCGGCTATTTTCAATGTATACAGTAAAGGTTTAAAGTGCTCATTATGGCCTAGTGCAAGTCTTCAACAGGAGTCCGCGACCCCTAGGGGTTCCGCGAGGTACTGCAGGGGGTCCGTGAAATTGAATATACCGGTATATATATATATATATATATATATATATATATATATACAAATATTTTTTATATATCTTTTATTTTTTCAAAAATGTCCATTTGTTTTCATATATTTTTTAAACATTTTCCACATTTATGTATTAAATAAATGATGATATCTATACATGATTGTCCATTTTGAATAGCTTGTATACATGATTATTGTGCAATTGACAGATTTTGTTCTCAGTTAATAAGGTATGTTTATAAATGGCAGTGCGGCCACCCTACTCACTGTACCCTGTACATGTATGTTTAAAATAAAAGCATGAATATATTTATCTGTCTAGTATTTTTAATAGCTTAGTATTGATGCACAATAACATGTATGTTTATGAAACACAATTGTATACATACAATATATGTTGCCCCCCCCCCCCCCACCCCACCCTACGAGGTAGGGGGTCGAGGTAGGGTAGGGGGTCCCTGCTCCATCTCCCCATTAGTTTGGGAAAATGTTGAAGACCCCTGGCCCCCGGTGCTTTTCCTTGCACCATCGTGGGTGGTACCGTGCTTCTATTTAATTATTGTATTGCATAAACTGGATTTCTTTAGCCTTACAGCATTGGCAGCAATTACGTATGACAGCAGTGTACTTCTGGACATTGGATTTCATCAATCTTAAAGAAGTAAGTAAGTAATACAAAAGAACAGATGATCTGGGCACTCAAAAGTTTAAAGGAGAAAACTAGCTTTATCGTTAAAACATGTTGACATTTTAACAATAAAGCTTGTTTTAAACATTTGAGTGCCTGGATCATCCGTTTTGTTTTTCGTATGATTGCATCCTGCTTGATTTAGGAGCACTGCTGATACTTTTAATACCACTTTTTTCTCAGTGAGCACCTGGTTATTCTGTTTTCTTTGTCTTCAAGTAAGTAAGCTGAGATTCTCAGGAAGAACAATGCCAATAGAAATGATCATGGCATTGGGAGCAGCAACAAAAGAAACATGACTGTAGCGCCTCTCCCAAGAGAAAACACCTAGGCAAAAGATAGGGCAGGCGATAACGGCTTAACGGCTTAAATCCAAGCCACGTCATCACCCCTAAGTATTATGTTTGCAAATGTTCAATAAATCCAAAATAGGCTAATTTGGATGTCGCTGCTACATAATAAAATATTTTATATAAGATTACAAAATAAGCACCCAAATGCCTTTTGGGGATTCTGATCAAGCCACTCTATTACTTACTCCGGTGCACAAACAAATGCTTAGATAAGCAATAACGTGGGAAGTCAGATGCCTCTAACCCAGGTGGTGTCAACTGATTTTGACACAGGGACCACTATCCTGGGGACCACCACTATTGTGCGTGGTGGGTCCATCATAGACCCACCCCACACAATAGTGGTGGGGGGTTCATGCACCACAGGGAGCTGGAGAAAATAGCTATAATATCAATATAATATCTAATAAAATACAGTGATTTTGTTTGAATATGATGGATATGATTAAGAATGACTGTGATTATGGTAAGCTCACATTTCATATCACACATAGAATACAGTAAGAACTCCTGTAACTTATTAACACATCGGGTGCCAGCATTTTTTCATAACAACTTACGTTGGGTGCCAGCATTCTCCCCATTGACTGCGCTTTGCTGTTTAAAGCTCTAGACTCCACGACAAGCAAATCCACGTCAAAAAAATAATCCATTCATGTTGAGCGAGGACCCTGGCTACCGCCTGGAACCATAACATTTTCCTCACGAGTTACAACGGGGGGGGGATCGGGCATCGCGCATGACCGGTTTTCACCACAGGAAACGGATTCGGAGATATAGGCGTTTTAAAGAAAGAAATAAACAGGAAGTGGACGGAAGCCATGTTTTTGTTTCCGGTGATCTATCTGGCCCTTCCTTCTCAAGATCACAATGGGTACTCCCAGAGCTACTCTAGCCCCGCCCGCACGGAGAAGTGAGCTTCCATCACTGTGATGACCACTGTTGTTTTTAAATAGCACCGCTCACTTCACACTGGGTGTGATTTTTTAATTTCATCATGCGTCTCGCTAGCCAATCACAGCGCGTCTGCGAAGTTTGAAGTTAATTTCATCATGTGTGTCGCTAGCCAATCACCACACGTCCTGCAAAGCTTAGCCTATGGGTGTGTTTTCCACAGCATGGCGTCACAGCAAAAGACAAAAATCACATTTTTTGACAGTACTCCTACCTATTTTGTCCAAGCGTCACGCAAATCGGTACACAGTATCTCTATAGTCAAGCCAACGGTGCCGGAGATTAGGTGTTGACAGTACTCCTACAGATTTTGTCAAATCGTCATGCAAATCGGTACACAGTATCTCTATGGTCAAGCCAATGGTGCCGGAGATTAGGTGTTCACAGACGGATGGACACACACACGGACACACGGACGGACGGACGGACGGAGGGTAAAACATACTCTCCGCCAGGCCGAAAATGATTTATTTAATTTAATTCTTAATGAATAAACTACATTTAAAAAATTAAAAAAAACAGACAAAAAGCTAAGCCTATCAACCAGGCAATCGTCATTGCCCTCAGGCAACAGCAAATGCCCAGCTAATATTCCATGTACACCTTAGTATCAGCATATTTTCAAACGTGACTAGGGTTTTGAATTATCATGATATTGTGATGGAAGTATGAGTAACAGCGGGTGAGAAAAAGCTTATGGTATGCCATTATCATCACTAAGCGCTAAAATATTTCCAAATTTTCTGATGACATTCAACATGGAATACACAGAATACTCAGGAAAAACCTGAATAAATGAGCAGGGAAACATGCAGTGCATATGCTTCCTACTGTACTGTGTGTGACACATGATCTGTGGCATGTGTCGAAAGGCTGAGCAGGCCCAGTAAACCTTGATGTTGGATCACGATAGCAAGAGGAAAAGATCTACGACTATGAAACACTGAAACAGGGTTCAGAATCATTACTGGGCCAGCAAGGAGCTTCAGTCACAAAGACTGCCAGTGTTTCAATGAGAATATCTCCATCTCCATCTATGGGACACAAACATCAGCAAACATATTAATCCTATTTTAACGTCCCTACACTGGTTGTCTGTTTTAGGGTTGCTTTTATGATTTTACTGATTAGCCTACTTTTAAGGCAGGTTGTGCACAGGCTCGTTAGGGGTTAATAACAAAAATGTAATTTACGGGATGGCCTGGCCCATGATTACCCTTTGCGCCCAGCCATTACAAGGCTGGGCGCAACGTAAGCCCCTCGGGCGGGAACCTGCTGGTTGTTCCTGAGTTGAGGCTGAAGACAAAGGGTGACCGTGCCTTTGCTGTCAGAGCTCTTCAACTCTCGAACAACCTGCCCGAGGAACTCAGGCTAAATCAGTGACTTCTTTTAAATCGCTTTCTTGAAACATACTTTTAATCGACAGGCCTTTCCATAATTTGAAAGTTTGATTCGCTTTATGTTTTATTTCTCAATGCACATTTAAACATGTTTTAATGCCAAAAGTTTTATATAGTACAGTCACTTTACCAGCATGGACACGAACAGTTTTGTTCTTTTGTTTGTTTTGCATTTAAAATGTTCCCACTCTGTATTTATTGCACACCTGTCCACCATTGAAGGGGGTCCAAGAATCAAGAGGGTTTATTTGTCACTCCTCATACAGGTACAAGCAGCGAAATAAAAGTGTGTTAAGGTCCACAATACAGTGCAAACAGCAACATAACAACAGGGTCCCCTCCCCTCCAGGATCCGTCCCAATGTTCCTCCCTTTTTTCCCCCCAATCAAGGGTACTTTGTTCTTGGGTTTATTTTTTTTCTTTGTTAATATCTTCTTATAACTTAATTTTATCAAAAGGCCTTTCTATAATGGACGACAATGCCCCATCCACAGGGCACGAGGGGTCACTGCTATGGCCTTTGCAGTTTCCAGATCTCAACCTTTTGAAGACCTAAGATTTTGGGCCGATTTTATGTTATGTTATGTTTCTTGTATTTGACATGGACAAACCAGTTGCATTGTTTAAGTGTTATAGCACGAGTGCTAATTTTCAACACCTGTCTACAGGTGCTTTTCTAAATAGAAAAAACTAATCTAAAACACAATCAAGTACAATGTTTTTACATCATGTGTTGGACAGCACCAGATAACACCATTATCAAAATACCAAAGGGAATCTCTTTTGTTAGAACTAGAGTTCCAGAGATTTGTAGCATCTATGCCAAAGTGCAAGATTGTTCTGGTGGCTCGTGGTGGCCCAGCAGCTTACTAAGACACTTTATGTTGGTTAGTTACTTATCAAACCTACCGTCAGTGCCTGGACCTCGTTTTTTTTATTCTGTTTGTCATAATATATTATTCCCTTCCATGAGCACCAATGGTTTGAGGTAGCGTGCCTGTAACGTCTTTCTATAGAATAGATATACATTTTTTTAAATGAATGATATTTCATTCCCACGCGGGAACGATGCAAATAGGGAATGCATGCCCCACCTTGTTATGCAATACTCGTTATAACGTCAGAGTCAGAGGACCCGTTGTAACCTTTTGTGCCCATATGGAAAAGTCCTTGTGCAGTGGTAAACGTCTGTGGAGAATGTGTGGAAAATGTCTGAAGAGTGCAAACTGAATGTGAAAAGTGGACTGACTAATCAAATGGCAGGTGTGGGGAATTTGAGAGTGTGGGGAATTTGCCAAATCAAGCTTAGGCTGGGGTTGCCATGGCAATGAATTGGCTCATTTGGGCCACTGCCTGAGCCTTTTGTACAATGGGCGTATCAGTCGGATCAGCAGTACTGGACAACCACCTATCCTTCCGACTCGACGGTGTGCACCGCAGTCCCTCAGGGCGACACTTGTGCCAAATTTGAAGTTGGTCGGTCGAACGGTTCTCAAGATACGTGAACTACAGACGTACAGAGATTCCGTTGATTTAATCTACGATATTCGATAGAATCCTCAATGTGCATCCTTGACTATTAAAGTTTTTATCAGTCATAATGATTTTACATCTCCATGTCTCTGTTAACAAGGCCAGACTCACATGGGAGCCTAATCTATCACGTTTAAAAAAAGGCAAATTATTAATAAGCCAGTATTTAGGAACCTCGGTCTTTGAACAAGAATCAATAGCCTGATTTGAAAAATATTGAGTTTAGAGAACATTTAGCTTGGTTAGTAGAAAAATAAACTGAAAGCACAAGGGGGAACATATTAGAACGATCCATAACACTTCAAATAAACTGTCAAACTGCCCTAAAAGGTGTTTAGAACTTTTTCTAACAACAGCAATATTGATGCAACCACCCTGAAACAAAGTTTCACTGGCACACATTTGCTATAAAAAAATGTATTGAGTCTATCACTCCCTGGCAAAAACACTGAAAAACTCACAAAGGAATAATTACCAGAGACCAAGCCAGATCATACCTAGACAGATTATTCATACAATCTACAATCAATCTACTAATTACTTTACAAAACAGGAGTAAGGTAACTGAATCGGGGAGAGGGATTGTTAACGTATACAAGAGGTTACATTTACAGTACACATTTACAGTACAAAGGTTTTCTCTAACAGCCTGTCACCATTAAAGTTTGTAAAAAAAAGAACACTGTATTGTAACACAGAGACATTCTATAGGGCTACAACCATCAATTCATTTGTTAGTGATTATTCTATTGATTACTTTTTTGATTAGGCAAATAACCTTGAACCATGTTTTTTTAAGCGGTGGCCACTTCTACAAGTGACTTTGTCTGTTTGTATGTGTGTATGTGTGTGTGTGTGTGTGTGTGTGTGTGTGTGTGTGTGTGTGTGTGTGTGTGTGTCAGTGTGTGTCTGGCCGAGTACAGCATTAACAGCTGCAGCTGACTGCAACAAAAACCTTCAACTAATTATACAAATTAAACACAGACAGACAGGAGGCATAAAGTCATTCACACATGCGCCACTGTAATGTTGTGTTGTGTGCATAAGTGTGCATACACTTATGCCCACACAAAAAAACACAGGGGCCCCACACAGGGGCTTATGGGATGATATTACGGGATGTTTTAAGATTGATATTATGGGATGTTTTTACATTGAGATTACTCAATGTAATACCAGCACACACTCAAATAGAGTAGTACCGTACCGCCTGAATACCGGCACACATTCCAGCACACACTCAAGTAGAGTGGCACTGTCTGAATACCAGCACACGCTCAAATAGAGTAGTGCAGTTACTCATCAATGCACCGCTTACTTCACAATGGGTGTGATTTATTTTCTATATCAACGAATCGACAAAACAATTCTAATAGATTTTTTATAATTTACTAATTCAATTATTCTGATTAACCACTTAAGCCCCATTTCATACTTCGTCGTACAACAGTATATTGCGAAAACTACAAGATACTATTGTTTCCCCCAAAATTGATTACTTGAATAAAATTGGTAATTTTTTATAATGGAACTCATTATGGCCCTTATGTCTAAAGACAAACCTACAAGCTCGCGACGCGATCTAAGCTCCAGGAGAAGCCACTGAAGGAGGAAACAGAGTCCGAATTCCCTCACCAGGACAAGCCATAAATCAAGGGCTGTACAGTACGAGTTGATCCTCCGCTCACCTTTATTGAGACTGATGGGCATGTCAGTGTGGGAGGAAGTCAACCACTCCAGATCATCACAAGGAGAGGTGGCAAAGGGTAGCTGGTGTCAAGGGCTGCTTGCCGGTGACTTCATGGATTTAACAATAATAATTTAGCTGTATTTTAAATGTATAAAACAACAGATGGGGTTTCTGGCACAACTTCACCTACTTCCAAGTAAAAGGTAAAAACTCCAGCAACACTTACAGTATTATCATAGAGAACAACTTGATAGGTAACCTGATGAAGGTCATTGTCAGGTCAAAACATGTTGATTTAACAATAAAACGGTTCCATGTACTGTAAGTATTGCTTGAACCTCTTTAAATATATAAAACTTGACAGAATGCAGGCAGATCGAGGGTTTATGGATTTATGATTTATCCAGTGAAGTAGGTTCTACAGTATAGAGCCTATATCACCTGGCTGATGCTGAACCATTTTAATATTAACATTGACGTGAGGTTTCAGCTATTTCCATAACACATGCCAACACTGTTCAGAAAGCTTGTATACTCTGGACTGTGAACACATCAAATGATCAAAGCAATATTGGAGACAAGCTATAGACAGAGCAAGTGAAAATGAAACTTGGCACTTGGCGAATAACATCAAAATTGCATTCCTGAGAGAAAACAATAAAGCTATTTAACGGCAGAATTTTTATGGCCCTTGAAATCAATACAGCACCACAGAACAACTATAGCCACTCGTCTTGCAGCCAAACAACTTTCAGAGTTGTGTCATGATTGAGTGCACATTTGATGCAGTGTCATACAGTAGTTAAGTTACTGAAATGGATTTAAGTGGGCTGTGTTTCTAGCCTATCGTCGCTGTTGGGGGGAAACCTTGTATGTCCAAAGAACCTGTGTTCCAATGGATCCAATGTAGCTATTATTTATACATTATGTATTGTTAATACATTTCATTGGTTCAATTATTAAACCCACAGAAACGTAACCACTTTCACTCGTTCTTTTTTTTAAATAGAGAAAATAGTAGATCTGCAAGCCCACAATGCATCGTGAATGCATTGAAATGTGAGCTTGTAGATCGACTATTTTCGTAAAGTTTGTGCGACACAGAATAAAGTATGGCATTCGTTTACAGAAAAACAGAAAACGTTGAAATATGGTATATGGAGATACAAGGTTTCTGCCCGACAGCAACGTTAAATAGCCTATGAGGAAAGGTTAATACTGTATGACTAGTTAATACTGTATAACACTTGTAATGACACAATGTGTTGATGTGCTAATCACAAGTAAAGCTGAATACATCAATGATCAAATTGAAGATTGACAAAGAAGAATTATATCAAATCAGATTTCTACAGTGAATTATATTTCTCACAATGTTCCTCAACACAACCGATGGGTTCGCAACAGCGGAATCGGTACAGCTGCCACTAAAGGACAAAAAAAGATGGGCCTAATCATAGTTGAAATTGATCTCCAAATAAAGGGGTAGAGGGATGTAATATTTGTTTGCTGGATATGGCTGTGATAGGTGGAAAACATAAGTATTTATTGTGCCAGTTTACCGCCCTCAAGCTAGAGGCCAAAGTTTGTTAACCACATGTATACTGGCATCCCTGTACCAATCGCGTCTCCGGGATACTTGTATCCCGGAGACGTAATTGTAGGCAAAAATTCTCAAAAAGACTAGGCTTATTTGTTTCATTGATAGTCCGTGCAAGAAAAAAATCTGTTTTTATTAACATTCGAAATAAACATGACTAAACTAAACTAAATTATTGACAATGACTCAGTAGATTGAACCCTAACACTAACATACTGAAATTGAGTATGTGAAATGAGTGTGTGAATTCTGTGACTTTTATGTACAATCTCAGAACAGCCAGTAAACATGATATCCACTGGTTAAATGCATGTACCCATAGTTTACCATGTATCCCTCTTTTCATCCAGTATCTGACTTTACAGTCATAAGTTGCTGTAGGCTGTACACACATTAATGCTGACCATGGAATATTCACCTCTTTGCCACAAGAATTGTGCAACGACTTTTTGCTAACAAAAAAATGCAGCTGGTATCGTACAGTATGTAGGCTGCACCAGCCCTCCTGTTTTCGTACCTAGAGGGGCGGGTTTAACATCTCCGGCGAGAGAATGCGTGTGATCCCATTGGTTCACCGATCTGTCCGTCAGCCCCCGCCCCGTCAACACAACATTACGAGCGACGCCCACTGCACTCTGGTTGGTTGGGGAAATGAAACACTTCCTATATCGGGTACACCGGGT
Source organism: Gymnoscopelus microlampas (assembly GCF_963454915.1). Lineage (NCBI taxonomy): Eukaryota > Metazoa > Chordata > Actinopteri > Myctophiformes > Myctophidae > Gymnoscopelus > Gymnoscopelus microlampas. The sequence continues at coordinate 31,181,796 of NC_139945.1, forward strand.
CCAGGCTTTTATTTTTGAGCAAAACTAAACAATGAAAGCCTGGAGATCGAGGCTATACAGTATGTAGCCTCGGGAACCCATGCATTTTTTGTTTGTTTCATACAGTATGTAACAACTGTTTACAAATGATGTTCAAGAGTTAAATATTTACAATTGTCTGTATATAATTTCCCAGTTTCTTCTTTATCTCTGCAGAAAGACAGTCGTGTGTGTGTGTGTGTGTGTGTGTGTGTGTGTGTGTGTGTGTGTGTGTGTGTGTGTGTGTGTGTGTGTGTGTGTGTGTGTGTGTGTGTGTGTGTGTGTGTGCGCGCGCGTGTGCGTGTGTGTGTATGTGTAGCTATGCCAGAGAGGATCTCTATTTCCTACAGCCCTCTAATTAGCCAATTCATCAGGCTAATTACTTCTCTTAATTGGACCCCACAACCTCATGTCTCATAAGCCTGGAAATGATTAAATGACTTCCCTCTAGAGAAGGAATGTAAGGTGTAGAAATGTGGACTGTGGACAAAATAACAAAAACTTGAACTGTATTTTGTGTTATTACAGGGCCAGGATTCAAGCCAGGCTCCGTTTTGATATTGGCATTATTCTGTTTCTTCCGTTTTTGACAGTTCTGGCTTAACCGTGCATACGCTGTTTACGAAACTCGGCCATATAGTAGATGGTCATGAAAAACGATCAAGAAATAATTCTCACACTCATTCGTCAAAGGGTGGCGCTGTAGCACTCAATTGAAAATGCCAACTTAGAACAGGTACAACTCATGCCCTGTTTGACCTACAGCCATGAAACTTGGATACACATATGAGTCTCCTCACGCTGAACAACTTTCACACTCTTTGACTTTTGACCTCTGACCTTTAGATCTCCCACCATTTTGAATTATATGAAAAACAGTCATTGGCTCTTAAAAGCTTCATTCTTTCACTTATGGAAAATCCGCGACTAAAGTTTTGTCGGCAGAGGTCCAAAGTTCATGTGTAAAAGGTTTCGTGCAGATTACTCACAGGAGGATATAGATTTTAACTATTGCAGTTTTATGGAAATTATTCATCTGCCACTAACACATACATGCAGACTGACATTTATTTTGAAACTTTGCAGAAATATAGAGGGTCATTCCAAATATCACTGAAACCAATCTTACTCCATTTGGCCAAAGGGGGGCGCTATAGCAATTTTTGGAAAAGGCAAACTTTAAACAGGCATAAGTCATGCCTCGTTTGGCCGAAAGTCGTGAAACTTGCTTACACTTGTGCCTTGACTCACGAGGAACACATGTATCACTTTGACCAGTAAGCTCCGCCCTTAGATTTTCCGCAATTTTGAGCAGTTTGAAAAACACTTAAACCCAGGATTTTTTAGCTATTTGCGTGAAACGGAATCATCTGTGTGAGCTCCTTTTTCACTAGATTAGGTCTGTTGGTCAAATGGCTTCTCACCAAAGTGTCTGCCTTACAACCTCAAGGTCTACAGTTCAAGCCCCACTTCATGCAGACTTCATTTGAGTTGCATGGCACACTACATAATTGTGTCAATTAATACATGTGCAATTGTTAAAGATAACCTGAAATGCTTATTTGAGAGTATGTTTTTTCAATGTATGACATACTTCATTCTGAAAATAGCCGATATACAATCTCACAACTTTTCAGATAGTAACATGTTTCTGAGCTTGTAGATCGGCTACTTTCACTAGTTTCGGTTCCGAGGATGGTTTGTGAACGAGTGATCTTAGTGTTAGTGAAACAGGGGCTTGGTTCATGACAAAAGGCAAAAGTTGATCATCTTCAACAGACAACTTCAGCCTGGACGAAGCTATAGCACTACAGGTAGTGTCTCAGCCTGTGAATCCGAAGGTCGAGAGTTCGATTCCTGTCAATGGCAATAGGTTGACGTGTCCATGAGTGAGGTTCTTAACCCGGGATTGCCCCCCTGCGTCCTATGTATGACCACCTCAGCTGAGTTAAGCTGAAAAGTAGTTTCACCTGTTGGAATCATTTGCTTTGTCTCAATTTCAATCTATTCCGTTTCTATGTCTTATTGTGCTATTATTGCACTTTGCTTTTTGCGCTTAGTTCTTGGCCCTGCTTGTCGCCGTCTGTCTGTCTCTATCACTCTGTCTGTCTGTCTGTCTCTCTCTATCACTCTGTCTGTCTGTCTGTCTATCACTCTGTCTGTCTGTCTCTCTCTATCACTCTGTCTGTCTGTCTGTCTCTCTCTATCACTCTGTCTGTCTGTCTGTCTGTCTGTCTATCACTCTGTCTGTCTGTCTGTCTGTCTGTCTGTCTGTCTGTCTCTATCACTCTGTCTGTCTGTCTCTCTCTATCACTTTGTCTGTCTGTCTCTATCTATCACTCTGTCTGTCTGTCTGTCTGTCTGTCTGTCTGTCTGTCTGTCTCTATCACTCTGTCTGTCTGTCTGTCTGTCTGTCTGTCTGTCTCTCTCTATCACTCTATCTGTCTCTCTATCACTATGTCTGTCTGTCTATCTCTCTATCACTCTGTCTGTCTGTCTCTCTGTCTCTCTGTCACTCTGTCTGTCTGTCTGTCTTGTAGATCGACTACTTTCACTAGTTTCTGTTCCGAGGAGACATACAAATCGATAGATGGTTAGGGAACCAGTGATCGAGAGTAGTTAGCAAAACAGAGGCTTGGTTCATCAGGGACGGAAAGACATATATATCAACAGACACTGCCAAGGCTACCATATCTCTAGCTCAATGAGAAGAAAGGCAGCCTATGAGTCCGGAGGTCACTGGTTCGATCCCTGTCCCCGACGATGTGTTGAGGTGATCATGATTTGGCATTCTTAGGCTTACGCATAGTATTTCTTGAGGTTAGGGGTTGGCATAGTTTTACTGAGGTTAGGGTTAGTGAGGGTTTAAAATGCTCATGTTAATTGCATGGTTTTCTTCCTCTCAAGTTCAGTCTTCTATGTTTCTATGCCTTATTGTGCATATTACTTATCATTGCTTCTTTCTTTTTTCTTTCTGCATTCACTGGCTCAGTATTATTGCTGCTTGCAGCTATATTTTTTGATTGTTTTACAAAAAATAACAAAAATCAAGTCCTTAGTTTTAGTCTGTGTCAGTATTTCATACCACTAGAGGTTCGGGCCACACATCTAGAGTTCAGGCCGCTACGCGGCTGTCCTCCGTTATCCGGATCCGACCGATATGTCTGAGTCATAGTGTCGGGGGCTTTGTCAGAGTACCCGAAGAACCCGTTTGTCTGTGTTCTTTTTGTGTCCATATATGGAGATCTCTGTATCTGTCTGTCAACCTGTGTCCTTTTTATGCTGGACAACCACATACCCGAACAACACGTCGGTGGGCATCACACTCCCTTGAGTCCTGTCAGATGTGCGCACCAAGTTTGAAGTCGGTCGGTTCAATATATGCACATGACCATATATGTGCATAGCGTTCGGATCTGTGGCTCTGGACAACCGGATCTCCATATATGCTTATATATGGGCATATCTGGTTTGTTTATGGTAATGTCTGAGTCATATAGTGACATGCCTATTGTATATGGCGTACCGGGTTTGTTAATGGCTATGTCTGAGTCAGAGTGACGTCAGAGGTCCGCCGGCCATAAGCCAATTTTAATATAGGACAGGATGAGCCAAATATTTTGGGTGGATATAAAATCTTGTCTTCCAATATTTTTTGCTATGGCAGTTTTTAGCCCTGTTGTCAAAAATCTTCAAAAATAGTGAAAATACCTATCTACAAGCTCACAACACGTCGCAATGCGACACTAAAACTAACTAGAAAAAGTGCTCCTCGGAGCACAACTCTCCGCTGTTGGGAATGTTGGGAATGTTCTATCTGTATAAGTGTCCTATCCGTCCTGTCTGTATAAGTGTCCTATCCCTCCTGTCTGTATAAGTGTCCTATCCGTCCTGTCTATGTAAGTGTCCTATCCGTCCTGTCTGTGTAAGTGTCCTATCCGTCCTGTCTGTGTAAGTGTCCTATCCAATTGTTACAGTATCCGCCATTTCTCAACCATTTCGTGATTGTTCCTGTCTTACCTCACTCTTACCAGACTTGTGTTGGGAATGTTGGGAATGTTCTAATTCTTATGTTCTAACTGTCCTATCCATCCTGTCTGTATAAGTGTCCGATCCGTCCTGTCTGTATAAGTGTCCTATCCGTCTGTATAAGTGTCCCATCCGTCTTGTCTGTATAAGTGTCCTATCCGTCCTGTCTATGTAAGTGTCCTATCCCTCCTGTCTGTGTAAGTGTCCTATCCCTCCTGTCTGTATAAGTGTCCTATCCGTCCTGTCTGTATACTGTAAGTGTCCTATCCGTCCTGTCTGTATACTGTAAGTGTCCTATCCGTCCTGTCTGTGTAAGTGTCATATCCCTCCTGTCTATGTAAGTGTCCTATCCGTCCTGTCTGTGTAAGTGTTCTATCCGTCCTGTCTGTATAAGTGTCCTATCCGTCCTATCCGTCCTGTCTGTATAAGTGTCCTATCCGTCCTGTCTGTGTACTGTAAGTGTCCTATCCGTCTGTGTAAGTGTCATATCCCTCCTGTCTATATAAGTGTCCTATCTGTCCTATCTGCCAATTATGTATCAGCCATGCAGCCATTTCGTGATGGTTCCTGTCTTACCTCACTTTGACAGTGGCAAAGACACTGTCAAAGTGACGCCATGTATTTATACAGTATTTCACCGTATTGTCACGTGTCACGTGAGGCTTGACCAAACGGTGTGTCATATTTAGAAAGTGAAAACAATACTCTCCTGCGGAGAGTAATAAAAATACTAAAGAGAAATGACCTTGGACTGAAGCGGTGGGTGGGGTGATCAAATAGAGTCGTTGTATAAGTGAATTTCCAAGATTCATTACGCTTGTGCCATTACACCTGTCCACACATAATATTGAAAACAATGTCTTCTTGGAAAGGTTGTTTAAAGTTAGCAGCATACAGCATAAAGCAGAACTCTGGAGGCTGTACAAAAGCTAGCTACTGTGATACCTTGAAGATTGAGATAATATATTGTTGAAAACTAATAAAAAAATACAACCCTGAGGCTGACCTCAAAGCTGACTCTCACTAAAGCCTACATCTATTTACATCTCCTGGCTTTGATATATTGTACTTTTACATAATATTCAGTATGATAGAGCCTTTTCAATCTATCTTCAAGTCTAGTGCTACTTTCCACTCTCTAAGAGGGATTTGGCAGGAGTGTGAAGGTATTGTGTGAAGCTCTACTTTACAAACTGACTGCACGGCCCCGTTAAAACATCTCAATATCAATATACAGATAAAGAAAGAAAAAGAGAGCGCAAGACCTGTGGTAATGTACCTGTGGTAATGTTTTAGTTTTTTTGCCCATCACAACTCCGGACTACCTGGTGATAACTCCCTGGTGGTTCAACGTTGCACAGCTCCATGGCCTTTTGTTGGGGACTGAAATGCGATCATGTTTGACACAAGGCCAGAAGGAGTGCACACACTGAGAGGAGAGGTCGCCATCAGCTGGGGTTTGAACTGAGCAGATGAGGCAGAGGAAACTGCATGTCTGCTAAAATCTCTGGCATACATAGACGGGAGAGGAGGGGGGGATAGGTGAGCTAAAATAGCCTTCGCTGCTGCTGGCTCTGACTCTGTTGTTACTGAGTCCTTTTAACTTTTTATGTATTTTTTCCCCCTGTAAACGAATGCCTTAATTGAGCGTATTCAATTGTCCCCAAAAATAGCCCATCTAAAAGCCCAAAACACTTGGGTTGTAGATCTTTTTTCAAGTTTTGGACATACAGTAAGTATGCGGTTTCCACCCGACAGCAATGATATACAGTACGTGGCTTACAGAGGGGCGCTTGAGAGGTTAGGTATGCCAAATCAAAGATGTGCACGTAAAATAACTTGAAGTATGCAGAGGGTGAGCTTGTCTCTTAGGGCCAACGGAGCGAGAGTATTCATGCGAGCTCATCAGCATGGAGATTACGTTTGCTTTAGGCTGGGCAAGCTTAGCAACAGTGGAGAGAATGCAGAAATGAGATATCAGGAACATACATTCTAGTGGTTATACAGCCCTAACAAAACTATATCTAGATAGAGCATAGAGTGACTGAAGTCACTCAAATGTACTAATTATTATAGTAATTCCCTAACAAAGTCAACCTCTCATCACTTCCATCCCTTAACTCTTTGGAATATTCTCTGTGACCTCCATCCTCACAGACATCGCCTCATTACACGCACAGGATTGTCGTAGTAGAGGGGGGGAAAAAATCTGCACAGGGTAATCCATTGCACAGCAGCGGCAGTTTGAAAGCAGCTTGTTTTTGCCTTAAAGCAAGAGGAACAGAGATTTCCCCATAGGAAATAAACAGGAAGTAAATTAGCTTTTATTTTTTTTAAATGACTTCAATTCCGGGTCTGTCGTCATCAGGCAGTGAAAGCATCATTCATACGGTTGATAACACATCTGGTGGAAAACCACTGAAAACACAAAATCTTGTCTTTCTCGTCGACGGTGGGCAGAATCCGACGAGATGTCGGTGGCAGGCAAAGAGTTAAGATATTCGATGCCAGATAAAAATGCCAGATTTCGCTACTATTTCCCATGCAAACTGCTAGCCTAGCTACTTAGCTACTCTGCCAAGACTCCTCTGATCAGCACAGCCCCTCTACCTGTGCTCGTTTGAGCACAGGTAGAGGGGCTGTGCTGAGGCTGTGCTTGAGTTACAAATGTCCGCCAAAGAAAAGAAAACAATTAAAATATTTGCACAACTTTTCATGATTTTTCAAAAATAGCAGATCTACAAGCTCATAGCGCGGCACTCGGTGCCGCGCTATGAGCTTGTATATCTGAAATCTAAAAATGACACACAGATGTGTTCCCGGTCTTAAAGAGTTAATGTTATATTATCAATAACGTCTTGGTATACGACCAATTATTTGAGGGTCCTCTTGCAATATCCCACCAGTGGGTCTAGGCCCACAGGTTGGGAATCGCTGCACTAAACTGAACAGTATGATATTTAAATATTGTTAAATTAAAAGTCAGATGCTCAATCCCGCCGCTCCACCAAATCACTGATACATATTTGGATGTCGACATGATATCACATTGATGATGTCATTGTTGTTGCCATGCAGATGCCAGCGCAACTGAATTTACATCACTGCAACATCCTCGCCTCCATATTAACACAGAAAGCAAAACAGTTACAACTTAAATGCAACGAGACGGGAGGTGGAAGTAAACTCCAATGAGCATTCTTAAGGAGTTAAATAAACTTTTTTGTTACCACCACGCTCTGACTTCACTTGCGATATCCATCGTGGTAACACTGACTCGTGTTACCACGACTGACTTTCCTGTCTTGAGTGGCTTGCTTGTAGCTTCATTCAGAGACCAAATGGTTCATTATTTGTATTTTACCGAAGAGGATTTCTCCTGTCCTGTGTGTCATGACATATTTAAAGAACCTGTTCTCCTGTCATGTTGCCACAGCTTCTGTAAAGCTTGTCTGCAGGAATGGCTGGAAAGGAAGGAAATAAAGCGGTGTCCAGTTTGTAGTAAAACAGCTTCAATGGATGATCCTCCCTGTGTTCTGGTCCTGAAGAACCTGTGTGAGACCTTTTTAGAGGAGAAACACAGGAAAATAGATCACGAGGAGGAAGTCCCTGAATCACTGAAGCTCTTACAGGGGAAACTGAAGATCTTTAACAGAGTTAAAACAAACTGTGACCAAGCAACACAACACATTAAGATCCAGGCCCAGAACACAGAGAGGCAGATGAAGGAACAGTTTAAGAAGCTTCACCAGTTTCTACAACAGGAAGAGGAGGCTAAGATCACTGCACTGAGGGAAGAAGAGCAGCAGAAGAGTCAGTTGATGAAGGAGAAGATTGAGGGTCTGAACAGAGATATATCAACTCTTTCAAACACAATCAGAGCCATAGAGGAGGAGCTGGGAGCTGAACACATCTTATCTCTGCAGAACTACAAGGCCAAAGTGGAAAGAGTTCAGCTCACACTGCAGGACCCACAGATGGACTCAGCAGCACTGATAGATGAAGTCAAACACCTGGGCAACCTGACCTTCAGAGTCTGGGACAAGATGAGGGACATTGTCTCTTACACTCCTGTGATTCTGGACCCCAACACTGCTCATCCCGGACTGTTCCTGTCTGATGATCTGACCAGTGTGAGATGCGGAGAGGAACAGAAGCTTCCGAACAACCCAGAGAGGTTTGACTACTGGTTATCTGTCTTTGGTTCTGAGGGCTTTAACTCAGGGACTCACAGCTGGGATGTTGAGGTTGGAGAAAATAGACGCTGGTGTGTAGGTGTGGCGGCAGGTTCTATTCAGAGGAAGGGAGACAGTAGGGGAAACAGTACGGGTCAATACTGGGCACTAAACTCACATGATGGTGAATACTCAGCAGTCTCCAGAACAGAGAATAATATCCTTGTTCTCTCAGGGAAGCAGAAACCCTGGAGTATCAGAGTCCAACTGGACTGGGACAGAGGAAAGCTGTCCTTCTCTGATCCTGATACTAACACACACCTACACACCTTCACACACACTTTCACTGACACACTCATTCCATTTGTTTATAATGTTGATGATAGTGTCCCTCTGAATATGTTACCAAGGAAGATCAGTGTTAACTAGAAAAAGTGCTCGTCAGAGCACAGGGCTCCGCCAGGTCAGTTAGGTTATTGTGTCCTCCTGGCGGCGCTATAATAGGCCAATGTGAAAAGGGTGGCATTTCGTCTTAGGCCTTTAACAGTGTGAGGGCCGAGCCTCTAGAAAAAAAACTTTTAAGCAATATTATACGGCTCGGCCTCGTTCCTGACTGTCGTGCCAATAATTACGTTAACGCACACCCTCTTATGTAATATTGTGATTATATAACAGTTACCATCACAATAAAACATACAAATGTTTTCATATTGTGGGGTGTTTCGCTATAACAACCTTTATCCAAGTGTTATCTCTGTTATCCTAGAAATACATGGGGGCTGACAGAGACAGAGTCCCTGTTTACTCAGCCAGTCCAGTCAGTGCTCGAAAACTTTCCCCAAACTGAACGCATAGAGAAACAAAACTTAACTGTTAGCTCAATCTCATTGTAATTAACATTTTCGACAGGGAATAAAATGCCAAATTTAGCTACTATGTCTGCAAACTTCCCATGCAAACTGCTAGCCGGCTCTGCTCTGCCAAGACTCCGTCTGATCAGCACAGCCGATTTTTATATTTTGATTAGTTTAATTTGAGAGCGGCTAGGTGTGCTGTCATGCTCGTTTGAGCACAGGTAGAGAGCCTATTTCAACCAATCAGATTCCTTTGTCAGAACTACCTGTTGTATAAGTGTCATTTCACCACGTATAAGATTGTATTTATTAATATCACGTTGATGTTTTAATATTAATGTTATATTATCAACATCTTAGTATATGACCAATTATTTGGTCCCACAGGTTGGGAATCGCCAGCCTGGTAAACCCTCCCTCCGGAAATCTCATTTGTAATTTATTTCAGGAGTGAAATTTTGGCTGTGGGCTGGAGTTGGGCGGGAGTAATACCGTTGACTGACAAGCCCTTCAGCCAATCAGCAGTGTTCCCCTTCAGCCAGTGCATTTTTACCACCTCCAGACTAATGTGACGCAACAGGACTTTTGAGGCGGCCATGCCCAAAATAGGTTGCCTTATTCGGATACATGCCCGCCCCTGCCGGTTCTCTGAATTTGTATTTTTAAATAGGCTCTGTCATGATTAATTGACCACATATATGAAGTTAAAGAACTAAATTCTATCCAAACGATATCTTAAAAGTAAATTCCGTGCCTCAAAATAGAAGTTTGAGAGCGTTTTGAAGTTTAAAAGAGAGTAGAAAACACTGTGGTCAAAAAAGATGGCTGGCGTTCGTTTTTGGTCGGCTGCATTCAGGCTGCACTCGGTTCCATTCGGGCTCACTCGAACTCGCCATCTGATTGGCCAACTTTCGCTGTCAATCACAGAACTATGAGCGACGACACCGATAGGCTCGTCCTTTTGGAGAACGGGCTAGAAACGCCCAGACAAGCCTTCAGGCCAGACTCCTTCCTGAAATCAAATGGAAATTAGATTTTCCGGAGGGGGGGGTCTTTACCAGGCTAGGGAATCGCTGCACTAAACTGAAAAGTATGATTTTCATTTTTTTTGTATTGATAAAGTGAGATGCTCAATCCCGCCGCTTCGCCAAATCACTGATACATATTTGGATGTCAATATGATATCATATTGATGATGTCAGAATTGCCATGCAGATGCCAGCGCAACTGAATTTACATCACTGCAACATCATCGCCTCCATATTAACAGAGCACAAAACAGTTACAACTTAAATGCAACGAGACCCAGGCAGATGTAAGCTCCAGGGAGGATTCTTGAGGAGGCAGTGTTAAATAAACTTTTTTGTTCCCACCACGCTCTGACTTCACTTGCGATATCCAGGACGAGTCAGTGTACCACGCCTGACTTTCCTGTCTTGAGTGGCTTGTAGCTTCATTCAGAGACTAAATGGCTTTATATTTGTATTTTACCGAAGAGGATTTCTCCTGTCCTGTGTGTCATGACATATTTAAAGAACCTGTTCTCCTGTCATGTAGCCACAGCTTCTGTAAAGCCTGTCTACAGGAATGGCTGGAAAGGAAGGAGCAGGAATGGCTGGAAAGGAAGGAAATAAAGAAGTGTCCAGTTTGTAGTAAAATGGCTTCAATGGATGATCCACCCTGTGTTCTGGTGCTGAAGAACCTGTGTGAGACCTTTTTAGAGGAGAAACACAGGAAAATAGATCACAAGGAGAAAGTCTCTGAATCAGTGAATGTCTTACAGGGGAAACTGAAGATCTTTAATAGAGTTAAAATAAACTGTGACCAAGCAGCACAACACATTAAGATCCAGGCCCAGAACACAGAGAGGCAGATGAAGGAACAGTTTAAGAAGCTTCATCAGTTTCTACAACAGGAAGAGGAGGCTAGGATTACTGCACTGAGGGAAGAAGAGCAGCAGAAGAGTCAGTTGATGAAAGAGAAGATTGAAGGTCTGAACAGAGATATAACAACTCTGGAGCTGATCTCATTCTCATCTCTGCAGAACTACAAGGCCAAAGTGGAAAGAGTTAAGCTGACACTGCAGGACCCACAGATGGACTTGGCAGCACTGATAGATGAAGTCAAACACCTGGGCAACCTGACCTTCAGAGTCTGGGACAAGATGAAGGACATTGTCTCTTACACTCCTGTGATTCTGGACCCCAACACTGCTCGTCCTGGACTGATCCTGTCTGATGATCTGACAAGTGTGAGATGCGGAGAGGAACAGAAGCTTCCGAACAACCCAGAGAGGTTCGACTACTACTACACTGTCCTGGGTTCTGAGGGTTTTAACTCAGGGACTCACAGCTGGGATGTTGAGGTTGGAGAAAGTAGACGCTGGTGTGTAGGTGGGGCGGCAGGTTCTATTCAGAGGAAGGGAGACAGTAGGGGAAACTGTACGGGTCAATACTGGGCACTAAACTCACATGATGGTGAATACTCAGCAGTCTCCAGAACAGAGAATAATATCCTTGTTCTCTCAGGGAAGCAGAAACCCTGGAGGATCAGAGTCCAACTGGACTGGGACAGAGGAAAGCTGTCCTTCTCTGATCCTGATACTAACACACACCTACACACCTTCACACACACTTTCACTGACACACTCTTTCCATGTGTTTATAATGTTGATGATAATGTCCCTCTGAAGATGTTACCAAGGAAGATCAGTGTTAACTAGAAAAAGTGCTCCTCAGAGCACAGGTCTCCGCCAGGTCAGGTAGGTTACTGTGGCCTCCTGGCGGCGCTATAATAGGCCAATGTGAAAACGGTGCCATTTCTTCTTAGGCCTTTAACGATGTGAGGGCCACGTAGCAGCCCAAACTCTAGATGTGAGGGCCACGTAACGGCCCGAACCTCTATAAAAACACATTTAAAATGCCGGTTGAGCTCTCAGACCTTCACAGGGGTTGACACGAAATGCCTGCCCGTTCGGGTTCCCCGGGCAGGTGCGCATTTTGAGTGGGGATCCAACGAGATATCTGTCTTTAGACATTTGAACGTGGCCAGAGCGCTCCGTCTCCCTCTCTCCAAAGTCCCTCGCACATTTTAACCATTTATTTGTGCCCACATAAAGGAGAATACATAAAACCATTTATTTGTCCACATAAAGGAGAATACATAACACACACACACACACACACACTGAACCTGTGAAGTGAGCTCCGACGGAAACACCTAATCTACAAGCTCACAACGGCTGCATGCATCCCACAGCAATATGACACATGTGCTGCGGTTCCCTACTTGTCCCTAACCGACGTGTGGAAATACAAGAATGCAGCAAGCAGCTTGTAAAGCCTTCCTTATGTCAGTATCAGATCAAAACAGTAGTGCCAGCCCAGTACTTCCGTTTGTTTATTGAACGGTCAAAGCTTAGTTTAGCTTAGTAATATACTAGAAGTTTGGGCCGCTGTGCGGCCCGAACGTCTAGTGTGACGCGTCGTCCACTTCGCATCGCAGATCCACCTTACAGCCACCTCACAGTGTGAGAGAGAGTAGTGTGTGAAAGTAGGGCAAAGTCGCTTATGATTTTCAGACATGGCAACGCTGTGGTGAAAAGTAAGGAAAATGTGCGTATAATCAGAGGACATGGCAACGCTGAGTGTCCTGTGCTCCCCTCTGTCCGCGGACCCCCTTGGAGTCTTGGGACACCCGGGAAACATCGTGGAGCCCCTCGGACCCCAGCAAAACATAGCGGACCCCTTGGGGGTCCCGCGAGACCCTTGGGGGTCCCTGGAGACCTACAGACACGGCTAAGGAAAACGGAAAACTGTAAAGCCACAGCCACGCATGCAAGAGGTTGCACATGAACTCTGCAGCCGCACTGAGGCGCTCCAACACAAACACTCTGACCCTCCCCTAAATCCACTCCAGGGTTTGAAAATACCCACTTCACAAACGGGTGACGTGCATCACCGTTCCAATGACCAAAACTCCACTTCGGGACTTTGCAAAGACCCACAAAAGCGTCGTGGGATACAAATTTCCGAAAACAACGTTTTTTTATTTATTTTAATTTTTTTAAATACATGGGTGACCCCCTGGGAGTGTTGGGACCCCCGTGGAACATCACGGACCCTTTTGGACCCCCGCGAAACATTGCACCCATGCATGCAAGTGGTTGCACATGAACTCTGCAGCCGCGCTGAGGCACTCCAACACAAACACTCTGACGCTCCCCTAAATCCACTCCAGGGTTTGGAAATACCCACTTCACAAACGGGTGACGTGCATCACCGTGTTAGTGATATGGTGTTGTTGTGTTTAGTGCGAAACAATGACACGGGAAAATGATGACGTGACTTATCTCTAATGTAATATAGAGCACCATTGGCCTATAATGTGCTGTTTTCACTGTTGCTACACTTAAAATAAAAAGCGTGAACTGTGAACCCATAGTCATATTCATAGCTATTTACTAGATATTTGGCATAAATATTGAGGTATGACATTTTTTATCGTGCAGCCCCAGAATTCGTAAGTAGAAAGTAAAAAATAAAATCACACCCAGTGTGAAGTGGGCGGTGTGGTCACAGTGGTAACTAACTTAGTAACTAACGTAACTAACTTTAAAAAAAACATGAATGTGTTTTTTAAGTGCATAGTCCTATTTATAGGGCTATGCACATGTGTCATGTGTTTCACTAGCCAATCACAGTCCTGAATAAAGTCAGCCAATCATATTACAACTAGTGGTCATCACAGTGATGGAAGCTCACTTAAAGAAAAGTATAGATTTGCATTGAATGTGTAGGGGTTAGGGGTGTACAATGGTGGCCAATCACGGTGCAGGGTTAGGGGGGTACAATGGTGGCCAATCACAGTGCAGCGAATGTCGATGTCCAAACCTCACATATAGGGCGGTTACACCGCCCAAAAATAAGTGTTAAATTGAACGGTTATACAAATTCTGCTTAGCATTTTATAATGGATGATTTACTTTTCGGGAGAGTGGACAAGACCTGTGGGCAAGTAGAACATGACCTGTACTTGCCCGACGGGCATGTGCCTCTGAGACCTTAGTGTCAACCCCTGCTTCATATCTATTTATGTGTTCTATCAATATGAGCTCTATTGAAACATTGTAATTCAATTTGTTCATTCAAAGTCATCAAATTGAAATGATCATTGTGCCAATTTATATTACATTTAGTGTCACTGCATGCAAGAATGATTCTAGAAGTTAGTACTGCACCAAATAAAGTTGCCTTATTATTTGGAGGAGAGTTGTGTACATCTGCACCAAATAATGTTCATCAACATTTCAAAGATAATTTTTTCCTCTCCGACCATTTGTTCTGCTGGAGTGCCTCAATAATTATAGAGTAAGAGGGACACGTTTTAAATTAAACATGAGGGGGCTGTTTCTGTGGTGTGATTATCTGTGATTAACAACTTGTTTCCAAAAGACAAGAATGTCAAAACCTTTTTTGCAATGAGAACAGCGGGTGGACGGGCTCCAGGGCAGACTGGACATCTTAAGTGTTTTGATGGCCTTCTTGCTTTTAGGTTAAAGACTTCAACATCAAGATTGAATAGATGACCAGGACAAAATTACATGGCTCAAGATGGTAATTACCGACATGCCATGTAAATGCAGTTTGTCTCTTTGCTCTGGTCTTAACCCCACCCCTCACCCTGTCCCCACACCCTAAATTGGAACATGTAGCTGTGGCTTCTTCAGTGGTGATAAGCAACACACCATTAACCAATGAGAATCATTTTCACCCACTATGTTCCCTTTCAAAGCTCACAAATGCAGGGTATTCCATTTACTTAAGTCTTTCCCTAATGTGGAATGAATTGTGAATTGCTGTGTGAAGATCTAGCCACACACGTACACAAACCTCCTCACATTTGAGTATCACAGGACGTTGTGCAACTACTGCAAGAATGGAGGACGGGACCAATTCTCACATACTGTAGCACAATAAACTGAGATTCTACATTCTCCACTTTTTATGGTTGCTCTTTCTTTATCCTCCTGTCCCTGCTCCCCACTGTGACTGTGTATATTTTGGTCTTTTTTTAATGGAGAATGATGGAAATGGAAGGGATGTGGAATATAGGTACTCCCTATAGGGGGATGGGGGGTTCCAAGTGGTGCGGTTAGCCATCTCAGGCAGAGAGATATTGATGAATCCCCGGACAAGGGCACTTTAGATTTCTCCACCAGTAAGCCTGCCTGTGCAGCGATGCGCTGACCTGTCATTGGTTTGCAGCAAGCCTGTCATCGTGTGGCCTATCATGGTGGGACACGCTTCTCTTCCCAGACCTCGGCTAGACTATAGGTGGGCTCCACCGGAGTTTCTGCTGTCAGGGCAAAGGCTCGGGGGAAAGCTAAATCAATATGTCAGATAGCATAATCTGCTGTGCACCTGAGGGTGGCGTGTGGGAAGAAATGAAATAAAACTATACAGTAAGTGTGAAAAATTCTGCAAAATTCCACCACTAGAATATTAGAACAAGGGAGAGAAGTGCTGGAGGTACAGAATTTTACCTCTTACTCTCCCCCCTATTTGGTGCAAATAGGGGGGAGCCAGTGCCAGAAAATCAACAGGTCATAGTCCTTCCAAATATCCATTTCAGTCAGGAAAGTCAGTAAAAATAATTCCAGTATTGATAGTATTCATATTTAGCACCAAGATTTACACAAAAGGCATTTGTTTTTTTCTATGCAAAATGCTGTCCTCTTCCACCACTGTTAAGATCCTTACACACGCGTGCATTGCCCGGAAATATATTTTCCGGGCAAACTACTGTTTGTGTCATGAGTACATTCACATAGAATAAGTTGTCGATAAAGCAACATTTTTATTCAGAACGATTTTTTTTTACCACAAATAAAAGGCTGTATGAATGAGGCATCATCTACTGTATATGAATCGTTTTCAGATAATTTATTCATCACACACGAGTGTAAAGACCTTCACAGACAAAAAGATAATTTAAAGGGCCCTGCTTACTATTCTGATGGCTTCTTGGATGAATAATTTACTTGAATACCTCTTAATCTGTCAAAAGAAATAAAATGGTAATGACCCTCGAAGACAAGCATGGATGGGTTGTTATAAACTGCTACTGTCAGAAACCATGACGAGCTACACTCGATAGGCTTTGGGGCACTGTGGGTATCTTGTCAAATCTTTAAAAGCATGAATGTTCAAATCTTATTCCACTTTTAGAGTACATTAGGTTATGTGATTCTGGGAGCCAGCTGAGGCAATGATCCTTTAATCTCTGCATTCTGGCTAGTCACTCGCTAAGTGCAAGGTGAGCTAGCCTTTGAATGACTGACTTGACAGCCTGTCACTGATTGACTTTAGGAAACCGAGTGCTCTGCAGCTAAATGAACAAACAGGAATGCTAACTGGTGATCTCACCGTCTCTGGTTCTCTGACACAGGAAGACTCATTTCAGTTATTGTGACAAGCTCAGCTTCTCTCTCCTTGCCTCAGAAGCTGACCTGGATCTGTCTGGATGCACAGACGCAGACAAATAGCGAAAATGGAAAACATAGAAGCTGTTTCTTTGCCTCTCTTCTTCCTGTCTCTTCCTCATTTTCTGTTTGAAGAGCTTTTTGTTTTTTTACATTTTATTATTTATTTCCAGAATGCTGGTGTAAAATATTTTCCAACACTCTGCTCATTCAAAGGACGCAAGGGGACGGAGATGGAAATACGAATAACTAGAAAAGTGCGCTTGTTGGAGCGCAGATCCCGGCCCGGCCGCGATGCCTACCCAGGGCTGTGTCAGTCGTGGGGTGCAGCTGTCAGGACACGAGGACGCTTGTTACATCAGGGCAGGGTACCTACTGTACACAACGCCAACCACTGCCAAAGTGTCATTTTGCTTCAACCTATTAAGTCCTGCGGCCGATTCTACAAATACCTTATAAATCAGTAGTTTAATCGTTTACAGATTAAAGCAAACAAGTACCTCCTCCAATAGAATAGTTTATTGTAGAAAAAGCACTCTCATTTAGATTTAGTACTTACTTTTTTACAATTGAGACTTGACTTTTGTCAATGACTGGGTCAGGGTTAAGCATACCAGTAATTTAGAAGGGTCACTAAAAGTTGCTGAGAAGATTGAAATAAAATGTCTTGATTAGCTTGAATTAGCTATTTACACAAGACAATACATGGGGACAATACGACAATATGTTAGTGAACTTAGGACATGGAGAATAACCCTTGAAAACATACTCATTGAAAAGAAAAATCCAGCTCTCATCACACAAGGAAAGCACACGAGGCAAGGAGGTTGTTGGTCATAAAGACTGTATTAATGAACTAGATAACTAACATAATTTTCTCATAGCCTCTAAATGGCATTCTGGTCTTTCACTTGCTTCTGAAACTGTCTTTATGATCTAACATGTGCTATTGATGCTGAGTGAACCAATGCAGCCTGGTAGCTTTTACCACCTTTTAAATGACCACCATGTTAATATGGTGTTTTATCTGCTGCATGGACTTTTTGAACTATAGCAGTGTCAGCCCACTTCAGCCCTTTCTAATTGATGAAACCATTCCGTTTCAGAGTTGCTGAGTGGGTTTCTTGAAGTCAGTAGAGTCGACCCAACATCTTATTGACAATGAGAATAAAAAGGCTTTGAGAATAGCTAGTCTGATGTACTGGTACTGTAATGTTTAAACACTGTAATGTTATACTAAGTCACAGGGGGTGTCACAGGCTTCCATTAGCGAAGCACCATTGATGGTCGATGTACACCGGATGACCCTAAACACAGACAACAACTCAAAGTTTTTACGCAAACATCTAAAGCTCATCAAATATCAAGTAAGCACTCCTAAATTATACCTCACATAATTCTCCAAAGTAGCCCAAGAAGAAAAATGTGTTTTCCTTTTTCAAGCAATTTTCCCCCAACCCCAACAGTTTGTCTGTGTATTCATGACCCACCCACACAGTCTGGCTTTAGACTATAACACTTCTCTCTTCACTGAGTGTTTTCTCTCAGCCACAAGCCTACAACTCTGAATGCTCGTCTTCAGTTCTAGCAGATTTGTGCAAAATAAGACTTGGGGTTTCCTACAGCGATGTGAATTGCCAGAAAGCTAATTTGAATACTCCCTAAAGGGTAAGAAAACAAACGAACCAAAGTAAAGAATGAAGGAGAAAGCAAAACCGAGTGAAGGAGATGCTGACTTTACGGCTAAGCTTGGGAGAAAAAAAAAACATGCCTCATAGGCTTTAATAGATCTCAATCATTACTTCGTAATGAGCCCATGTCAGACCATGCTCAGCAGGACATATTCCCATCAGATGAGAGAGTCATGCAGAGTTTAGGCTTTCATTTATGATGAAGATGTACTGGTATACAGTGCCATTGTGTGGAACACATAGCTTGATTCCAGTTCCAGGTCCACACTTGTCCTCTAATTTTATAATGGTGAAAGTTGGATTTCACAGTCATTATTTGTATTACTATTGCTTTATATTTGAGAGAGAGAGAACAAAAAATGAACTTTTTGTGACAATTTCAACACTTCACTGGCTACACCTACTGTGTGTTTTTTGTGGGAAGGAAACTTAACTATCCAATCTTTTATCCTTCCCCAAGGCCTCTCAAATAGTTCCAGTAACATTTCTTTCCCTTGCATACAGCTCGACAGAGTTTCAATACAGATAGCCTTTCACCCGATGGATGTTGTTTACCGTTAGGTGATAAGCATTAGTTAAGCCTATGGAGCGGAAATAAATTACCAAAACTGCACACTGGTAGTCAGGCCATGGGCTCATCTTTGATATACTATACATAATGTGCCTCATGGGCATTATATGTCCACCTTTCACTGTGCAATACGGGGCGGGGATTCCCCAAAATAATACCATGTCCCAAGATATCCCTGATTCAGACATGCAACTTGAAGTGGGATATCTGCAGTTTAGTGTTTTGAAGAAAAACATTCCACGTAAAACAATCGCTAGGATCCAAGTTCGAATCGGACTCCTGTCATGTCTCACATTTCCCTCCTTTCTCTGCCCTTGGTTTCCTGTCTCTCCCATCTTAATTGACCCATTAAAACCGGCAAAGCATGTGTCATTTTATATTTTAGCGTTGGATATTGAAAAATAGCAGATCTACAAGCTCACAGCGTGTCACTTCATGCCGCGCTGCGAGCTTGTACATCTGCTATTTCTTTTACATTTTGGAAAAATCTTGAAAGTGTTTTTAAAATGTTGGATACTTTTGAATTTTTTTAACTCAAATCTTCTCTTCTGGGGGTCCCTGACACAAAACATTTTCAAATGGGGGTCCGCGGGCAAATACATATCAATTTGGGGTCCTTTGAAGGGGGTCCGTTGAAGACCTGCCCTAGTGTGACTATTCTCATAGCAGACCTCGGAACAGTGTTTGGCCATTTAAATACATAGGAGCTCGTAATTTTACATTTTCTTTTTGACTTTTCGCCTTTAATGACATGCCAATGACAATGACAATCACTTGGAGGGCATTGGAAGACTACTTTAACACACCTCAGATCGCCTTTCTCTGTTCTTAATCAATAACATGGTTATATTGTTGTTATTAACCAACATTGTTATTATTAATTGATTGATTGATTGATTGATTGATCGATTGGATTGATTGGTCTGATTCAGGATAATAAACAGTAGCAAAATGATGACGATTGAACGGTCTGTGAATATTGTTGCATTGGTAGTTGCAACTACAAAACAGGCAAAACGACTTGTGATTTCCTTACTACTTTTAAAATGCCCAAAGGTTGCTGTGCACAGTGTAGTACCACAAACAAATGGAAAGTGTTGGGGAAGCTACTTTGAAAGCAGTAGTAGTAAAGTAGTTCACCATGGCAGTAGCATGATTAAGCTACATTTCTACCCCTGGAGGAATGTAGCTTGTAAAGCTACAGCTACATAGAAAAAGTAGCTTAGCTACCCAGCGTTAAATTGAGAATGTATATGAAACAAAATATAATATCGTACAAAAAAGTCACTTGCCAGCAGAAATATGCCTCTCAACTGAGTTTTATTTAAAAAAAGGTTGACATTTTCTTTAGCAAACATCTGTGTTCCTAAAGCAGGGGTCATTAAGACCTGGGCTTGTGATGGACATTTTCCTCAAACTATATTTTTGCTAGCTAAGGACATACAAAAAGTGGTCAATAATACTACCATAAATAAAATACTAATGCATACTAGTCTAGTAGACATGATGGAGAACACATGCTGTGTTTTTAAAGAGGGAGAGTTGTTAGTCCTCATCCCTTTGAACTTTATTTTATTTTAATAATATAGTAAGTAGGAAAGCTGAGAGGGAAGGTGTAGATGGAGCAATTTATAACTCATTTTCCAAAATTGCTTTAAAAGTCAAGTGCATTATTGTTATTATTTCCATCCACTCTTGTCTACTTTCTACTTCACTTTCTCCACTTACTTTGAACTTTTCAAAGCATTTAAGACAATCAGAGACGGTGAGAAGAATTGTCATGTTGACATCATCCACCGGTCATTACTCATAGGCTTAAAAAACTTGTATCCGGCACTGTTTGGTACCTGGTTTAACTAGGTTTGAATACCTGTCTGTCTTTATTAGAGTGTTAACTCTTTGACTGCCATCGACGCGTTTTCGAGTCAATTTGTTCAATTTCAGTATTCGTTCGATTCGGTTTCATTTGTTCGTTTTGACAGGTTGCATGGGTTTGGTTCGGTGTGGTTTGGTTCGGTGTGGTTCGGTTCGGTCTGGTGAGTAGGCTTTGTTCCATTTTGTTTTTTTGGATGGCAGGTTAAGTAGAGTATTTGGTTCGTTGTCATGTCTTTTGAGGATACAGATGAGGTTGTATTTTCCTTCCCGAATTCTCCCACTGTTGAGAAATTAGAGAAATGCAATAAAACTGAGTTAAATCTGATCGCTGAGGTCTTAGAAATTTCTGTCCCATCAGGTGCCAACCAGGCTGAATTAAGGTTGTATATAGAGGAGAAACTTACTGAGAAAGGGCTCATGGCAGAGAGTACAACTGCGAGCGGGTGAGAATGTGGAGGCGACTGCTGCCACAGGCTCCCCGGCGCTCAGCGAGCATGGGGACGGAGAGGCCGCCGCCTCGCCTCATGGATCATGTACAGAGCCGTTAATAGCTTGTATCATTGCTGGGGGGGACTCACAGAGTCTAGAGCTGGCCCTCCGCCTCCGAGAGGTGGAACTCAAAACAAAAACCAAGGAGGTTGAGCTGATGCAACTCTGCATCAGGGCCGCAAAGCTTGACAGGTCGCCTACCTCTCAGCCCAGAACAGGTGGTTCTGGACGTTCTCCGGAAACATTCGATATCAGTAAGCACATTTTGTTGGTACCACATTTCAAAAAGACAGAAATTGATTCGTATTTTGATGCTTGTTTCGTGTGGTGACTTTGACTTAGATTTTGTCTTAGTCCTTTTGTTCAGTATTTTTGCTCGCTTCTGTCATCTGTGCTTGGGAGGGCACACATGACAGAAGAAACCTTGTGCCCCTTACCCACACGACAGAAGAAACTTTGTGCCCCTTACCCACTCGTTTTCTCTTTGTATCCCTTGATTACCCACTCAGTGATCGTGTATTCGATTTTTCCCACTCGAGAACTTCATTTGTACCCCCTTTCCTCCCCTTTGTGTGTTTTTGGATTGTGTCTTCGTTCGTTTGTAAATATGCAAAAAACAATATTGTGAATTTGGAAAAACCCTGCCATTGGTTTTCGTTTTGTCTGGTGCACTTGCACTTTGTTCCCCAAAAAAAAGCAATGGCTTAAATTTGTGTTGTTGTTTTTTTAAAGAAAAAAAAGACAGCCTTCTTTGGGGGAACATGCACAACATGCACAACACATTTCGTAGCAACTTCTGTGTTCGGTCATTTTGTTAAAAGGTTATTGGCAGACCCCTTTTAACACTCTCATACATTTGTAGTCCTGTTTTTATTATTTCCGATGGTGTTTTATGCGTTTGTGCCACTCGGGCTTTGTAATACACCCTCCACGTTACAGAAAATGGCGAGGTGTACCTCATGTGTTTTGCAGTAAATTCCAATCAAGCCTTTCGAGGTTGAGGGACCTCATTTTGAAACTTAGGATGGTGAGTTCGGCTGTGCATTATGTGTCTCTCGTTTAGCCCCTTCTGGAGATGGGGGGAAGTTTTCTTTAGGGAGGGGGGTGTTACGACCAGCCGTTTTTGTATTTATTATTATATATTTGTCCAGCCCTATGGTCCAGCATCTGGCCCTGTCCCCTGCTCTCATTCGTCGCTCCTGTCCACACCCTAGCCGTGATTGGCTGTGGCTTTGGCTCCAACTATTCAAAAATACGAGCATTTTCGCCGGATATGGTGGCTGCAACTGCAACTGCAACTGCAAAACTACTTCACACAGCCATACGATGGATTATAATGGATATAAAACTTCTGTGACCGGTTGAAAAGGTTATAAAACACGAAAATCGCTGGCACTGGGTGAGTATATTATGAAAATACTCTGGCAGTCAAAGAGTTAATGTCAAAGGGCATTTGGGAAACCCAGCTCTTATTCTGTTAAGTCAAAATCAGGTCATTCATTAATTGGCATGGCAAGAAAATAAGTAATTGTTTGGGTGAACTACTCCTTTAAGCACCCATGCAGCCTAATGTTAGGGCTGCAGCTATCAATATGGTTTATTACCTTTTCAAATAACTGAATAATCAAGAAGCACATCTTTTAAAATAATATCGTTTAAAATATTTCCTTTTGGGCGGTGTAACCGTCCCTATATGTGAGGTTTGGACATCGACATTCGCTGCACCGTGATTGGCCACCATTGTACCCCCCTAACCCTGCACCGTGATTGGCCACCATTGTACACCCCTAACCCCTACACATTCAATGCAAATCTATACTTTTCTTTAAGTGAGCTTCCATCACTGTGATGACCACTAGCTGCAATGTGATTGGCTGACTCTATTAAGGACTGTGATTGGCTAGCAAAACACATGACACATGTGCATAGCCCTGTAAATAGGACTATGCACTTAAAAAAAACACATTTATAAATGTGTTTTTTTTAAAAACACATTTATCTGGCCCTTTGAGATCAAAGGATATGTCAGAAAAGCTTAAAGACAGAATTGTGACAAAGCACAGATCTGGCCAAGGTTACAAAAGAATTTCAGCTGAACTTAAGATTTCTAAGAACACAGTGGCCAACATAATCCGTAAATGGAAGACGTTTGAGACAAGCAGGAGTCTTCCTAAAAGTGGCCCCTTATGCCAAACCTTGGTGGTGATGACCACTGTGATGACCACACACCGCCCACTTCACACTGGGTGTGATTTTTGGGGCGGTGTAACCGCCCCCTATAAGTGAGGTTTGGACACTGACCAATCCTGCACCGTGATTGGCCAATAGTCTACAACGCAGTCTACAACGCTAACCCTTCCACAGTCAATGCAAATCTATACTTTTGCAAAGTCAGCCAATCACATTACAGCTAGTGTCATCACCACTAGCTGTAATGTGATTGGCTGACTTTGCAAATCCAGGACTGTGATTGGCTAGCGAAACACATGACACATGTGCAGCCCTATGAATAGCAGTATGGACTTTAAAAAAAACACTTTTATGAATCACTTCCATTACTGTGATGACCACTGTGACCACACCGCCCACTTCACACTGGGTGTGATTTTTTTATATATATCAACTAAATTGATTAACCTTTCTTTTCACTATTCTTTTTTTATCTTTGAAAAACAAATGACTAAAAAGTCAGGAGATTGTACAGTCAGATGTGTGCACAAACACAAGAAAAGTCATCCGGATAGAACATGAAACTAACATTGAATACATATACCTACTGTATGGACGCACGCACGCACGCACGCACGCACGCACGCACGCACGCACGCACGCACGCACGCACGCACGCACGCACGCACACACAGGTTTGTGTAAGTACATTTGTGAGGACGTCGACATTTTATGAATGTCATTTATAACAAAATATGCCATTTCTAATAATAAGACAGAAGCCAAAAGCATTCTACAAGCCCACTACATCAGCAATTTTCCAGTGCACGACACCAGCGCTCAACTACGTGAACATCAGGCAAAACTCTAACTCTAATCCCTAAACATAACCTGAAACTTGTCCTAATTGTAAACCCCCTAAAAAAAATTGTAACCATAAAACAACCGCATTTCTTGTGAGGACCAGTAAAAAGGACTACTATAGTAGGGACATTTGGCCCTCACAAGTTTAGTAATACACGCACGCACGCACGCACTCACGCACGCACGCACACACCCACACACACACGCACACACCCACACACACACACACACACACACGTGCACACACACACGCACGCACGCACACACGTGGTATGTATCGTTCTGTTTGGTATGGCATGTTTGGCATCCATCCAAGATAAATGAAGGTGAAAGAGAGAAGTCAGACCTAAGGAAGCCTGCTGCAGGAAGCAAAGCTTTGTTTTTCTTTTGGTGTGGGAAAATATTAATGAAGCTTGGGGGTTTGCAATACATCGCTAGCATATTCTTTTTGTTGCTCTAGACTTCCTACATCAAATACAAACGAGAAGGCATACGCACATCCAATCCAACCAAGCTCAGTGGCAGAACTAAAACAGATAATTCCAAAAGATAATAAAGTTTGCACGCCAAGAAACTTTCGACAGTAACGGGATTGTTTATTTCACCTTATGTGACGGAGTATATCTCATCTTCAGACATAAACATTCCAGGCCATATTTTAATCTCAATGAGTACCTTCTCACCAATATTGAACCCATTATAGACAAAGTACATCAGGGTACTCACACCTCCCACTCGGCACAACACTCCCTGGGGTCCTTGGCGATACGTAGGTTGAGTGTGAAGTCGATTGGTCGGGCGGTTCTTGACATACGATAGTGACACACACTCAATCAGAGATTTTGTGCATGTATAGAAGGATTTTGGTAAAAATAATATAAAGTCACGTGACAAATAATTCACTTTTGACGGAAATCTAATTGTAAAACGGATATCTGTCGCCCATGTTCGAAATCATCTGACAGAGTATCTACAGGCAGATAAAACACATACTGTAGTACAAATCTGTGTATAAGACATGACAAATAATAAGCAAACACAATGATCACAAGTACTCTATATATGGACCGTAAATGGAGAAAGTGCAAACACCAGGCTGATGTTGATCCACGACTGTAACAGGACTTTTCATGTACCGCAGGGTAAGACTGCAGTAGCAGTTAATAAATAGACGAACAAAGGAATAAATATACTTTAACGTGCAGAATCCAAAGCAGGCAGCGCTGTGATTCTGAATTTTGTTACGATTACAGTGATTAGTAGCCTATTATTGACACCATCTGGTCGTGTAACTTTCCTGACGTTAAGCTGTGTTTGTGTTCAACAACACAGCCATTCAGCCTTGCAGTTCAGGTGCAGATTTCAGCTTGGGAAAAGCAGCCTCCAACGGGCTTGGGTACGTGGTTCATAGTCACCAATGCCATTGCGTTATCGTGGTATTCCTATTCTTGCTATGTTGCAAATGATTGTGTGTGTGCGGGTGAAATAACATTGACAGCTATGGCAGGTGACGAAAGCTTGCCAGACCTATGCCAGGCTAACAACGGTTGCTAAGCTGGCATTGGACAATCGCTTTTGAGGTGGGGTTTAGCAAAGGGTCCATTACACACCCCATGGAGACTATTTTTTGTCGCATTCCTAAGCCGATCATTTGATGACCAGTAGGAGAAGACTCAACCATTTCACTTTGTCTGTGACCCACACTACTCCTTCTACCAAACCTTTCCTGTTGCCACTTGTTACAATAGATTAAGTCTTAAGTCTTTACCGTAAGAGTATACAGACAGAAACAATTACATGGACAAAAAGGAGTCTCCCCATCTCCCAGTTCAATCATATACAGCAGATCTGTAGCTCTGACGAGGACTTAATACAACAAGATGTGATCATGGAGAAATGTTCACAACAAATGAAGTACAAAACAATGGATCACACAAACATCACATCAAAAACCCTCAATAGAACTAAACCAAGGACACAAGACTGTGTCCCTGTCAGTAAAACCCATGCGACAAAGTACAGCTGGGACACACATGTATATAGATATTGATTTTGTGATACGACATTAGATATCGTCTTGGATTTTGGATCGTAATATAGTGTAAGATTTAGTCTAATTTACAGTCCATATTACAGTAAAATGATGCTGAACCTATTGTTGGTTCTAGCCAAGTGGAATGAAAAATGAATGCCTTTGGAAGTTTGGATGCTTGTGGTCATCATAACCATATTAATTACCACTGTTTCCTAAAGGAATTTGAGGACATTTCTGTGCCCCTTCGTGTCCAATTGTGGCATATGTAGTTCAATATTTGAACTGACTTGTAACAGTATACATGTATATTTCTTAGTTTGTGTGGTACTATGCATGTTAGACTTTCTGTATACAGTGTATGAGACAGATGTGTTTTACCAATAGGGATATGAACCGAAGGTCTTTCAACCTGATGCTTTGTTTCATGTCCACCCAGGTCACTTCTTTGTACAATATATTTTATCTATATATTATACTTTGGCTTCATATTTGTCATGCCTTATGCATAGATTTGTATTACAGTAAGTGTGTTTATGGTGTTGTAGACACACTGTCAGATGACCTAGAACGGGTTCACTATTGGTGAGAAAGTAACCAATCAGATAACATACAGTATAGTTTAACTGAGATACAAATAGGGATGGGACTGTAGGTTTGCTCAAAGTCTGAAAGTCGAAACATCACGTAAGGTGAAGTAAATACTAACCGAGTTTGTCAGTGAAATGTTGTTTTCTTTTTTTTGGGGCTTTTGCAGTGCAGTAGACTGACAGGAAATGAGGAGAGAGAGATGGTGAGTGACACGCAGCAAAGGTCGTCGGGAACGGGACTCGAACAATAGCAGCCTAGGTGCCCGGACCGCTACGCCAGCTGTCCGGGCCGAAGTGTATCTTTTTTAACACATCAGGTGCCAGCGTTTTTTCATAACAACTTACCGTGGGTGCCAGCATTCTCCCATTGACTGCGCTTTGCTGTTTGTTGTTTCCGCGTGCGTTACAAGCAAATCCACGCAAAAAAAAGCATCGATTCATGTTCTGCCATGAGCCTGGCTACAGGCTGGAACCATAACATCCCCTCGCGGGTTACAACGGGGGGGGGGAATCGCACATCGCGCATGACCGTTTTTCCCCACAGGAAACAGATTCGGAGATATAGGCGTTTCAAAGTAGGAAATAGACAGGAACCGGATGGGGGAAAAAAAAGTTTCCGGTGAGCGATCTGG
The DNA here is from genome assembly GCF_963454915.1 of Gymnoscopelus microlampas. NCBI lineage: Eukaryota > Metazoa > Chordata > Actinopteri > Myctophiformes > Myctophidae > Gymnoscopelus > Gymnoscopelus microlampas. Next base: position 31,209,268 of record NC_139945.1, read on the forward strand.
CACTTCCTTCGCAGGATTACAATGGGTGCTCCCAGAGCTGCTCTAGCCCCGCCCGCGCGGAGAAAAACGAAAAAAACAAAAAGACTGAAATCACGGTTCAGACCGTGTTCGGCACCGAAGCTTCGGAACCGCCACTAAGTAAACACACGGTTCAGACCGTGTTTGGCACCCGATGTGTTAATAGACTTCCTAAAGAAAAAAAAATTCTAGATTTGCATTCAGTCACCAATTAGACTACACAATAAAATCCTCAGTGTTAATTTACACCCATTTTGTAACTGTGTGAGTGTAACTGTGTGAGTGTTCAAATACTTTTCTACACTCCCAGACTGAGTTAAGATTAACACTGAGGATTTTACTACGAAGGATAGGGCTGGCCAATTCACCAAAAATCTAAACCGAAATTTAGAACCTATTAATCAATTTTTTTATATTATTGTTTTACATTTGTTATATCAAGGAATGGACACAAAAAAAAATATTTTTTATGATTAGTCTGATTAACCACTTAAACCTATATTGTAACACCTCGCATAGTGGTATACAAAGAGAAAATAGTTTTTTTCTCTTTTCTTTTTTTCATTTATCGTAATCGCGGTAAAAGTCTGAAATAATCGTTGTCATATCGCCCAGCCCTAACGTAGGCTAACTTCATATTTAAGAAAAGGGAACAGACTTACCTGTGGAGGTATGCATCACACCGTGGAGGCCCAGGTCCAATGCCATCAACCAGAAGGAGAAGCGGTAGATGAAGGGATGAGATCAAGGACAGGAGATCAAGGAAAGGAAGAACAAAGATAAGAGAGGAGAAAGAGGTAATGAAAGAGGGAGGGGGGAGAAGAAATAGGAGACGCTGGTTAGAAACATCAAAGCAGACTACAGATTACAGACTCTATACACATTATTACACTTGTGTGGCTGAATCCGATTACATTTGTACTGCTTCAAAGAGGCCCAGCGGGTTGCTGAGTTTATCTTGCATATTGAAAAGCATATACACCCGCAATCAACTATCACTGGGAGTTGGATGTGATGTGGTGTAATTGTCAGAAAAACTACTCCAATTCTGGAAAGTTTCAGGTTTCACGCCTCTCCATGATCAGTGGAAAACCACGTGCGTCATGTGCCGCCATGTGTAGATCAACCTACAGTAGTTGATCAACATAGTTGATCTCCATGCGACGGTGCAACTGTTTGACTCCTCCCTCAGCATGCGTTGGCCATGCCATCACTCACCCCTGGCTATCTTTCTTTTTTTATACAGATAGAAGATCTCGTTTGCGAGGGGGCCCTCTTCAGCGTAGCAGCAGTACAAAACGTTACAACATTTACATAAAAAAAGATACTGAACATTAAAGGAGCATTTCACCGCTGGAAGAAACTGCAATCACTCAATGGTAATAGTATTTGTAGTAGATAACAGTAGCACAATTTAAAATTTGCACCCTATGGCCATAAAAATAATGAAATCTGTGTGTTTGACTAGGTTTTGACTGGACTGCTTATTACTACAATGACCATAATGCTTTTGGTTTACTGCCCCTCCTTGTGGCAGGGGAGATTCTGTGTGGGTGTGATCTCCAACAACGACGTTGAAACAGCATGGTAGTGTTGCCATGTCTGCTTATTATAAGCGGCTTCTTTCTAAAATGTAGTTGATATTTGGGCTTGTTTCCAAATGTTTTGATTGTTGTTTAAACCAGTGGTTCTCAAACATGTTCATGTATTTTTCCACAGTCCCCCATCTGAAATTATAATTTGTGCCAGGGAGCCCCTAACAGATATTTGTCAAAAATATTCCACATTTTGCACTTTTTCCCCCTCAAGATGTTTTTGTAAATAGCAGATCTACAAGCTCACAATGGGCAGCGAAGCGTTGTGAGCTTGTAGATCGGCAATTTTCAAATATATAATATCCCATGTACATGTCTAGGTAAAGTTGGCCTAGTTATCCTCTTTTGGGTTTGTTTTCTTAGACCTGGTTGCTTATTTCTCTCACAATATCTGGCAACACTGACTGAAGAACGTCAACCTAGCACATGTTCATCTAGTTACATATATGTCCAAGGATTCGTTAGTGATGTCATATCACTGTCAAATCCTTGCTATCTTCATGCAGTTCTACTTCCGTGTCGCATAGTAGTGACATCACTGTCGAATCCTTGGTATTTTTATCCTAGCCTTTCGCGACGGTTTGTTTACCAGCTGCCTCTCCACGCTGTCTTTTTTTTTTCACGCTTGAGTTTATGAAACACTACACAGGATTATTATTTCATGTCAACATTCAAGTACAACTATCAGAAGATAACTCAGGTAAAGTAAAGTCTCACTCTGCAACGGGGGGCGCAGCTAATGGGAGTGACTGTGTGGGGACACCCCATTGGGGCGGTCTTTGGAGCTGGTCTGTGTGAGACGCGTCGAGACAACATGTAGTGCGGAAAAGGAATGACATAACATTTCGTGACGTAAATAACGTCACGAGAAGGTAGAAGATTACTAGATATCTCAAAACACAGATCATACACAAAAATAATAATAATTGAGTCCTAAACTTCATTACCATTGGGTCATTTTCTTCCAGGGGTGAAATGTCCCTTTAAAGTAGAGTGCAAGAGTATCATAAGGCAAAATATAGTAGCACCTATAGAAGCATACAGTAATAAAACCATTAGCTAGGGAAGCATTTGCACTGTCCAATGGAGTCTGCCATCAAATCAGACAGTAAACTTTTACAAGGCCTAAGCGAGATCAGTTGCTTAAGCTACAGATCTGTCTTCAAGTTATTCCAAGCCGCAGGCTTGTTTGCCAAGTTCAGTTCGCACTTTAGGGAGAGTGAAACCATGGAAGGATTTATAACTAACTAAGTACCAGTAAGTGAGGCCACTGGTGTCTTGTCTAGCCTGTGACTGTACTCTTATGAGAGATATCTATTCCAATGCTAAAAGCACTGTAAAGGAACTGGTGCCAAAGCTTTACTCAGGAGACATCACTGGTAAAGTACATCAATCAGCCATTTATTACACACACAAACATACAGTACACACAAACACTCACACGCAAGCACACCATCCTTGATTAAAGTCTGTGTGTCCTAATAAAGTGGAAAGGGTAAAAGCTTATTTCTAAACAAAGATGGCCATATTGTGGCAATTAGCTAATGTGTCAAAGATGATGAATGGCATGTAATTGTTTTGTGCTATGTTGGGTACCCTTCATCCAACAAAGGACAATTATCCATGGGTAATTGCTGTACTGTACTTTGCATATCGTTTGATCCACTGGTGGGGTCAGAAAAATAACTAGGGTGCTGCTAAATGGTCAAATGGCATGCATTAGTTGGATTAATTATCCCCACCAAGTTTTGACTGAATGCCCTTACATGCTAATGTAGATAATCACTCAACCATATTACTAATGTTGCACCCACTTGTACTATATTCTATGTGCAACTTGCTAATGATCACATCGACAGAGCGACTGAATGCCAACACAGAAGAATATTTTTAGTGTACATGGTACCAAATACCCTGCCTCTCTCACAGACAGACAGACAGACAGACAGACAGACAGACAGCTATAATTATTTTTGTATTTATAATTGTCATTGTCATGGTTTAGAAGTTACTTTACAGTAGGACGTTTCTTGGCCATGTGCTGTGAACTCATGTTACAGTTTAGAGTCATTGCAAACACAATGCCATACAGAACATTATGCACATATACAAGAGCAGCCTCATTACAATAGTTTGATTTGCGGCTCAACTAATAACGTAATAATCATCATAATCATCAAGTGCAATGCACTATTTTGTCACGCAGCCTATTAACACAACCAGTCTTGGTGACTTCCATTTCATATGCACACTCAGCACCATGGTCAGGATAAGGATCAGAGATCTCTGGAGTAGTGGTTCCCATGGTCTGCAGAGGCACACTGGTGTGCTGTGAAACAAATCTAGTTGTGCCTGAAATTGAATTAATTATTTGGTATGATCAAAACGGGCATGTGTTTTGAATATGTCCAGTAAGCATGTAGGTAAGCATTACATTGACAAAACACCATTTTAACAAGTGGAGTAGAGAGTGCACTAGTTTGGTCACTTAAGCTGTAGATGGGATTTCCTGGTTAAAGAAAAGTAAAGGGTTCAGGAAAGCACAATAATGGTAGTTTGAAAGATAACCGGAACGCTCGACCCAAAACACTCGTCCCGCATCCTACTTATAATAAAGGCAAAGGCAAATATATTGAAAGAAACAGATATCAGAGAGAGAGGAATATATGGCTGACATGTTCAATTCCTTATGCACACAAGCTTTCGGATGAAACAAGAATGACATTTCTCATTCCCACAATCCTCTCTGTATCCAATCTCCAACAGTTATCAACCACTTTAAGCTCTGGCCTATCTACTGTATGTAGGAAAAGCTCTCATCACAGTGTTCCTTTATTAAACAGAGCCAGTCTGACAGATAAACACAGTACACAGTCACACCAGAGTGGCTGAGACGTCACTAAAGCAAATTATTGGTAGTGGATACGCTGACAAGTCTGCACTTCGCTCCTGTCTCCACCACTTCTGATTCCGAGAAACTAAACTGAAATGACAAGTTGAGCTGAGGTCGGTAGTCTTGAATGTTCTCACTTCAGCTCAACACACTCTCCGTCCAAAGTTCAGACCCTGCCAAAAAGAAAAAAATCAACACACAGCAAGACATTTACACTCTTTCCAAACTGTTCAGCCAAGCTGCTCAGTTTGTTACTTAAGGGCAAGGATTTACTGTATTGTAGGTGGAACAAATTAAGCCCAAGTGAGTTCTGGCTCAAATGTTTTATTCTGAGGTGAGGGGTGAAGTGAGGAGAAGATGTCAACAAACTGCAAACTGGAGGGAACTTCATACCCTGCTGTCCTGTGGTCAGGTTTCTCTGCCATGCTTCTCCAGAACATGATGCCTTTGGCCTCTTTTTACATTTTCTGTTAAAAAGTGTTAAAAAATGGAATCTGAATCCAATGCTGCCTGCGGTGACTGAATAAGTTGAGAAATACATGTATATGCTATACATGTTTTTTTTTTTAAATAAGAGCAGGACCTGGCCTGAACAGACCCAAATGTCTGAAAATCAGGCGAAAATGTTTTAACCGGACCCGCTAGCACTGGGCCTTCAAGGCTTTAGCCCAAATGCTTTCTGACTACTGTAGTTCTAATCTATTTTGACAGACAAAACACCCTCAGCACTTGCTAATGCAATGTGCCCCCCTGTGTGGAGAGGAGTGTGCTTGCACTTGATCAGCTTAAATAAACATACTGTAACCTCAAAGTCAAAACCAACATTTCCTATGGAGGGAGTGTGCGTGACTGCGTAGCACATGCATAAAGTCAGCTTAATTGGTTTGAACTTTGACCATTTTTGTTGTGCATCCACAGTTTATAGAGCTGCAAAAAATAAATCTTAAGATTTGTTTCGTGGAGCCAGATAAGTAGGGATAGTTTGTTTACTACTCCTCACAAGGCTCTAATGTTGGAATAAGTGTCCTCAGTGTTTTATACAACTTTTTTTAATTACTTGAGAGGGCTTTTAAATTACATGATGCAATAATTTGGAAAACATTGTAATCTTCCAAATAGTTTCAAAAACAAAGATGCACATTCTCAAACTATTCCTGAAATGACTATATACAGCACAATATTAAACATTTAAATACATTGCTTGTAGTGTTAGGGGAACAATATAATTGTGTGATGTACTGTACGCATAGATAACATAATTTAAAGGATGTAGGATAGGCCTACTTGGGGAGTTGGTAACCGTTTGTAGAAGTGAGATGCACATATTTGGATAAGAAATTAGAATGTTGGCCAGTTGACTGTGAAAAAGAGACAGAGATAAATCTGTAAAACAAATGTGATTTAGTCATGTATGTTGATGATTGCTAATACACATTTAATAACATTCAAGTTAACTAGCTAACTATGATCCTGCTTTTGGGAAAATTTAAATTCAATGTAATGTTTCTAGTAGTTGTATACGGTTGAAAATGTAAGACATCTATCTATCTATCTACATCTATCTGTGTGTATGAGAAAGATGAGGAAAATTAAGGAAGGTGAGGGAAATACTTCCTCACTTTTAATGGATATGTTAGGTTTAGCGTAGTGGTTCTCAAAATCACACAAAACAAAAATACTAAGTTTTTCAATGTGTTATCATTAAACATGAATATACCGTATCTTTCCATAATCCACTCTCTCATGTATAGCACCCCCTATAGTAGCCATTCCATAATTTTAGCCTGTTTACTGTACGTTAACCTGCTACCAGCTAGATAGCAAAGTACATAAAAAATGCAAAGTTAATCCTCATTCTTCCACAGGAATACTGATCTGAGTAAGATATGTGTGTGAAATTCATACGCGCACATGTCAATACACATGCACACCCATACATACATACATACATACATGCGCACAAAAATGATGAATGCTCCACTTCCTGTCCACTGAAGCACACCAAGGCGACCTTTTTTTTCTCCAGCACATTTTCCCTGTGAGATATTTGCAAATTTCATTAACTTCCACGCTATGTGTATATACGGACACATTACATCTACTTGACTAGCACTGACTGGGGAGATGCATCTCCTGCAGCTAAGCCGCATTACCATGATACTGTAATTCAGCTACGTTTGGTCTCTGCTTCCATATTTTCTCTTCTGCCCTTGGTCTTATTGTGGGATTGCATTATTTTCACCACACTTCACACATTCATCTCTGATGGGTTTCATGCTTTAAAGCCTGGTTCAGAAAAGAGTCACATACAGTACATACATAAGAGTCTACAAGCCATTTCTGTCAAATAAGATGGCCTTTTAGTCAAATGAACTGTGACCCATGTATAAAAGGACAGACACTTCTTACTTCTTTATCCAACTAGCCTGGTGGTGAGGGGTAAAAAACACGTACTGTACAAATTACTCACTCTTCATGTTTCTTCCCTTCACTATTACTGTACCTATTACTATTACCTTGTAACCTTGACGGGCCTCTATTTACTCTCTCTGCCAGTACACACCGTGCACTCTTGTGTGTGCGTGCGTGCGTGGGTGCGTGCGTGCGTGCGTGCTACGATAGCTCTCATTACTAAATGATGTCTGTATGTTTTTTGTGAGTTTTTGTAGTTCGCTATTACTTTAAATAAATAAAAACATCACTAAAACAGTTGATGTGACCCCCTTGTAGTCAGATAACAACATGTTTGACATACCGCCACTCTTATAAAGTCCTGCTCTGAAGATGGTTTCCTCTGGTTAAAAAAGGCAATGCAGTCTTTTATCAGATACTGTCAGAGACCTGATAAGACAAAAGTGTATCAATGTGATTTATGATATGAAGGGATGTGAGGGAGAGAGAGAGAGAGAGAGAGAGAGAGAGAGAGAGAGAGAGAGAGAGAGAGAGAGAGAGAGAGAGAGAGAGAGAGAGAGAGAGCAGTAGGCTTCGGGAAGTCATCCACATGCTCTTCTCCTCCTCAGTGACTGCTATCGCTGCCATCTCTATTTCGGCAGCCTCGGGACTGAGCCAAGCCTGGACCATTAGTGATGCAGTATCACAGACTGCCCAGCACTACATTCTAATCTAGGTACTAAATGCTAATGCATGCTGGTTTAATTAGTACACTAGGTTAATCCATTAAGACCGGGAACGCATCTGTGTCATTTTAAGAATTCATTGGCTATTAAATAAAGAGCAGATATAATGACTTCTAAATCCTAACCGTTTAAAAAAAAGCGGCACAGCACGGCACTCTGAGCTTGTATATCTGCTTTTTTTTAATAGCCAAGGAAATCCAAAATGACACAGATGCGTTACCGGATTGAATGGGTTAATTACTAAAAGCTGGGCAAGGTAGTTAGGCAAGTAGTTAGGCAATGTATAAACAGACAGGTTAGATAGATAGATAGATAGACTGACTTAGCAAGATACTGTATAGGCATGGGCGCAGTCAATGAGCATATAGCAACATAATAGTCTCAGCCCCATTCAATTAAATGTAATGGGGCAGAATGTGAAACTGTCACATCACATAAAAAGCAACAGAACAGTGCTACATTGCAAGTTCACTGATAAATGAAAGGGCCCATTGCACTTAACAACTGTTTATGTGACAGCATAATTAGTTAGGCTTAAATACTTTGTAATGTCCCAGGGGACATAAATCCGTGTGTTATTTAAGCCATGAGCAAGAGCCAACAAAAGTTATAAGTTATCTGGGACTAGCGTCAACAGCATTGTTAAGCCTGAGGTGCTGCGGACTGGCAAGGCTAAAGGGAGATACTGTTCAACAAGCCACACATTGATACGGTTACTGTTTCACAACACTATTTACAATCCCTGATGCTTTAATTTTACATAAACAAAGCAGAAACTCCGCTGTCACTGCCACCCGTCTGGCAGCGCACCAGACCCCACCGGTTTCCGAACGTGGGTGGTGGGCCTAGGTGGGAGATGATATATGCCCGCGTCACCTCTTCAGGCTAAGGCACTCGCTGTCGAGCCCTTCCTCCAGGCCTGGCTCCAGAGGAGGGCCCCGGGCTTCCACCGGGCCGGGTCGCATCTTTTCTTCTTCGAAAGTCCATTGGGTGTTGATGATGAACCATTCTTTGTCTGTGAGCGGAGGACTGAGTGGGAGATCAGCTGAGCCAGAAGGCAAAGCGTTCGATATATCTAAAGATCCTAATTATCTGGCAACCAGTTTTTTTGTGTGCCGGGTTTTACTAAGACTGCAAAATCAAGCAAAAAAAAAAAAACTATTGGACTTTTACATGCACTTTATTTCATTTTCCCACATACTTTGTGGTTCTTGCGAAAAGTCCCAGGGGAAAAGGATACAGGACTTATGCCCTTTCTTGCACTGAGAAAAATGCAACTACAGGCCTTCTAAAGCCATGACTACAACGTTAGCTTTATAAGACAACAAATCCGAATTCCATTTGTACAAGACAATGTGCCACCATTTATTGCGATTAGAAATGTATAACATCTGACGATGCTTTTTATACAAACTAAGGGGGTCAACGACAACAAGGTGCAGAATGGCCTCATTACCTGATATGGCGCAAAGCCACACACGCACACAAATAGATTCCAATTAGGCTGTTGGCCCGTGGAGCAGGGAGAGCTCGGAGGTCAGAGGTCCCAATGTAAAAAGTCGACCCTTTTTAATTAAACAATCCCACTGCGGCTCCCATTTAGTAGAGCCTCACACGCTCTCTCTCATACAGTCTTTCTCTGTGACAAAACACACACACACACACACACACACACACTAAAGCATTATTTCTCTGTATCACCCTTTTCTCTTTCACATTTTAGTTTTTTGCTCAGTCTCTCTTACAGTCTCTGCTTCTACTCGGGTAACATTATCATCTTTCACTCTCTACACTGTCTCTCTCTCATTCCTGTCTCTCTTTGTCAGTCTTTGCCAGGGCCGTGCTCTCCCTGTCACACAGTAGAATTCCTCATAGAGTGGACCCGTTGGTTCAGAGTAAGACACTTTTCAACCTGATGTCCCTATTTTGGGCATGTCTTTTAGGTGTACAACAAAGTATATAGTATAGGTTAATCTAACGGGGCATTTTATCTCTCTCTCTCTCTCTCTCTCTCTCTCTCTCTCTCTCTCTCTCTCTCTCTCTCTCTCTCTCTCTCTCTCTCTCTCTCTCTCTCTCTCTCTCTCTCTCTCTCTCTCTCTCTCTCTCTCTCTCTCTCTCTCTCTCTCTCTCTCTCTCTCTCTCTCTCTCTCTCTCTCTCTCTCTCTGATGGGAGGTGATGGCAGGGAATGTCAGCACCACACTGACCTGTGAAAACAAGACCAGCGGAAAAAGTGAGAGTCACAGGCTAAGGATGATAATCTACTGCAGGCTGACAGACAAGCGGCAACACAGTGAATGAGGAAAACAAATCAATTCCGACGCATCAGAACATAGGGGTGACATTGGGATACTGCAGGGTGACTGAAGTGGTTCGACTGGTCAGGGAGCTATTGTTTACTTAACATCAGCAGACTGGTGTGTGTGTGTGTGTGTGTGGGGGGGGGGGGCTGAATTTGTTTTTACTGCTATCGAAGTTGTGTGGCTCCTCAAGTATTTTTCTCCTCTGATCTCCCCCAGCTCAGACGTTCAGAAAACCTCTCTTGATGCTCCCACTGTATATCTGGGATAGGTACTTAAAGCTATTAAGGGGTTACCATCTGGGAAGGCACCGGAACCAGATGGGCTCAGTAGTGAGTTCTATAAGGAGTTCTGTTAATATGTTTAAATATTCCTTTGATGTCTCTGAGAGAAGCAAACAACCTGAGGACTTTGACTCATAGAGGCTCGACTCCTTGTTAAAACATTTCACTAAAAGACTTGCAACATGATTGGAAGGCTTGTTCCCTCAAAGCTAAGGAGGCCCCAACTCGTTTTATTGAAGGCTGGGATGCAATTCATGTAACAACATTGCACAGTCTACTGAGTCTACAATCCAGTATTTCCAACAGCAGTCAAGGGAGGGTTTAGTTCTTTCTCGGGATGCTGAGAAGGCATCTTAACATACAGTACTGAATGGCCTTATCGGTTCCATACACTGCATGAATTTGGTTTAGCTGAAAAATATATTAGATGGATTAAGTTACTCTATAATAACCACGTCTCTGCATTATACTTACATTAATAATGGGTTGTGTTCTCCCAATTTCTATAAACTGTAGCATGGAGAGAAACAACTTAGACAGGGATGCCCACTTTCAAGTTCATTGTTCGCGCTAACCATTGTCATCCAATTCAACAGGTAACATCCATGACTTAAAGTTAAGCACTTTATATTTACTTTATATTTAATTTGTACATATTTGGAGAACTAGGAGTGTCCAGTGGATATTGGAGGTGGTCACAAAACACAAATGTCAGTCTCGTCCGAGACTAGAAATACATATATGTACACATTTTCTACTCTATTTGAATGCATTGGCCTGGGATTTACATAGATGGAAAACCCTTCAAATGTATTGCTTCGCGTCACAATTTTAAAAATGAACATTCTACAGAGGCTGGTATACCCAATTCAAATTATTCCAGTTATTTCCCGACATAAGTAAAACAATCTGATATGGCTTTAGTGCTAGAGACAAAGCACGTCTTGAAAGAGCTACATTATGTCTCTCATCCTCAGAAACTGTCAACTTTAGTTTATTAGTGCTCACCTACACGGTATAGCTGACTGGGTGCATAATAAGCCTACTGTATATCCACATTGCTTGCTACAGAAAGCTTCATGTCAAAATTCCCCTGAACAGTTATTATTTATTAAAAACTTGAATCTCATGAAATCTTCCTGAAACAATCCGATTACAGTCTGCACTAGTAAAGCATGGCAGACTATTAGAACAAGATTATTAGAGTCTTCACTGCAATATGTGAACCACGAATAATGGACAATGGTTTTCAGGTTTGGACAACTAAAGGGCTCCCTAATCTGTATGACCTATTAGAAGGACACACTCTATTGTCTTACACACACACACACACACACACACACACACACACACACACACACACACACACACACACACACACACACACACACACACACACACACACACACACACACACACACACACACACACACACACACACACACACACACACACACACACAGAAGGAGCCAGACCAAACAAAACAAAACAAAACAAAAGGAGCGCTTGGTCCCTGTGATCAGCCCACACTGGCTATGTGAGTAAATGGTGGATGAATTGAGAAAAACAAAGACTGCGTGGGTGTTTTCAAGTGTGGGTGTTTTCAAGTGTGTGTGTGTGTGTGTGTGTGTGTGTGTGTGTGTGTGTGTGTGTGTGTGTGTGTGTGTGTGTGTGTGTGTGTGTGTTTGCCTGTGCATGTACGTGCGAGACCACACGGAGAATCATCAAGGATATTAGCATGCGCACAACTCACTGTTCTTCCATCTCCCCCATGCACCGCAACTGATGAAGGACACAAAGAGACACAAACGGACACCCATACTGATTGGTTTGCTGTAGGTGTCTCACTACACTTGAATGCAGGTGGCATTTGAAGGAGTGTGAGACGCACGTCGGAGGAGAGGCTGGCTCGATGCCGGTAAAAGCAAAAAGGTCACCAAACCTGTGGCGGGAATGGGATGACTCACCCTCTCACTCCTGTCGGCACAGTAAAATCCTCAGCATTTAACACTTTAACCCTGGTATGCCTATTTTGACATGTCGGTGTTGGGAAAAAAAATTAGATTATTTTCCCCCCCTTTTTTTCCCAAATAAATGATATAGGGCTTAAAGGAGAAGTTCACCCGAAAAATAACTCATTTCCTATCAATTACACACCCCATAAAGCCTTGAATTCATGGAGATATTTGGGGGTTTTGTTGCATTCATGAGCCAATAATTTGATGACCGGCGGAGTCTCCGATCCTACCGAGTCTCCTACTGACTGATGACCTGATCATCAAATAATTGGCTCAGGAATGCGACAAAAACAAAAAAATATCCATGAATTCAAGGCTTCATGGGGTGTGTAATTGATAGGGGAAAAAATGGGTGAACTACTTTTTTAACCCATTATAACCGGGAACACATCTGTGTAACCACTTAGACCATTATTTCATACTTTGGCTATTCAGATGATTACATAGCGCGGCACCGAGTGCCACGCTATGAGCTTGTAGATCTGCTATTTTTGCAAAATCTTGAACATGTTTGCAAAATCTTGAACATTTTTGCAAATCTTTGAATATACAAGTGGTTAACACTGAGAGTGTAAATATTTGGGTCAATGTTTCGACTGGCAGAGTAGAATGAACACAATGGTTTTACAGTGTACTTGTGTGGTTGTGGTCACTCCGGGAGTGAGCGATAATGTGCGGGAAATTAATGTGTGTGTGTTCACTGAAAGCCACAACCGCCAAGAAACAAAGAATGTGCTTTGGATAGCACACACTAGCTGAGGATGATCTCTCAAGCGAACATGGTTGTGCCGCGATATAACTTGACGAAAGAAGCTCAAGATTTCATTCAAAATCCCTGGAAAGAAAATAAATAAATAAATGCAGTACACGTACTGTACACGTACGTCATTTGGGGTCCCAGGGGATGGCAATTGCCACCCCCTCACATTCAATTCTTTTATGTATATTTTCTCCACCCTCATTAGCCACTTCGAAGAGAGTGGTTAAAGTGGTAATTGTTTTGCCACCCCAGTTCTTTTTCTGAAATAACGCCTCTGCACGCACACACACACGAAAGGGGTGAGCTGAGGTAGCGTTATATCAAATCAGCTCTTCCCACTGTCTCCCCACAGCTATAGAGCTGTTGTGCATCTTTGTAAGCCCATAGGGCGATGACGTAATAACTCGTCTCTCTCACATACACATACACACATGTTTGTCTGCACACATGCACGTGTGGGGGGCTGCGGAAAAGCTGTGCTAATGAAAAGGATGTTACAAAGATGCAAAAGATGTTTAATGGCTTTGTATGTTTGTCTATATATGCTTTGATGTGTGTGTCGCAAAAAAAAAAAGACTCACAGATATATTAGAGAATAACCAGATTCTTAAAAAATGTAATTGTTAAATAATTTCACATTACATTTTAACAGGCAATTGCATGTTTGATGACTAGCTTAACTGAAATGAGTCAAAATTGGCAAATTGAATTTCGACCTAATTTCAATAATGTCAGTGTACAATAATTGTATCCAAATGTTGACTGAAATGTGATCAACTGATTTTAATTGTCACTTTTAGGAAGGAAGGAATTTGTCACTCACGTTTGAATGACTTCGGACAAAATGTTAACAAACATAAAACAACCATGACCTCTAAAAATGAAGGAAGCATCTAATGTGAAAATGGTTTATTCTCTCTCTCTCTCTCTCTCTCTCTCTCTCTCTCTCTCTCTCTCTCTCTCTCTCTCTCTCTCTCTCTCTCTCTCTCTCTCTCTCTCTCTCTCTCTCTCTCTCTCTCTCTCTCTCTCTCTCTCTCTCTCTCTCTCTCTCTCTCTCTCTCTCTCTCTCTCTCTCTCTCTCTCTCTCTCTCTCTCTCTCTCTCTCTCTCTCTCTCTCTCTCTCTCTGCTACATCTTCTCAGCACCAGGCATATTAGTTTATTTGGATATGTTTCAATTTTGTAGAGACAAGGCAATTTAGTGCTCTAGTACAGTCAAATTGACCTGAATGAAAACCAATCAATAGAGATAACCAGTATCATTGGTCAAGTAAAGACAGTGTGCTTGTTGTATGTCTAGATGTGTGTGTGTGTGTGTGTGTGTGTGTGTGTGTGTGTGTGTGTGTGTGTGTGTGTGTGTGTGTGTGTGTGTGTGTGTGTGTGTGTGTGTGTGTGTGTGTGTGTGTGCGCGTGCGCGTGTACGTGTACGTGCGTGCGATATTACATTGTAGATGTGTGTGATGAGGGAGTGTGTGTGTGTGTTTGTGTAATCTTAACTTGCAAGTACATATTGACGTGGGGGTAAAGCTTGGGTAAATATGGCCTTTGGGACCCCCCAGCTCTGTGAGTCAGCTAAAGATTTTACAGCTGTCAATCAAAGTGCTAGCACCCATGCTGAGGTGCCAGTTAACACCATCTGATCTCCAATCTGGTAGGTCATGCTCTCTACATAGGCATGCTAACGGACACACACACACACACACACACACACACACACACACACACACACACACACACACACACACAGTAACCCAAGATGAAAACCATTGCCAGGGTTATGAAATTATTAACTATATTATCAAGGCCTTTGCATCTCTTATCCTCTGTGCTTATATGCACACAGAAAGGATGTGCAACATAATGAGTGCAAAGAGGGCTTTCATTTCAAGCCCTGCAATTTTCCCCTCAAAGAAACACAAGTGGTTGATTGGTTTCTGTGCCCATTGCCAAGCAGCTGGTTAATGGCAGACAGTGACACGATTAGTTTGTTTGCTAATGTATGGCATTACTTGATAATATTATGATAATGCCTCAATACTGTCAGACAATGTGTGGCTGCCTCTAAGACAAAACGTCACATGATTAATTGTTATTAGTGATGACTGATTAAAGTGATGAATCCCATTTAGGCACTGGTGTAAAGTAACTAAGTACATCTAGTTACTTTGTAGATTAGGATTATTATTACAAAACATACATTAACCACTTCAGCCCTGTATGCAGCTCTAAGCGCAAATTCAATAAAGAAGATCTAACGCTCCACGTTCGTAGCGCCTCCCATAATCTACGTCACTCCCGTTCCCACGCTGTCAAAGACCTTTCCATTCACAATTCTAACCTGCATCTAGACTCCATGGGGGCTTTCTCTCCTATTCCTAATCCTGCTCGATTAAATGCAAATGGAGTCTAATCGCAAAAACTTGTACTCTTTATATAATAAATGTTGCATTGTATCAAAGTAGCGTGATCTCTCTTTTATTGAAATACATTTCAGCTATTTTCAAATTATTTTTATACATATTGAAAACTGAAATGGGACTTTCTGCATAATGAGTACATTTTGACACCAATACTTTTGTACTTTTTGAATTCCAGACTTTTACTTGTAACAGAGTATTTCTACATTGCAGTATTGATACTTTTACTTAAGTAAAAAAATGTGAATACTTTTTTCACCACTGCATTTAGGTATTATGATCATAAACTGGTAACACTTGTACACATTCATAAACGGGTAATACTCGTAACATAATCTGTGAATAGGAGTGCAGTGCAGGTTTGTCAGTATGGCTCCTATGCATACTTATGTGTCTTGCTGTGATGTTCGTGCCACCTCACTGTTTAGATTTATTTGAGGTGGATACGCATTTGCTCTGACCAGCTGTTTAACAGGATGCTGTTTGGATCTGATGAAGGCATGGCTTCCCATGTTTCATACTGATTTAACAGGAGGAGTTCTGGTAGCCCCCCTGTACAGCTGTGATGAGGCCCTGCTCCAGTAATCATTCACATCTTACACCCAAGGGAGAGAGAGAGAGAGAGAGATAGTGTGTGTGTGTGTGTGTGTGTGTGTGTGTGTGTGTGTGTGTGTGTGTGTGTGTGTGTGTGTGTGTGTGTGTGTGTGTGTGTGTGTGTGTGTGTGTGTGTGTGTGTGTGTGTGTGTGTGTGTGTGTGTGCGCGCGCTTTCAAATTCAGTTCCGCCTTGATGGGAGCTAGTTTAACATCAGACGCCTACAGGCCAAGACTAAGACCCTGGTCAGCAACATCCACGAGCTACAATATGCAGATGATTGTGCTCTCCTGGCTCTGGCAACTCCGATTGCGATGGGTCGGCCACGTCATCCGGATGTCTGGCTGCCGTTTGCCCCGGCAGGTGCTTTATGGACAGATCTCGTCAGCCAGTAGGAAGCCCGGTGGTCCAAAGCTACGGTATAAAGACCAGCTGAAACAGACTCTAAAGAGGTGCAACATCAAGCCCAACGCGTTCTTTATGCCACGAAGGGGAGACACCTTGAGGAGAAACGCACCCAGCAAAGGATGGTGCAGCACCAGCAAAGACACCACCATGCTGACCCAATCTCAGCCTCCTGATCCAGGCCTTGCATGTCCTATCTGTGGCAGGATATGTGGTTCCAGAATCGGGCGTCATAGTCATCTACAGTGGCATCTCCGCCAGCAGAGATAACCACTGACAAACCCATCACAGCACAAGGAAGCTACGTCATCTTCGACTACGATGGACTGCCAAGGAGGTGTGTGTGTGTGTGTGTGTGTGTGTGTGTGTGTGTGTGTGTGTGTGTGTGTGTGTGTGTGTGTGTGTGTGTGTGTGTGTGTGTGTGTGTGTGTGTGTGTGTGTGTGTGTGTGAGAGTGTGTATGTGTGACAATGGTCTGTCTTAAAGGCACTTTGTAGCTGGCTGTGTTCCTATTGTTTGACTGCACTGGCAATGTTTATGTCCTTTGGGCATTCTTGTACTTCTGTTTATGTGAACATAAATAAAGATTTCAAATGTGTGTGCGTGTACACCTACATGCAAGCATATGTACAATATTGTGTACATGACAGAAGTAGAGAAACACACACACACACACACACACACACACACACACACACACACACACACACACACACACACACACACACACACACACACACACACACAGAATAATATAGGGAAATAGATTATAGGTACATACATACTTGTACTAACAAATAACACAACAGGCTCTCTCTCTCTCTCTCTCTCTCTCACACACACACACGTACAGTAGGTGACGGAATAAAATAAATAGTTACTTTTGCACACTTAAACAGCATCATCCATATGCATAGTGACAACATCCACAATCTGCACTCCCTTCAAGGTGTATGCAACAAATGATGGCCTACAAAACATAGAGGGAAATCACATACACTTGCAGGCCGTACTGTATGTTCCATCATATATCATTGTGTAATTATCATCATTACACACAGTCACAACAATGGCAGGGGGGAGGGAGAGAGAGAGAGAGAGAGAGAGAGAGAGAGAGAGAGAGAGAGAGAGAGAAAGAGAGAGAGAGAGAGAGAGTGTGTGTGTGTAATGCTAGCCTCAGGTGATCTGAGGTAATGGCTGTCTGGAAGAACCAGCGTCATGCACCAAGCATACAGTGCTATTGCTCTACCTAGACAAAGATTCCCATCCGACATGACTGACATGCATAAACAAAGACTACTGAACACTGTAAGCCTGGTTACAGTCAATCTAAACATACATTTTCATTCATTTGTATGCACACACAGTACAAGTAGGTGTAGTGATTCAAACCCCTATTTGACACCCTTCTCCTCCTTATGAATCACTGCTTGCCACCTTTTCTTAATAAAAAAGGAAAGAAATAATCTGCTTGGGGAGAGCGGAAACATTCTGTGATTCCATTGAAACTTGCTGCGGCCTTCGAGACAAGCCGTCTCAGGCTTGCTTTTGGCGGCAAGCCTGATGTTGGGTGAGAAGAAAAATAACTGTCCCTCTCTCCTTCAGCTATTCTCCTGGCACTCCTCTGTCCCCACTTTTCAACTACAAAGGAGAGACAAAGTACCAAATATATTGGACTGGAGGATTCTCCCATGGGAGCCGGGACGAGGCTTACAGTTTCACCAATGCGTTCAGAAGCTGGGAGGAGGCTGCTGCTGCCATTGAGATGAGAGAATAAAAGAATGTAGCTGCCACTGCCCTCAAACACCATTCTGAGAATAAAGAATGTAGCTGTCACTGCCCTCAAACATTATTCTTGCTCACATACTGATAAATGCACAAGCAAACATACAGTACATCCCAAAACTGTTTGCAACAGGAAAGAACCACTACTAATACTAATACTGTAGACACAGATAATAAACATTTCAATTGACAGGGATTTTTAGGCACAATTCCATGTACCAAAAGTCAAGACAGTGCATAGTGACACATGCACACACAGGAGCCCTGACTTATTCCTACATACTGCACCTGGCTGTAAAAAGTTAGAAAACAAAACATGCTGTTGGGCAGAAACATAGTTGCATCCATATTTCATCATTTCTTTGTTCAAATAAATTTATGTCATATTGTATACTCTATTGTATGACCGTGTCATGCAAAAGTAGTGAAAAAGGCCAATCATGGGTTCCCACAAATTTCCATAACTTTTCCACAATAGTTCACCCCAATTTCCACGACTTTCTGAGAACACATTTTTCATGTTTTCTACAATGTGCTCTAGGAACTCCTAGCCTACATATCACAGTTTTTACACCCCCATCCCAAATCTGTACGTGCAGGTCCATCTGTATGAGTTGGAGAGCTTTGTTAGGCTTTCGTCGAACATCATTGTGTAACCAGCCTGCCTGGACACCTCTCTGACAACAAGCGATTTTACGTAAGGTGCTATTCCAAATGTGGAGTTATTCACATTTTGTTTACCCACAGCACATTTGGCCACTATTCTGCTGTTGGGAAACATAACTCTGAACAGCTGTCCTGTGTTAGCACAGGACTTGCACACATAATGTGGGTCATTGATCTCAGTGCCCACATCACTTCAGCTGATTTGTGTAAAAATTAGGCCACACTCATGCAGCCCGTAATGCAGCACTACATTTCATTAGTAATACAAGTTACATATTTTGTGTAATGTTAGATACTTTTTTTAAATTAATATAATCAATAGTCAAAAACAATGTACAGTATTCAAACTTTTCAAAAACATACTCTTAATTTCAAACCCTTTCCAGGCTTAGAAAACAGTTTTTCTAATTTCAAAATGTTTCAAGGAATTTCATTAACATGGGAACCTTTTTGAAACTTTCCAAAAATGTTTGCCTAAATTGACGTGCCCAAAACAGGGATGCCATGTTGAAAGTGGTTAAATTTGCCAGTAGGTTTTCTAAATATTTAACCAATGAAAATTATTAACAAGAGCTTCTGACTAAATACTGTAATAACTACATTGGATCCATTGATCCATTTTTCTTTGTGTGTGTGTATGTGTGTGTGCGTGCCATGGGTGTGTCTTGAGTGTCCTACATGCGTGCGTGAGTGCGTGCGTGCGTGCTTGCGGTTAGCGTTCAGAGTGCTGGTGGCTCAGGTGCGAGTTGATTCTGCTATGTCTGCACTTTGATGGGATTAAAAGAGACGGACAGCTCCGCAGATCCATGTTGATGGCTGTCGCTGTGTGCCTGAGAGCTTCTGCTCCCTCTACTTGTTACACTCCACTTTAAAAGACTGCACGGAACTCCAGAAGTGCAAGCCTTGTGCTTCCTGACAGCTCCACTCTTATTAGACCTGAGCCTGAGAAGCTGCCTGCTCCCTCCCATGTCCATTGGATCTGAAGTTGGTTCTGAAGTCCACTAAATCGTCTGATCCTTTAAAGTTACTGGAATGTCCAATTACATGGACTTCATGTTTGCATCTTTGACATGGTATAATCACCTTGACATATAAATTAAGTAAATCAGTCAAGAGGGATGTCTATCATATGCCTCCAATAATATTATCAATTTTAAACAGCAACCACTTGGGTGATGCAATAATGATGAAAGTGCCAGGGACAACAATGCATAAAACATATTGTTCTTTTTAACATGTCTAGGCAGCCCTGCAATCATTAAAATATGAGCTACAGTATTTTACTTCAAAAGGTTGTGTGGGCATTCAATTAGTTTTTCCCTGGATTCCTTGGATCATGACACTCTCTATATAAGCCACGTCTATTTCTGCCATTTTGCATTTTCTTTCTAAACACAGTTTTTGCTAAAAAAAACAAAAACAAATCGCTAAACATTATCTGACAGTATTTCCCAATAATATTCGGATGTATTTGTTGTTGTTGCATTTGCTTTCCTAAAAAGGCTCAGTGCTGACTTTGGAAAGGAGTCCCTGCAGGGTATGGATGTATATGGCCAGCCTGTGCCTGTGAAGTCAATCATCTGACGTCGATGACGTATGACTTCAAAATTGGGCACGGTTTCAGCCTGATCTGAGACAAATCTTCTTCTATTATGGAATTAACTTAAACTAGGACAGTACTAGATTTGGTCAATTATAGTATAGGTATTTAAACAATGTGGGAAAAGTGTGTCCAATAGATTTGGCACTGACCACCGACCCTCTTAGACATAAACACCTGGCCTCGCTCCTGCAAAGCCATGCTGTAAAAATGGTGCGGTAGCGCACAAAGAACTTTAAGAACTAGTTACGATACACATATTGATACCAGGGGCCGGATAAAACACAGTGGTGGAAGAAGTACTGAAATGTTTTACTTAAGTAAAAGTATCAATAGAGGCTACCCCGAAGTTATGCAGGAACGTCTACTGAGTGGCAAAAAACTACTTTCTGGCCTTGACAGCCCATACATCCAAACAGAAAAGTCCTATCTGATTGTATGAAACAACTTTAAACTCACCAACATGGCATTTGCAGAATGTCCCATTCCACAAGTTTCCAATGTATAAAAATGCTTTGAAAATAGCAGATCTACAAGCTTTTGTGAGCTTGTAGATCTGCTATTTTCAAATAGCCGAAATATATATAGAGCTTAAGTGGTTAACGTATGTTTAGTAATAAAGATCAAATCTAAAAAGTAACTAATTGTAGTGGAGTAAAAGTACAATATTTTCCTCAGAGATGTATAGTGGAGTAGAAGTAAAAGTATTGAAAATTGGAAATACTCCACTAAAGTAAAAATAGAGTACAAAATTGTACTCAAGTACAGTACTTGAGTAAATGTACTTACTTACTTTACACCACTGATAATACAGTATTCTTGTTCCTTCTCCGTATATAATTGACACAAAAATATTTGAAATATTATCAATTCATGTGGAAGACATGAATAAATAGAGAGTAATTCAGACCATGTCTGGCAAATAGGAAATCAAAAACACTCATTTACACTGCGAAATGCAATTTGCTAAACTGATTTCACAGCAGAATGTTTATCACAAAGAACGAATGAGGACCTGTCTTTATATTGACTTCAAAAGATGTCGATTCACGGTTGGTGCTGAATAATGGCTACTAATCGTGGGCCACAGGGTCAAAGAAATCCCTAAAAAAAGCTGGACATGCACATCCCAAGGTGAGCGAACATCAGTACAAGATAGAAGAAAAAAGAAATCAGACTGAATGAGTCTGATGAAGAGCGTTTAGCTCGAAACGTCACAGTAGCAGTTAATGCAATAAAGCTGTTACATTGGAGCCCTACAGTGTGCAAGTGTTTATTTTCCTTTTATCAAAACAATCCCTACTCACTACTCCATTTTGCTCCTACCCCAAGCTAAACTTAAGCACAAGTTCAATTAAGGTAACCTGTTTTCACAGTGATTCAGGAGTTGGGAAACAAGGTGAGCTATAGAATAAATGTTGGCATCAAGATGCAGGGTCACATGAGCCGTGCTAATAACTCAGGCTTCATACTGTAGGTTCTTCAATGCTTAAAGAGAGGGAGTGGTGCTTGGGCACAAAAAAGGTCTAATTCAAAATGAGGTCAAATAAAAAGGGCTTTGAAGTGAACATTGCCATAATGTCATGGCATGACACACTGCCTTTTCATCCAAGCCTGAGCTCCAACTCAGCTGTTCACATAGCCCGAAAAAAAAAAAAACTTCTGGAGCGCCACCCAGTATTTGTTCTCTTAAAAAACATGAACCCTTAGAGTACATCCCTATTCTGGGCATGTCAAACCAGGCTAACATGCGGTGAAAGTGGCTGATCGACAATCTCACAATTTTACATAAATGTACACTAAAGTATATACTAACTAGATAAAGTGCTCCTCGGAGCACAGGTCTCCGCCAGGTCAGATACGTTATTGTGGCCTCCTGGTGGCGCTATAATAGGCCAATGTGAAAAGGGTGCCATTTATTCTTAGGTCGTTCACGGCAATCGGACACTGCATTCATGATTTGAAGCATTTTGTTCCAAAAATGTGTTTTGCTAAATTAGACCTGCTGGTGGCGCTATAACAGGCCAATGTGAAAAGGGTGGCATTTCTTCCTCGGCCTAGTGGGAATGTGCGTGTGAAATTTCACGGAAATCGCACGCTGCGGTTTGAGGCAGTTTGTTCAAAACGGACCAATCCTGCAAACTTTGGATGGCAACCTTAAAGGGGCTACACCATGAATTTATTTTTATTTTTTTGTTTTTTTGTATTTTTTGGGCTCCCCAGTGTCTCTTGTACCCCAAAAAATATATTTTTTTAACATTCAGTCATTCATGCTCATTTCATGGATTTCCTGAATGGGCGTGTCTGAACAGGCCATTTCAGAATGGCTGTGCAAGTGATGTCACTTGCACTGATTTTGCATTGACGATGGCCAGACAGAATTGCTCAGTAGCTCCCCCTTGCCCAATAGGACGTTTTGGTATTGCAGCTGAAAAAGCTTGGAATGACAGACAGTCAGATTGTGAGAAAAATATCTGGATGTTTTTTAGGCTTACAACCTGTTTAAAACGTATTAGGGGGCAATATTTATATATAATATATTTTTTTTTAATTCATGGTGTAGCCCCTTTAACCAATAAGGATGGAATATGGGAAATCGGACAGATCAGGGTTGATCACATGACTATAGAGATACTGTGTACCGATTTGCATGACGTTTGGTTAAAAACTGTAGGAATAATGTGAAAAAAATGGGTTTTGCACAAATCGGCCTCCTGGTGGCGCTATAACAGGCCCATGTGAAAAATTTGAGGCAGAGGTTCTGAATTGGCATCCAGGGAGTGTGTGTGCACAGTTTCGCAGCGACCGGGCCAACGGTGCCGGAGATTTGGTGGTAACACACGGACACACGGACACACGGACACACGGACGGACACACGGACGGACACACGGACGGGGGATTTGGTGGTAACACACGGACACACGGACGGACACACGGACGGACACACGGACGGAGGGTAAAACATACTCTCTCGCCATGCCTTACGGCCTGGCGGAGACAATAATAGGGTTTAAATGGTTAAAGGGGAATGACGCACTGCGATGCAGCCTGCCATATTTTGTGCTTGGCGGCAATTAGTTGTCCTTTTGAAATCAATACAAATGTGGCCATAGTCTACAAACGAACAGGTATGGTTTTAACTGCCTTCTTCAGCTTTGTTGTTGGTGGTTGAAGTTTACACCGTTTAAAAACTGTGACAGTTATTGTTCTGTCGGGACGAGCGGTTAGGAATATAATTTGAATGCTTGTTTAGTGCCATGTTAATTAACCCCAACAGATCAGTTGACCTGGGGGGGGGGGGGGGGGGGGGTAATACAGCTGGCCTTGACTCTGAAACATTGCTTGTGTGTTGTGCCCAAGGGCAGTTCCACATTATTACCTCATCTACCCTAGTTGATGTGGCCAGGCTGACCTTTAATCCCATAAAATGGCAGTGACGTATAACTCCAGGCGTTGTGATGTGG
Source organism: Gymnoscopelus microlampas (assembly GCF_963454915.1). Classification (NCBI taxonomy): domain Eukaryota; kingdom Metazoa; phylum Chordata; class Actinopteri; order Myctophiformes; family Myctophidae; genus Gymnoscopelus; species Gymnoscopelus microlampas. Next base: position 31,233,199 of record NC_139945.1, read on the forward strand.
GTGTAATGTTTGATTACCTCTTCTGTGATCAAAGGATCGCCTCCTGGATAGACCCAGGGATGAGTCATTGTGAGGAATTTGCATGCCAGCAGAGGGTGGGTAGATGATTATGAAATGGAAACAACACCCACAACCACTAGCCTACTTCATGAAGCACTTAATTGCATCCTGTTCGTTCCGCAATTACTATGCCTGTTTCCAAGCAAGACAATGGATGCTTCTCTAAAAGTACTGTAGCAACAACAACAACAACAATAATAATAATATGCAGGCATTTATTATGCAAGATTCTCTGTATTAGTTTTTAGAGGGGACTAAAACTGACTTAAAGGGGAAACACAGATTTGCATCATGTAAGAAAGTGTAATGTGTGTAATTGTGTCTACAAAATATCTTCATTCTCACTCTGATATTTTCCGTGGTGTGGGGGGGGCAACTTGACAATTTGGGGAGAGATATAAAGCTTTGTGTTCATTTGTGAACGAGTGCTTGCAGGCTGTAGTATTGGCTGGGATTAGCTATGTCGTCAGTTCACTGGGAGGGGAGGATTACTGACCGTGACTGAGATGAGGGGTGTGTGAAGAGTGCGGGAGCTGCTGTAGCCGCACCCCCATATGCCATTCCAAACTCCAAAGATCAAGGAGGATTGATTGAAAAAAGGAATACTTGTGACACAAATACAGGGGACCAAACCTCACTTTTGTATAGTGTTGTGCGTTCTAGTTTAAAGTCATTTGGGAAATCGTGCAATGAAAGGGGAAGACAAATCAGAGCTTCAACTGCTGCCAATTTGGCTGAGAAAGTTCCACGAGCCCTTTTCCAGAGGGTGCATGGCACAGCTGGCTGGTGGGTTCACCGACAAATTCACCACCTCCCATTCCCTGTGTGTAGTGCCCTCCTGCATCATCATCACAAGTCATCCACCGTTGTTCGGGTGCTGAAAGAAAGCATGGTAACATGCTAAATGACTGGTATCCTGTTGCTCTCACTCCCATAGTGAGCGATGTTATGAGAAGCATGTTAAGAGCCTCATCGTTGCATCATGTGGCCTGCATGTTAGCACACCGTGTTACTGAGCCCGCTCCTCTACTCCCGCGACTACATGGACACACGGTTTGCCAACGACACGACAGTGATAAGCATAGTCAGTCCCTACTTCCTGATGCTCAGCGTTCCTCTTGCTAAGACAGAGCCTGGCAAGGCAGCATTCTCTGTCAGTGCTCCATCTGTTTGGAATGAGCTTCAGAAGTCTATAAAACTCAATTCACTTCCTTCTTTGGATCAGTTCAGGGCAATGAACACTTTTGTTCAAGATTGTAATTGCTTTATTTAGTTTTTTGGTTCAGCTGTTTTAGATTTGTTTGAGTATTTTCTGTCTTCTGATTCATGTGTATTTTAATTATTGTTGTATGTGAATGTCTCTATCTGTTGATTCTGTATTGTTACCTCTACATTGAAAATGAGGGCCTGTCCCTCAACTGTACTCCGAGTTTAAATAAAGGTGAAGATGATGATGATGATGAAGCCTAATCACTGACAATGATGAGACGACCTGACACAGTGGTGCGAAGAGAACAACCTGGCTCTCTCAATGTCGACAAGACCAAGGAGCTGAATGTGGACTACAGGAAGAGAGAGAAGCCGGACCCCATCGCTATCAACCTGTCTGCTGTAGAGAAAGTCAGCAACTTGGAAGTTTCTTGGCGTTCATATAACTCCAGGGGGTTAAAAAGATTGGCAATTTGGCATGGGCCCAAGATCCTACTGGCCTTCTACAGAGGCACAACCAAGGACACCCTAACTGTATGCGTCATCGCCTGGCATGGGAATTGCGCTGCCCTCAACCGGAGAGCGATGGCTTATGAACAATGGATACTAATGACCTGTTGGACCATCTGCCTGTTACACACAGACACAGATGTAGCTGTGTATACAGAAACACACACAACTACATACACATATGCACATTTATTAAGGCAGGACCTGCACACACACACCTTACATACACTACACATTATTTTTATTTAAACAAATCCCACAGACACGGACCTCAGATAAATCGTAAATATATCTACACATAAACACATACAGATCTACATACTTATACAGTGTGTGTGTGTGTGTGTGTGTGTGTGTGTGTGTGTGTGTGTGTGTGTGTGTGTGTGTGTGTGTGTGTGAGCGCGCACGTGCGTGTTTATGGATGTGCGCGTGGCACATAAACATTGTGCAATATGGTTGTACAATATTTTCTGTCCTATTTTAACTAACATTTCTATTATTTCATTGATGTTTTTCTTCATTTTTGTCATGAACTCTGCTCTCTTACACTAGGATTTAAGAATATTGAATCTGTTGAAATTCCTTCTTTTGGTTATAAATGACCTGCCATATAACACTAAGACAATTCCTTCATCATCCAGATGGCAGCGCACAGACAGCTCCTGAAACAGAGTGCCATTTGGGACCTTTCTTTCTAGAGTGGTCATTTTTCAAATCCCGCAAAAAAGGCCTGAAGTAATATATACATGAATTTAGTCTCCGGTCTCGGGGGAGAATTTCATTCCAAACAAATATATGAAATGGAATTGATATTTCTGAAGCATTAAAGCTCTCACTGGGTACGTGTACTGTACATACTGAAGGAGAGAGAGGGTGTGTTTTTGTCTACAGTATGTGCGTGTCTGACAAACATCTGGTGCAAACCATATGGAACTGCCTCATACTGGCACCGGGCCCACTGATGAGCCTCTGTGAGCTGGAGTCCAGCACAAAAGAGTCTGTCTCGCTGTATGAAGCTGCTCTGTATTATATAAAACATGAATACAGACACTATTCAAATAGTATTTTAGCTGAGCATTTCATCCCCCTATGAAATAGAAACAACTTATCCTACTCAATCAGCTGTTGCCCAGCTGTTGTTACACAACCAACGAGCAATAGTCCCTCCAGGTTATGGGATATGAAATGCCGATGGGACCTTCCCGACATATTTGTATATGTTACCAAAAGTATTATTCTATCTAGGGTATGGTTGAGATCCTTTAGAATTTTAACGATTCAGGTCGAATCCCTAACGCTCTGATTCCTTAAATGTTCCCTTTAACGGTTCCTAAAGTTCCAAATGAAACCTTACGGGACTGTAACTCTGAGAGAGTGCAAATGGAACCACACAGGTCCATTTGGTTCCATGTGTACACTCTCAGAGTTATAGTGGTCCTTAAAATAAGTTTGAGAACAACTGGTATAGTAATTGTATAGCAGACGTGAAGTTCACATACTACCAGCTCTGACAGTGTGATAAAAACGTGTGGAAAAAATGTGATGGAACTGATTCCGGTTCCTCAATGTTGGATCCGGTTCCCCCGGTTCCAGATCTCAACCCTATTCTCGGGTATTGTCCATGTTGCTGATCATGGGTGCCATGATCATCAAGCCCCCAGAACCACAGTAGATCAGTGAAGCTGCCTTCGCCTGGTGGTCAAATCTGGGATAGCAACACTTCCACATTTAAAATGCTACTGCACGTGCGTCTACCGTTAAAACCTACTAATGTCCCTTCAGAGGCTCCGTAGAAACCCTAGTGCGCCTGCTCAGGACCCAATATCGACCCAATATATGGTACTTTCGGGTGCTTCTAACGGCACTGAGCAACTTTCATAGGAATGCATAGCTGGGGGCTATGCATCCGCCCTCTAGATATATTATAACTCTATGTTGCCTGTGAAAAGGCTCAAGGCTCAACGGCCAAGGCTCCAAAGACAGTCAGAGACGCATTTTAGTTTTTTTTTTATTTCGCCCAACTCCTCCATCGAACTCCAGTGCAAGAATATATACATTTAGCAACAATAATACTGGCCTAAAAGTCAAAAATAGAGCAATGAGAACAATAAATAAGCACTTAAGGCAAACACGTATACACAAGACCCAACAGGATAAGAGCTCTCTTCAGGCTAACCCTTGATCACACAAGGCCCTGTAGCTCTTCCTCAGGGATGTTAACTGTGTTTCTGCCCATATCTAACTAACTCCATATCTCCATATCTGTCCCTGCAGCCTCCCTTAAATAGGGAGTGGATCCTACCACAGGACACAGAACCAATTAGCAACAATTCCAAATACTTCCATAAATACTCCCAGAGCTTCCCCCGTGCCACAGTATGAAAGTAACCTAAACATTCCTAATGATGCGTTACAATTAAACAATATAACTTGGGGTAAAGACTCAATGATAGTTTAAATAAACACAATACTCCTAAAGCATATGAAACACCCCTCCTCCACAGCACTTGGCACCTTCCCAAGTAAGGGGATTGCCACCAGCAGTGTAGGAGAGACAACCAGCAAACAATCAGTCAACATTTCATTATCAATACACAAATTTAAAACCATTAGTCCTTGCATAACTTTCAATGCAGTCAGATGTGTGTATGTGTATATAGGGAACGGGTTGCCCCGTGACAGTGCCAATCACTCAGAGAACATATTGAAGCTCTGACATTTGCCATTTGGGAACTCAGTGCCTTCTGGCTTTTGAAAGGCAACCCTGTGGGTTACAGGGATTAAAGGGATATTTCACTTTCAAAAAAACCTTTGGTCATTTTATCATCTACTCAGGCTTTTGTGATCCCCCAGACAGTTTTTAAGTTGCTTGATTCAGTATTTAAATATTTGATATTCATTTTTTGAGACACGCCCCCTTCCCATACAAACCCATTATAACTTCAAACTCAATTTCTAACATGTTAGATCCGTGAAAAACACCCGTCCTTCGTTCTGGTGACTCATCCTGCCCTCCTAATACGTGAGGGGCCGTGGTTTTTCGATAACTTTTTAAATGTATTTAAAATATGTTGTGTGTGTGTGTCACACACAACATAAATGCAGAGAAACCTTGTTCTAGACGGTGTGGTCCATGACCATAAACGTATTCGATGGGGAGGAAAAAAAACACCATATTACATAAAATACATAATTACTAAGACTAAAGGCTGAACAAAATGGAACTCTGGAATGAACTAATTTGGTCCGATTTGTTTTCCCAACAGTGCCAGTAAATGTTTAAATAGCCCCCCTTTCCTACTCTATTCCCTCCATAAACCATTATTATTTCACCAATATACTTAGGGCATAAGCATGATTCTCAAGCGAGTGATTTCGTGATATTTTACAGTGAACAGCTATCTTTACTACTGTACGTTACATTAATGCTTAAAATATGAATACAGAAAATGCATACATTTTTTAATTCACATTTAAAGGAGAATTTTGGACTAAGTTTTTCTTACCTTGTCTATGATGTTATGATATCTTAGGATGAATGGTACAGTAGAAAATGTTCATAACTCCATCCTGGGTCCACCACAGCTTAAAATGTGCGCGGATAGGCCTTGCGTTAGATCACATATTTGAATAGCTTTTTTTTTTTTTTTTTTTTGAGATCTGACATTCATAGTAACAGAACACTATGCTAAACCTAAGTCTCACCAGACGTAATTGAAATCTCGAGATTTCAATCTCGTCTAGCGAGACTTTTTTTTTTTTTTTTTACAGTGTTCTGTCACTGAATGTCAGATCTCACAAAAAAAAAAAAAAAAAAAAGCTATTAAAATATGTGATCTAACGCAAGGCCTATCCGCGCACCTTTTAAGCTGTGGTGAACCCAGGATGAAGTTACAGTATGAAAATGAAAATGTTGAAAATGTTCTACTGTACCATTCATCCTAAGATATCATAACATCATAGAAAGGTAAGAAAAACTTGGTCCAAAATTCTCCTTTAAGCCCTGCTGCCATCTCCACCTCCAGTAAAGAGGCGGTAAAAGAAAACTATGATGTAGCAATTAAACACATGTGTGTGTGCACAATACCCCAACCCAGTGGTTCTCAAACTTTTTCATGTCAAGGACACCCAAACTGATATGTATTTGGTTGCGGACCCCCCACACCTGAAAAATATTTTGTGCCAGGGATTTTTCAAAAATAGCAGATCTACAAGCTCCTAGCACAGCATGAAGTGATGCGCTATGAGCTTTAATATCTGCTATTTTTGAATTGCCAAAGTATAAAATATGGTTAAAGTGGTTAAAATGATTGTGACGCTATATTAACTAATTTTGCTGGGGACCCCCTGTTACCCCCTCAAGGACCCCTGGGGGTCCCCAGACCCCACTTTGAGAACCAATGCCCCAACCCATGCAACTTGCAATACGTCTCAATTGGTTGTGTAATAGTTCCTGTTGTTCTACAGCAGGCTTGCCAAGTTTGACCTTCTAACATTACTGTTCCACCCACTTGGATTCCTGTTTATATTTTATTGCCCTCCCTCACACATGCACTAATTAGGCAAAACCACCCCATGATTTTATCATTAACTGTATAAATTGTCTCTCAACACATCTAACAAGTCACGTCAACAACATGTTTGCAGTTCATTAACTTTTTGCCACTGTGTAGGCTGTATGGTGTGAAACATATGGTGTGAGCAATCACACCATATGTTTCCTAAATTAATTGGAAAACTATTTGGTAAATATATTCTCTGACAGTATATGAGCACTCATTATGAGCAAATGGGATCGACTGATTTCCCAGTGAATGCTCCAAGAAGAGTACTGGTGTCAGCTGCCTTCTATAGAAATAGATTATATTCTGAAACCTGGGGGAGTACATCTCACAAATCAAAATTGATATTTAAAAGAACAACTTACTGTAACTGCTGCAGTAATCTAAGGGCTAGGTCTAGACACCATGAATACAGTTTAGTTAGATGCATATCCTATAGTAAAATTGCCTAATGGGTGGACGGTGGACGTCACAAACGTAACATGCGGACTGTTTGCTCCGTCGCTCCGATCCGCACCAACACTGGTCAACATTCTGCCATCAGAATAGCCACACCAGGAGCCATGAGTGGCCCCCCAGGGGTCTGCCATGACAATAGTCACACCAGGGGGCCATGTTAGGGCCCCCCAGGGGCCAGAGGCACACTGTTGCACCAATCCACACCAAAGTTGCCACAAACACTGTTCAGGGGTCTGCCATGACAATAGTCACACCAAAAAAAAACTAAATTGCACACATATGGGGCACTACAGCAGTGTTACAGCAGTGTTTAATACCTCAAATGGCCATAACTCTGTGACCATTGGTCTGATCAGTGCAAGATACACAGGGGTGCACATAACTGGTGCGCAGGTGCGCATGCGTCGTCAAAATGCATGCTGCGCGGCACATCAGACCACCGGCTTCGAATGCTATCAATGCATTGAATGGGAGATTATCACGTTTTATCAGACCATTGAATGGGCGAAGTAGGCGAGCTACCGTCTACCCCGCGATTTGTCAGACCATTCATTGGGCGTAATCAGGAGCTACTGACCTACCGACGGAGGCGGAGCAGTCCCCACAACAATATTTACGATTCTGTCCATATCGGTACATAACTCGAACGGCGCTGAGTAGGCACAGGCGAGGGTCGCACCGCTCCGGACGGCAACTCAGTCGCCTTAGCTCCTTCGGTGGCCCGTCGCGGGGCTCCACCTCGCCTGAGACTGCGCGCCTCCGTCATGGTCCGAAACCGAAACAACCAAAACCAAAACCGAAACTAAAGTATTTAAGTCATCTCCGTCGGTAGGTCAGTAGCTCCTGATTACGCCCACTGAATGGTCTGATAAATCGCGGGGTAGACGGTAGGTCGCCTACTTCGCCCATTCAATGGTCTGATAGAACGTGATAATCTCCCATTCTATGCATTGATAGCATCCGAATCAGGTGATCAGACGAAGGGAAGCACATTTGCGTACCAACAGCTGGGGCCGCTGGGACAGGAATGTACTTCCTGAAGCCACACTCACACAATCACGTTAAAGCAAGCGTCGGCCCCATACACAGCCATTAGGCGGAGGGGGAGGGGACGCATGCGGCACGTGATTGTGGGCCTCGAACACAGACAGAACACAGATCTGGCGGATAAATGCAGAGCAGCACAGGGCACCAACCTTGGGGGGGGCACCAAAAGGCGTGAAGGGAAAAAAAAACGGCAAATTTCCTTTTTTCTCGTGCAGCACACCCCCCCCCGCCCCCTTTGACAAAACGGTCACGGGGGGGCACAGAACCCCGACCCCCCCCCCCACCGTTGACAAAACGGCGCCGGACCTTTTATTTACCATCTATTTGGTGAGCACCAAGTAACAAAGTAACATCTCCAGGTGCTCTTCTGAGTACTACACCAAAAAAGTTATAAGCACCCCTGAATATACAGTAGGACTCGACTGGCCTGAAAGTCTAGTAATTTAAAAGTGCATAATTTAACGCAAGTGAGACACTCATTGAGAAACAAGGAGTGTGTTGATATGAATACCACTCCTCCAAGTGACAAGCTGAAACGTTTTCCTTGCTCAAAGAGATTTGGGTCATAATTCTCTGGGCCACATAATCTATTATTGATACAAAACCACTGCACAATTAATCAATGCCTTCCATGCTGAGATGCGGAGAACCTCACATCCTCACGAGCACTCTCATAGACTACCTTAAGTCATAGACTACCTACCTCTCCTTTTCTATCAACCGCAAACAGAAAGTAATACTATTACTATTTTGCTGTTACAGTTATGTACTGTAACCTTATAGAACACAGCAAATGTTATAATCATATCTTAATATACTTGTATGTCCTAAAGCTGCCTATCTCTGATTAGATACGTACAGTATGTTCCATTTAGGAAAACACATTCAACAGCAGACCTGGCCAGGCTACAGTAGCTGTATGCCTAAAGTGTCAATGTGCTTTGGCATAGCAACTGCTACACACTGACTCTGGACTTTTGGAAAAACTTTGTATTCTTTGACACAGATCCCAAATTTGTTTTACGAAGAGACAGCGCGTCAGTTAATGCCTCACATTACTGTTGCCAACCTTAAGACTGTAATAAGACTCATATTATTTTTGACCTCCATCTAGTTAGGGTCTCTTTCAGCCAGCTAGGGTTTCTTAATCTAGCCCGAAGGGAGCGGGGAATACCCAGCTTTATATTGTTTTAAATCAAATGAGGGAATGAGATAATTTGATTTAGCATAATAAAGCTGGATCCAGGAGCCAGACAGCAGTATGTTCAGCACTGCAGACAAAACTTGAGCTGTTTGGAGAGGGGAGGCCAAGGGATATGAGGAACCCTATAACTTACCTGTAATGGAAATGTACTCTCTTGAACTCCTGAATCATCCACATTTTGCTACATTTGCTCTTTCCTAAAGGTACATTTTCAGTCACACACCTTTCCCATGTCATTCATTCTCATTCAGCTGACCTGTCAGATCCCAGGACACGTGACTGATGGCAAGGTCTATAGGTGGTCTGGAGACAGGTGGGAACGTGCCACAACAGCCACACTGACAGCCGACTCATCTGACAGGCACAAGAGATGCCTTGACTGTAACTCAGGATTCATACTTAGTTGCTAGCTAGTGTCACTCAATGAAAATAGCAGATCTACAATCTCGAAACCGCATTGTCAGGTTGTAGTATATCAAACCCTTAACTGACATTTGACCAAACTGGCAACAATGATGGTCTGCTGTGACTCCCCCACCCCATCAATCCAGAGGTTGTAAGAGAGGGCCATGCAGGGTTCGAGGTTCAAGGTTGTTTCTTCATTGTTACATCTTGTGTACAGGTACATAAGAGCAAAACTTATTTTTTGTTTGGCTTGACAAGGATTCGGGGCTAAATCCTTGAAGGAACTGGAATTAATAAGATGTATACTGTAACTGGGTCTCTGTCTGCCCAACTGTCACTTTTTGTGCCCATCTTCACCTCAATCTTTTTTCTTATTTTATTACACATTTTCCCTCAGCCAGCTTGCCTCAGTTTGCTAGTCTTCACATTTTTCTGATTGCATGTCTCCCTCTCACCTTCCAATGCTCCGTGCAATCCTCTCTGCCTCTTACGGGACTCTCCTCCTCGTAAACAAAAGCTTTCGGGGGAGCCTTTTAAAATACTGGATTGGGATGCGACCGTGTGATCATAACCCCTCAGTCTAAGGAAGGCCAAATATGATCCCAAGGGGAATGCCCAGCACAATTTATCCATGCTCAGAATTTCTCTCTCACCGTTACCCATTTGAAGTGCTTGTTTTCATGGAGGGGATTTCAAAATGTATATGCCTTGTTTGCTATATTGACTTCAAGCATCCAGAAGGTGCAAAAGTGTCAAACTGCAGAAAAGTTTTAAGGGGCTGCGTCCACAGAAAGTATTTTTTGAGCAGCAGAGAGCTTTGGCTATCACGTCAGAGCGCTTCTGACAAAGTGAAAAGAGCACAGAGAGCGTTTATTGACATTGATGATAAAACATTCGAATGTACTGTAGCAACCATTGTTTTGCTCAAACATTGTGTCATCTGCTTTACCAGCTCTGTGCATACAGTAACTGCAGTCCCGTTTCTTGTTCCGGTTCATTTTCCCATAGCTTCATTTCATTGGCTATTTTGATTGGCCCGTTTGATTGCTTCTGAATCAATCAAACAAAGCTATGTGAAAATGAACTGGGACTGGAAATGGCACAGAGCCTATTAGCACGATTTAGCCTAGGCAAAGGTAAACCTGGACTTGTTGTGGTAATGCTTCAAAGTCAGGTCGTAAATGACCAGGTGGTCAGTCACCTCCAGGATCAAGATCTCATGTTTGTTGATCTTCTGCATAGAAGGAGGACAGTTTTAAACTCCCCCCCTTGATACACAGAGCGCACACACAGAGCGCTCTGCCAGAAAAACACTAGGCGCAGAGAGTGCTGAATAGCAAGGAGTGGTGCTGGGAAATGCATGGCAGACAGGCGCTGGCACTGGCAGCTCAAAATCGCCTTCTGTGGTCATGGTTCCTGAAGTGTGTCTATGACTCAAATAAATCAGATGTTTGTACAAGTAACTGGTCGATAGGAACACAATATATAATCACACACACTGCACAGAATCATCATTCATCACTGACTTAATGAGAAGCCTTTAATAAGGCCTTATCACATCTTATCCCCAATGATACTTTGTTTCAAGGTTATAAATGTCAAAGAACAAGGAACATTTCAAGATTGTAGCCTCATTAGCAATGTCAAAGGGCATTGCCAAAGGGCATTGCACAAAATTAAGTAATGGGGAAAAGTAACTTCTGGACAGGAAAAAAAATGGCGGAGAAAAAGACTAGCAAAAGAAAATCCTGGGTAAGAAGTTGGGCCATACTGTGGTTGTCGGATCCAGGCTGGCAGGCAATAACTCACAGGCTTTGTGAGGCGACTGAGGCGTCCTCAGATCTTAAATGGATTACTAGGCGACTGAAGCCATTGTTCCCCTCCTCCTGAGCCTTGTCTAATTCATCATGCTGCTGACCCCTCAGTGACTGCACAGCCCCGAGTTCAGAGGGTCCAGAATACTGGGTTGAAAGCCCCACAAGAGGAACAGCGGAGAAAAGAAGGGGGCTTAAGAGAGGAAACTACAGAGAAACACGGAAAATATAGGTGAGGGTTTAAGAATAGAAGACGTGAACAGGAACAGGTTGACAGTGAAATAAAACAAAGAAGCAATAGCGGAGATGATGGACAGCAGCTGTGAGGAAGTGGGGCCCACTAGGCCTGAGCTCAAGAGAGAAAATGCCAAGGGAGAGGATGAAAAAGAAAGTCTCGTACAACAAGATAATAGTTGACAGTAGCATCCTCTTCTATTTGGTTAGTGTGTTAAAAACCACAACAGTGGGAAAGATATTGTGGAAATATGGGAACAGTGTGAGAGAGATAGGGGTGTGTGAGAACGATAAGCCATCCTGCCTATAGTGCCTAACAACACGGAGGAAGCAAGGAAAGAGAAGTCATACTAAAACACACACAAAAAAGTAATAAGAAGAAAAAATTGGGAACGTGTGAAGAGACAATGCTTATCAGGGCACTGAAAGGGCTAACATAATGTGCCTACTGAGGTGAACAGAAAGAACACAATGCAGTAAAAAGGACAGCTAAACCTTCAGGCCAATACAAATTATCATTGGATTTTGCATATCCTGTTGCTTTTTAACCACTGCACAAACAAAGGTCCGAAAACAAAATAAAGTAGTTTGAAGATAGAGAATGTGACCTTTTTGGTCCAGTAAAAAGACATAAAAGCACACCAACTCTTAAAGGAGAAATCCGGTCATTTTAAGTGTTATGTTTGATGTGTGTCAAATCACTTACCAACGTATAAATGAAAATCGCGTAAATCCACAGAGCCCCCTATCGACCCCCACCGTTGTCATTGTAGGAGGATATAGAATAGCCCAAATTCGCCTATTTTAACCAATGCAAAGTCTGTTTTTTTGCTTCTAGTACTCATTGTTGAGTCCCATGATAATGTAACAGGCGCTAAAACTCCCGACAAGCTAACGGCTAATAACAGAACGAGCTAATGCTGGTTGCTGGTTTCTCTCCCGACCTGGCAACCTGGGGCTGCCATTCAGAGAGATAAGCAGCCCCAGCGTTAGCTCGTTTGTTATTAGCCGTTAGCTTGTCGGGAGTTTTAGCGCCTGTTACATTATCATGGGACTCAACAATGAGTACTAGAAGCAAAAAAACAGACTTTGCATTGGTTAAAATAGGCGAATTTGGGCTATTCTATATCCTCCTACAATGACAACGGTGGGGGTCGATAGGGGGCTCTGTGGATTTACGCGATTTTCATTTATACGTTGGTAAGTGATTTGACACACATCAAACATAACACTTAAAATGACCGGATTTCTCCTTTAATGCATAATGCATGTTGGATGCGTGGAAAAAAAATTAACCACTGCTGTACAAATGAAAAACAATGCAAAAGTGCTGCTTTTTGAACAGGGGAGCTGTCTTTTGTTCATGGATGATTAGAGTTCAGCTGTCAATCAATAAACTAGATTAGCAGAGTTAAACAGGAGTTCAAGTACATTAGAGTCAATTAGTCAGTTGAGCATATTCTCTGTTTAACAAAACATGGCATGGCACAATATCCAAGAGAAACAAAGCATTCAAATGCATCTGGAAAATGTTCTTAATACATACATGTCTATTAACAGCCAACATTAATACATGCATGCCATGAAGACTTGACATCTGCTGCATGTAAACGTATGGTGCAGCTTGTGAATGCCAAAACATAATCAGCATGCACGTGGCCTTCACTTTTTCACTGCCAACAGCCGTTTGACTTCTACTCTACCACTAAACGTATCCATGCATGGTGCCATTTTACATTTAAACCCTTACCCATCGATAGCTTCATGCTTATACTAAATTCTATCAAAGAGCAGCACCATTGGTATTATCAGCTGCATATTTTATATTTATTTGCCGATGCTCTTGCAGGCCTGCATTAGTGTCAGCCACTATCAGGAGGTCACTGTTCCACCTCAGACTCCAGCTTGGAGATAATGGGCATACAGTATTCATTAGTCAGCTGGTAATTATCCCCACAACCACACTTTACTATATGTGAATGTGTTAATATGCACATATACACATGCATGCAAACAGACACACACACGCACGCATGCACGCTCACACAGGGAAAAAAACACAGCAATTGGTATGCATTCCAATGGGAAGTATCCATTTGGCGGCAAATGGCTCCCCTGGGGCTAGGACACCAGACGATAAACACACCTTTCTGGCAGAGAGAGGAGAAACTCCCACACAATGGAAATGCACACTCCATTTTTAAATGCCATGCTAAATAATGCACGGGAATTAAAGAAAATCAAAATGGGTGCGTAGACAATATCAGGCCCAGTCTACTGGTCTCTCACTATCTCTCCCTTTTCTAGCTTTGAAGTCACTTCTTCTTGGTGTTTCGCTTTGGTCGTATCTGTGAACGGATGCCATTGCAGTTACAGTATGCCTGTAATTTGCTTCATTGGTTCCCACACTGGCTCAGGTGTTGGCGGGCCCCGGAAGGGTTTTTCAATCTGTCTCTGTGCTGTCGACAAAAAGCCTTCACAACATCCAAGAGCAGGCCAGGTTGTCACCCTGTCAGCACGGTGGGAATGCAATCCAATTTCAAAGCAACCTCAGGCTTTACTCTCAATTCTAAAATGTTATGCAAACACAGCCCACTCAAGCCTGTGGACTGTACAGTGCTTCAGGCCTCCTTTGTAAAAATCACTAGATTCACCTGTATGTAAACAGAATTAGCACAATAAAAGCCTACAGGTATATGGCGTGACTAATGATTATGATGATTATTACAGCATGATGCCACTCATTGGTCTATCTAATTAAAATCATCCCTATGTGTTCTGGTCTATCTGTATTCCATTGGTTTGAAATGGCACCTCTTCCTCATATCAGCACATGTAAAAAAAGGCAGTCACAAGGACTGAGCTGTTTTCCTGTAGCCAAGCATATTTTGCTCATAATATTAAACTACCTCAGACAGATGCACAGTATAAACCCTTTAACGGTAGAGAGATTGAACGGGAAACCAAAGTATGTGGGACCAATTATATTTATCACAGAAACGGCTGACTTACGATTAATATCTTTTGTTCAGGGTAGGCAGTAGTCCTGCTGACAGACCATATTTGCAGATGGGACCAGGTTGTCGGTGCAAACGCCCATATCTATCTGCATATCAGGCCCTGATCTCAGTCCTTCTATCAATGTTTTTTTCTCAGGCTAAATAATGCCAGGTGCATGGGATTGGGGCACACACACGACTATTTGATACAGCTGACTGGCTTGAACTCTTCAGCCCAACCTGTAATGAAAGCACATGGTTGAAGATACTGCTGCGCGCGTGTGTGTGTGTGTGTGTGTGTGTGTGTGTGTGTGTGTGTGTGTGTGTGTGTGTGTGTGTGTGTGTGTGTGTGTGTGTGTGTGTGTGTGTGTGTGTGTGTGTGTGTGTGTGTGTCAGTGTCAAGGAGAGAGCCTGGGGCAGCTGTGAGAAACTGCTGAACAGCTGTGAGTGAGCTGCTGGTGATGACCCACAAAGTGCACTCTGATCAATGGGCTAGTAGCAAATATCATTCATCTGCAGTCTCATCTCTCATGAGGATTCTATCTATGCTTGACCTTTCCGTGGCACGTTGATGTTCAGCTCTTTCCCATATACGCGAGCTCACGTTTTTTTGGTCTCACCTGCTTTGCGGGCTTGCCTCCACTTCGTTACCTCTAATGTTATACGTTATATTGTGCTGTTGAAGAGATTCGCTGGCCGTGTCTATAAACAAACAGGACAATCTATACTGTGTGTTGTAGATCAGAAAGCATTCAGCGATCACTTTCCCTAATGAACAAGATTAAGAAAGGCTGATGAAGCACAACCGCCAGAGTAATGATGTTAGCACAGACAGGTCCTAAGGGAATCTGCTTTGCATACCTGGTGCATAAAAAGAGCGCATAAGTGTGCACGCATACTGCACGCACACACACACACACACACACACACACACACACACACACACACACACACACACACACACACACACACACACACACACACACACACACACACACACACACACACACACACACACACACACACACACACACACACCCCTGGGAGTCCCCCATATAAACAAACAAATGTGTGTATGAACGCTGTGAAGGAATTCCTCGGACAATAGTGCGCCTTATCAACCTCATTTATCAGCGTCTATTAGAGAGGTATTCCAGTAACCTACAGCTTTACTGAGCTGCCAGATTACCGTTTCATTGTGTGGTCTCCAATAAGCAAAAACAAACCTCTCCCATAAATAGGAGAAAGATTGTCAAAGACTTTGGGGTTTGTAGAGGAGATATTGCCTAAAGGTTATTGTAGGGTCTTAAAAACACAATCTGGAATGCTCTGCTTGCTGAGTCAATGGCTTTTCTTTTCCTTATATTTTTTGTCATTAGATCTCGTATTTTGCTGTCGCCCTGATTTGACTGAGCTATTGACCAACCCTACAAGCAGTATGCAAAACCTTGAAGAGCCACTATGTAACTTTTTTTATGAATACAATGAATGTAATTGTGTCCAATCGGTAAGGTATCTGTATGTAAATCTTTGCTTCTGTAATTTTTAAACACATCATCACAATGTATTACCACTGCAAGTAAGTGAAAAGTTACAACTTGTACAACTTGAAAAGTTACAACCAATCAATGGTTGGTGTGGTCTACAGCATTGGTTCTCAAAGTGGGGTCCGGCGACCCGCAGGGGTCCTTGAGGGGGTTCCTGGGGGTCCCCAGCAAAAATAGTTAATGCAGCATCACAATCATTTTAACCACTTTATCCATTTATATGTTGGCTATATTAAAAAATAGCAGGTCTACAGGCTCACAGAACGTCACTTCGTGCCACGCTGTGAGCTGGTACATCTGCTATTTTTTTAAATGTTTCTGGGGGTACCTGACACAAAACATTTTCAGATGGGGGTCCACAAAAAACGTTTGAGAACTATTGGTCGCAGTGTAGGAAAAACACTTTAGTTCCATATGAATGAGGTCATTTCTGCTGCCAAAATGTGTCTCTCATAACCTTTTCTCGGTGGCAGTCCAGGCAAAAAGACGGCCTCCATCTGAAAGCCCCAGCATGGCAATAGCAAGATCGGTCTAGATTAGAAGCCACGCTGACATTTTCCATTTCAATGCTTCAATATTTCTAGACGGCGTTCCTTTCCTGCTACACCGTTATCTTGGAGGTAATCAACACAAATGAAAGTATTGTGTGGAAAATAAAGAGAGCCGTAGATAAAACATATGTTTACATGGGCACTGTGTGGAAGCCACATGATTTAGGAATGGAATCCTTAAGATTCTATTTAGACCAAGGGAAGAACTGACACCTCCAACAAACTTTTTGGTGGAAATGACATCCATGATTGATTTTACAGAAAAACTATTTCCCGTTTGAAAACGTTTTTTTACCTACAACTGCAGGGGGTACCAATGGACAGTATTTAGTCCAGATTATGCAGACATTGCCATGGGCATTCTAGAAAACAGTTCAGTGTGGCACAATAATCCATTTACCCACAACATGTTGTTATTCAAGAGATATATTGATGATATTTTTTACATCTGGAAGGGAACTGAGAAAGAGCTACATAGATTTGTGTCCTACCTAAATAAGCTGATCCCTACTATCAAATTCAACATGGAGTTTAACAAAAGTGAAATCCCGTTTCTAGACACCCATGTACTTTTTCCAGGAAGGCAAATTGTCCACCACACAAGACAAGCCTGTTACATGCCACCAGTGCACACCCCCCTGCTTTGAAGAAAGGCCTACCATATTCTCAATTCCTTAGACTAAAACAAATTTGTAGCAGTCAATCAGATTTTGAGAAAGAGAGAGATATCATGTTGAGAGGTTACCCTAGAAAGTGGCTTGACTCTGCTTTAACTAAATTGAACAAACAGAATTCCAATCAGGTTTTGCAGACCAAAAAGAAACGTGCCTGCATCACTACCATAGTGAAACATTGGCATGTTTTGTCAGCTGATCCTGAAGGTGCAAAACTGTTCACTGACCCTCCTCTTTTCTCCCATTATAGATCTCGAAGCATCAGAGACTATATGGTGAAAGCAGACTGCTACATACCCCCCCCCCCAGCAACTCACTTGATGGAGTCACCGGCTTCAACCCCTCTACACTGTGTAGCTTGTAAAAACTCCAAGAAAATGAACACATTTAAAAGTGCAGTCACCAACAAACAATACACCATCAGACAATTTGTCAATTGTAGTTCTTCCAATGTAGTCTACATGATTTTGTGTAAATGTAAATAATCTCCTGTAGGCAAAACACCCAGACCAGTCCGTACAAGTATTATAGAACACATGAGTGCCATCAGACACAAGGACATTAAATCTCCTATTGCCAGACACTTTATGGAAGCCGGTCACTCCATAGCAGATCTGTCATTTATAGTTATAGAACAATTTAAGAAATCCAGAAGAGGTGGTGATTTAGACACCAAACTCCTTCAAACTGAATCCAGATGGATTTTCCATTTACAGTCTGTTAACCCGGGTAGTATGAGACCTCTCCCTCCAGTGCTTCCTATAGGAACCCTTTATTGAATAGCCTATGTTCTGTGATGTAATGTTTTTTTTAATGTAGGTATTAAAGAAATGCTAACATGTATATGTGAAATGGTCTGTACAATGTACATTATGATTTCATGTGTAATGCTGTGTAACCTTAGGTCCTTTTTGTTCTGTAATGTCCACGCCCCACCATTGCCATGGTGATGTCCTTGAGTAGTGATCCTCAGCACCTGAGCTGATCTAGAGCCCTATAATAGCAACTTGTCTGTCTGCGTTCCACTCATATAGCACTGACGAAGGTCCTAGGACCGAAACGCTTGCAACTTTTTTGCACCCATCACTTTGAGCACAGAGCACTTTATGAGCATGTTAAAATAAAATACTATTTCTTAGTCTCTGTCTAAGGAGTCTTCCTTCATAGTTTATGCAGAGAGCGAGTCTTTTTCTGCCAGTTTTCCTTTACTTTTTTGAGACCACCGCACCTGCAGTCAACCCTGAACAAAGGACAAGAACAGTTTACCCTGTACTTTAATGATTTCTCTTGGGCCATTACTTGAAGTGATGGACTTGTGGCGGTGCCATCCAGAAACCAATGTTGAAACCCTATAAGCCGAGAATGACAATGAGAAATAAATTAGATATGCCTTTCAAATGGGGAGAAACACACTGGGGTTCAATGCATTATGTTCCGGGAGTGAGGAATAGATTGAGTTGGGATAGTAGAGCATCACACTAAGTCATTTGAAAACAGAGCAGTACCGGAGAGAGAGAGGAAAAATAAGGGGTGTGAGAAGGCAGGTGAGGGACAGAGAGAGAGACGGAGAGATAGAGAGAATCATTTCGGTATGAGCATATTATCGCTAATACAGATGTGCCACTTCAAAACTTCACATGTCCTGCCATCGCCAAGACAGTAAATTTTCAGGGGATTCCCAGGGCAATAAGAGGGACAAAAAAGGGCATTTAAAATGCTGAATTATTTTGGTGATCACTGCTTTTATGATGCTAATTAATTTGAGCAACTGGTCAAATCACCTTTCGCCTCATAATGAGTCTGACACCTTCTTCAACACATTCTTTTGTTCTCATGTATATGGATGTCTGTTGAAGGGAAAAACGGGGGTGTGTAGTGACAACTTCTTTTCAGGGGCAAAACAGTGCATTTTAAGGGCAGAAAAGGGAGGAAAAACATGCCTTTTCAGGGCACTTTCAGGGAAAGAACAGTAATGTGTGAAGTTTTGAAGTGGCACATCTGTAGGTGGAAATCTTGAATGTCCAAAACGGTTACTTTTCAGGAATGGAAAAATTAACCAATGGATCCAGTTTATTTAGCCACAAGCTCTTATTGATATTTTTATTTTTTAAATATCTATAAAACCCACAGACGTAACCACTTTCAACCTGGCATTCCTATTTTGCATGTCCTTATCGTCATTATATTATTTGAAAATTGTTGCACCTATTTTCAGTACTTTTGTGTGATGCTGTGTGTAACATAGTGTAACATAGGGAATTTATTTATGAAATAACACAACAAGGATGAACTATGGAGATGGTTTCTGCCCAACATCAATGTCAATAACAATGTATAGGCTGTGGTGGTGTAAACAATGCACATGCCTCACCTTTCACTTTCAATCCCCTGTAATCAAAGCTGCATGTTTTATTTAGTGCATCAGCCTCCCCTTTTATGAGGCAGTAGACCTCTGTGTGAATAAAATCTAACAGGAAAGAAAATGCTGATGCAAAACATAGTTTCATTCTCTGACCTAGGAAGAAGCCGGAGCGGGACTGACAAAAGAGCATTGACTGTCACCGTGCATCTGGTGTAACAACCCTTTAAAAAGTGCTCACATACATCTTTTATGACACTATTATGTTAAGCAGCCCTGTTGTCTTCTAAGCGCTGTCATCACTTTTGTTATGAGCAGTCCTTTTGAGTCCAACAAATGCTGGCCGCAAGGGTTTAAACCTGCATGTGCTTGACGCTCCACTAGCCATTGAAAGGTGATTAAACATTGTGTCTGTGTGCCGAGAGAGCTAAGCTCTCCATTTTACACCATACTCGATGCTGACCTGATGGGGTCCTGATTGCAGACATTATCATCGCACACTCCTGTGTTCCATAGCGGAATGCAAATTTTGTTCATCCTCAGTCCCCCACTCATCTCGAGATGTTCCCTTTTATCGCTGGTCCTCCCTCACAACCTCCCCTATTTTCTAACATCATCTATGTGCCTGCGGTGTCCCTAAACAGGTCGCCAGCTCCCTCGTCTAGCCTTGCATCTTTATCTCTTCCCCAATAACCAGCCATCCCTAACATGCACAGTACCATCCACTCTCCTTTTCCGGCCCCACTACAGCACAGGCCTGTAATAGCCTGCAGCACCATGGACAGCTCTGACTGTTCAGTGGAACACTCCAGTCACTCTGCCCGTTCTTTCAGAACCATGGACAGCTCTGACTGTTCAGTGGAACACTCCAGTCACTCTGCCCGTTCTTTCAGAACCATGGACAGCTCTGACTGTTCAGTGGAACACTCCAGTCACTCTGCCCGTTCTTTCAGAACCATGGCCAGCTCTGACTGTTCAGTGGAACACTCCAGTCACTCTGCCCGTTCTTTCAGAACCATGGCCAGCTCTGACTGTTCAGTGGGGCGTGATTTGGGAACTTACGGGACCGGTTGGCAAATCCCGCCCCCGGCTGAATCACGCCTGCTTGAAAGGTACATAGGTGGCTTGCTGTGTGTTAGTTAGTGACAGGACACTGTTAATAAAAAAACGCAATATAAAAGACAGCTTTTGTGCATTTGTGCAGTAGGAGAGGCGTTCTCACATGCCCTAACTTCCTGTACAGTTTGCAGTAGGTACCGTTCAAATTTTTGCTACTCACGTGAGATATATGTGACCAAATTTGACTGGGAGACAGTCATCTAGCATTTTTTCATTTTCATTTTTTCATGTCATATGAAAGCAGGAGATCATAGCAAAATAATGATATATTGGTTAATAAGATTGAGTGAATAGTTTTGTAAAACTACAGCTTATAGAACTGAAGTCAAGTTAAATCAAGTTAAAACTCTTAAGTAGAGAAAACACCACTTCAATGGCTCTCATTCAGAGTAGCACTGCTGGGCTTTCAATCCCATCATGCATAGCGGGGGATGCAATTATTTTGTTTCCAAGGGTCTCTTTGTTCTGTATGCTCTCTGAGACAGGATTTGCCACTGCCCCCTGCTGGAACCGCTGGAACCAGTGGCCCAGGAGGACAAACAGAGATACATTTTCACAACAGTTTTAACAAAATATGATTGTTAATACATCTTTATTTGAAATTTACATTAGACACAAGCCAACAGACTAGTGATACCTTTCAAAACAATCGAGTAGAAATAGCGGATTTTACCGTGATTTCGCGATGTTTGGATGGAAACTGAGGATTTGTTTAGCAATGCTAGCAAATGCTAACTCTAACCTTATATTTTACTACATGTTTATGCATTTATTTCATATTTACATGTCGATTTAAGCTCTGAAATTTCTGTCAGACATACTCTAGTACGTGAAGAGTCTAACTGGGCTATAAACTCATTTTGGATAAAACAAAAAAAATGTGCAAAAAAAAAAGTTTTTCTGCTTTCCTGAAGAATGGGCACCAACAGCGAAATGACTGTCCTCCAGTCAAAAAGGGTCACATATGACAGTACAGACTACTGGGACTAGGCATTTGGTGATGAGAATTATTAATATTAGCATCCATGATCCATTCATCTGCAGGGTGGCTGACGGCTGTTACTTAATCCATTGAAATAAAGAACAAGAACGGATGGTTTTCTGCTGAGGAAACAGCAATGAAAGCAACCAATTCCAGAATAATCATTACCTCAATATATTCTATTCTATATATCACCTATATTCTATATCATTATCACAGGGATGTGGGGGTTAACAGAGCTGCTGCAGTCTAAAATCTCCGTATTCCACTGGGGGGGGGGGGGGTTCCCGTATGTCCCGTACGTTCCCAAATCACGCTTCAGTGGGACACTCCAGTCACTCTGCCAGTTCATTCCATGGAGAGAGCTCTCCAGAACCATGGAGAGAGCTCTCCAGAACCATGGAGAGCTCCGACTGCACAGTGGGACACTCTGCAGTCACTCTGCTATTTATTTCAGCACCACAGACAGCTTTAACTGTCAAATCAAAAATGCGTAATTCAGGAAGATACGCCATCTCACGCTTTGCCACTAAGTGCGCAGTGGTACACAATTGGTCTCCTAATTGGTGCCATCTGATGTCAGATCTGGCGAACGTGCTATGATTCCTGTTGCTATATCTCACGAAAGTGTGTTGCAGGGACAGGGAAAGGTACATGATAACAAAGTTTATTTTCTCCTGATTTATCTCCCTGAGAAAGGGCCATTTTAGTGTCAGAATGCTCTGAAGATGTGTGGCTTGTGAAGAATGGGTCCAATGTTTAGTTTAGTGACCATGAGGCTGCAGAATCGGTCAGAAGCTGTGTTCACGTTCACTTCTCCAATTGCAATTAATAAACTCACATCCTATTTCTGGTCTCCTAAACAGCCAGCCAGCTACGTCACACAGATACGGGAAGTAAAGCGGAGTTGGCGTATCCTGCTTTTTTTATTGTTTGTTCGGGTGGAATTCTCCAGTCACTCCTTAGTGATAACCACTTAAGCCCTATTTAAAATATAGTGAAAATAGCCGATCTATGTGAGATGTGTATGTGTGTGGAGGGGAACACTGGAGAACTGCGAACTGAGAACTGCGTGTGTGTGTGTGTGTGTGTGTGTGTGTGTGTGTGTGTGTGTGTGTGTGTGTGTGTGTGTGTGTGTGTGTGTGTGTGTGTGTGTGTGTGTGTGTGTGTGTGTGTGTGTGTGCACGCGTGCGTGCGTGCGTGTGTGTGTTATAAATAATAATAATAATAATGGATTTTATTTATAATGCACTTTACATTCATAAAAATCTCAAAGTGCTACAAGCATTTGCATTAAAAAAAGAATCATCACACCACTATAAAAGATCTAAGAAACTAAAACAAAACATTTAAAACATGAGGGCATAAAGCCTAGAGGTAAAACCAGTGTGGCAAAAAAAAAGCTTTGTTAAAAAGGTAGGTCTTTAGTACTCTCTTAACTCATTCACTGCCAAGGACGACTTTGACAATTATTTTTTTTTGGGCGTTTCCACTAGATGCCATTTCATCCCTAGATGCACACAGAACCAGGAGATCACGTGACCCCAATATTTACTGCTCCATTCACTTCCTGGTTAACGTATTTGGGATATTGCCTGTATCTCGCCTCCTGTGTTTTACTATGTATTTTGGCGAGACATGCTATTTTCAACGGCCTATGACAAGCGAACGGGGGGGTCACGATGACATCGGTTGTCTTTTTTTTTTGCGGTAGCACAGTGAAACCCCCCATGATTAGCAACAATGATCAGGGGACGGCACAGTTCGGGGGCGGCCGATACCCACCTTCTTCTTCCTTTACGGAAGAATCCTTATTCTTTCTTCTATATTTAAAGAAAGAAGGAGACCGTGCTGGAGAACTGGTGATTTAATAACAAAAATGTATTCAATAAATCCACATGAACAGCCAGGCTTCTAACTTCTGTGTCACGCGTAGTAACAACAAATATTCCACACTTCCACTGTTTTAAACAAATATTTCACACTTCCACTGTTTTAGCGCGACCGCTTTCCCTCTACACCAGAACAGAAAGTAAACAAGAGTGTGTGTGTGTGTGTGTGTGTGTGTGTGTGTGTGTGTGTGTGTGTGTGTGTGTGTGTGTGTGTGTGTGTGTGTGTGTGTGTGTGTGTGTGTGTGTGTGTGTGTGTGTGTGTGCGCGTGCCCATGAAAGTGGTTTATTGCCGTAATCTGTGCTTGGGGCCTTTAACAATACAGTTGGAGATCAGAGCAGACACAATCGATACAAGGAGGCGTTGATTGAAGTTCTTGCCAGGTATGGAACTTGTTCCATCGTTAACAGGCATTCAGAATTTAACAGCTTACAAAAGTCATTACACTGGTCAAGGGGGATGATGTTTGTAAGCTGTTACATTCTGAATTCGATTTAGATGATGATTAAAAAGGCAGCTGTGCACACACAAATGTACACAGACACTCAAACAGACAGTTACATAAAAACCCACATGAATAAATTGCTCAGTCCAAATCTCAAAAGCCATGATACTGGAGAGCAAGAAGCAACACGTTGCAGCCTGCAGCCATGATCAATCTCAGGAGAGTTAGAATAATATCAATATATACTATGCATGTTGCGGTTTCCCTGGAGAGGTGGGCCTTCTACCACACCTTCTCCGACTCATCTGGCAGCCTCCCTCCCTAGCTCCTCACAATGGGGTGGATGGAGAGGGAGAGAGTGTATTGGCATACATACAGTATTGTTCTTCTTAGTCAAACAGGCGTGTACAGTAAAGTGTTGGCTGGTGGCCATTTGCTGTGTGAGTAATGTGTAAGTGAACAGAAAGGGGCTTTGTAGAAAGCATAAAAGAAAAGGTACATGGAGAAAAACTAATCTGGGAGTATGCACATGAACATAGATACAAGCACCCGCATACACACAGATCTTCCTCCTTAAGGTTTGTACAGAATGTGGCAAGAAAAGGAGACATTCATTGTCAATGTTTGCCAGAGGAGCAAAGTCTTGAAAGGAAAGTTAAACGCTTCGTTTTAAGCGTTCCCTGGTCAGGAAACTGTCATACTGTGTGTTCGTTGATGAAAGCAAAGTTGGCAGAATCTGAAATCAATGTATATCTGTCATTGTCCCGTTTTCCCATTTTTCTTCAAGATCGTCTTCAGCCATTCGCCAGTATCCCTTTCACAGCTCACAAGGTGCTTAATGTGCACATTTCAAGTAAGTCTCCATGTCTGCAGTTCAAAAAACTATTCTTCCTCACCACTTCCCTTGCCCGATTTTGTGTGTGTGTGTGTGTGTGTGTGTGTGTGTGTGTGTGTGTGTGTGTGTGTGTGTGTGTGTGTGTGTGTGTGTGTGTGTGTGTGTGTGTGTGTGTGTGTGTGTGTGTGTGTGTGTGGGGGGGGGGGGGTCAGGTGTGCAGGACACCGAGATTAAAACGCATGCAGCCGTGCCACAGGAGAAAGAGAAGCAACATCCCCTGAATACATGAGCCAGCAGATGAGTCGGCGCTGAGCACTGCTGGGACTGTGAGCTGGGAAGCAGAAAACAATGAGCATTGAATGCAGGAGGGGGCGGGCCGCGTCTGTCTTCCAAAAAAAGACGAGACGCAGCTTGATTACCAACGCCTCTGTGGCTCATTAACAAACAATGCTACAAAATGACGACCCAATTGGTATTGTTGCACTGCCGCTGAGGTGCCCACTCACTGTGTGTGGTTGGTGGGAAAGTGCAAAATGTGTGTATGGGTGCATAAGGTGGTGGGGGAGGGTGGTGGTCGGTTGGGAGTTGTTGACGTAGGTACCGTAGGAGTGAATTTAGCAAGGAAATCAAGGAAGACGGTTAAGTGAACAAGTTTCAATACTTAGTTGATGACTGAGGCCCAAGTGTGCATGTTAATGTCTGTGCAATGTCTGTGCACGGTCGGGTGGTCTGCAGCTTCAATCCTTTTTCTTTTTTTTAGCTCTGTTTTTCAAACCCAACCACTCCAAAAATGATCTCTTCAGCTAAATGTCTCCTTGCGTACACATCAGTAATGAACATCTAAACAACACAGAACATTGAGAAGGCCATCTCATTGACAATTATTCAAAACTTCACATAACAAAATGGATGGCTTTAAAGTGTGTTCTTTTGTCTTTGTTGTTTATTTCTGCAATTAACGGGTGTGGTCCAACATGAATTCCATGCTTTCCTGTAACTACCCAAACTCTTTTTAATAAAATCACTTTATGTAATACTGCTAATCTTTTTTTCCCCCCCTGTTTTCTTCCTGTGCAAACATGTGAGAGAGAGAATGAAAAGGGAGTTGAAGGGTATGCAAACATTCTCAGCATGAAGGAGGAATGGACTGAAATGCATGTTGAGTGTAACAACACAGCACCAGTTCCGTTCACACGGCTCCAGCAAATATCACGATACTGTAAATGAATGTACAGCAAATGAATCATTAAAATGTTTCCCCATTTTTGTCCTAATTTAGTCGTAATGAAAATGTTCTATAGTCCATGTCACTGCTGACCCCTACAAAGAGTAGGGGTCGGCTGTGACATGGACTATGGGAAATTTTCATTAAGGCTAAATTAGGACAGAAATTATGACTGACTAATAAAAATGCTCTCTCTCACGCCCAGCAGCAGATGCAGGAAAAGACCAGCACCATTGCAGCTAACTCAGCTAGCCTTGGTCCTAACATCCACAGAGGAAGAACAAAGTCTTGAGAGTCAACTCTGCCAGCACTTCATCCATCATTCATGCTGGAAGGCGAAGCACTGGAGGAGGTTGATGAGTTCTTACCTCCGTAGCTTACCTCCAACTAAAAAACATCTGGAGTGCGGATCTTTAACACCAATGTGAAGTCAGTTCTAATCTATGGTGCTGAGACATGGAGGACCACTGTAAACACCACAAACAAAATCCAGTCATCAATACCTGTCTGCGACGATTCCTCCAGATCCGCTGGCCTAACCCCATCAGCAACAAAGAACTGTGGCAACGCAGCAACCAAAAAACAGCAGAGGAAGAGATCCTCAAACAACGTTGGAGATGGATAGGCCATACTTTCCGTAAACCAGCCTCAAACACCACAAGACAGCCCGTCAAGTGGAACCCCCAAGGGAAAAGAAAGAGAGGTTGGCCACAAAACACCTGGCGCAGAGACTTGGCAAGAAAATGGGCCACACTTGTGGACAGCTGGAGGTGTTGGCTCAGGCCCGAGATGCTTGGAGAACTCTGGTAGACGGCCTAAGCCCCAGAAGGAGTAATAGGCCTAAGTAAGTAACATACATGCATATGCGTCAAAAGGACAGAACACAAAAAAGCTAGAGGGAGTATTTCCATTGTGGTGCTTTACTGTTTTGTCTTGGAGAGGGTGTGGACAGCTGCATGTCTCAGCTGCATGATACACTAGACATCGTCAACCGTTAAATAGTAAGGCGTTTCACCAGAAAGGCATAACACATGCAGAGGTACACGCTATACAGTACTTCCCAGTTCCCCTGCCTGCTGAACAGGCGCCCTGACCAATCTGCTTCAGTCGCTAGTGCTACTGCCGTCCTAACAGGCTTTCCACTCTCGAACACAGCCAACACAGTGTTTCTGGGAGCGCCCGGCTAAGCCAGACAAACTAAGGAGGAACCCCATGATGAGCAGGAGGGCCCATGGTTGGCATTGACTTCACATCTGCACCACCCGGATGCCAAAAGTGGAGTGGTTTAACAACAAACCACTGACCCTATACTGATCTGAATTTGGCCTGATATGAGATTAAAAACAAACATAAAAATAACGGCCAAAATGTTAAGAATTCATCAAAACGGCTCATTTGCAATATTTTCTCCAGGGACAATTTCCTTCAAAATAAATTAAAACACATTGTTAACAAACTTTGCAGTACAATTATATTTAGTGTGTTTGATTACCTATCTCAAGCAAGTCTCTGCAATTTGGTTTTCATACCATATAGTGAAATGAACACAATCCAATGTCTTTCACGAAAAACTAAACAGACCATGGTAGCCTATGCTTTGAAAAATGGTCAGCATTGAAGTCAAGCATACAGTGAAGGTAAAAATGAGAAAATGACGTAATTCAGAACTCCGGGATGGCCTGACCCTCCCGAAGTTCGGCTGTTCTGTGCCTCCGAGATGTTCTGGCTAGCCGAAGTAGTTTGGCTGCAGTGACTGGTCAGAAGTTAGTCAGACTGTCAAGGTGGGCATGAAATATTTAGTTTTGTTTCCGCAATCAGCCAGCAGTGAAAGCAGCGATAGTTTTGAAGAGACGACCTCTGAAATCCCTCTCTAGTGACCACACATGGATTGATTGATTACTTTATTAATATGTTTGATAACAGTATGGCGGTACAGTCAAAAAAGCTCTGCTTAAAGGTTGACACGAAAAGCCTTGAGGGGCTTGTTTCCATCGTGGTCTATATCCGCACAAACTTGAAATTAATCTGCATGAAATTCAATTGAATCCACTGGTTCCAGCCCTGGCCAATATCAACCAATACTAATTCTCCAACACCAAAAGGCTGAGAAAACATACACAGACATCATGTGCTCTACAGATATGTCACTGTGAATGACTGTGTGTATGACTGTACTGCTTCATGAGAGAGATTATGCACATCACCTGTTTATCTGTCTCACACAAACACAGAAAAAAAATAAAAAATGGGCATAAAAGCATACACACGCACCAAAACAAATTGGGTCTTCTCAGTTCTCACACAGTGTGACGTGGTGAGGTGTGCCTTTGGATTTGTTGACAACCACAAGCAATATATACACGCAATATATATACTATACTATACAAAAACGTATGAATAATAACTAATGTTAATAATATTTTGGTCATGTCAATATTGGTGGCAATTTTTAAAGTATGTATTTATATATGTACAATGTTTAAAATATAGCAGATTATTTTCTTTCCTTAATAGTTTTTTTGTATTTGAAAAATGTATAACATCTCTTGCAATGTGATACAAATTGCCTGTCAATGAATATGAATGGCAATAAAAAAAAAGCAGAATTTAGATTGGCTATTTTCGCTATGAATACAATTGTACCCTGATATATTCAAGCTTGGCAGGGTTGGGTTTATTAAGGAGAGGGGACAAAAGCATATCCTCTCTAGAGGTTTGCCTCACAGTAGTACACGACAAAGGAGGTAGCAAATGCATGCAACTCAATGAATTCCTATTTCACCAGCCTGACTTGGGCGCAGAGGCGTATTTGACGTAGAGGCAAGGGTGGCCGCCGCCACCCTAAGTGCGATCTTGCCTCCCTTAGAAAAACACTTGCACTTGCTACAAGTGACAAAGTCACAAGTTGACACGGAAACAGTAGATTATTAACACAGTATTATGGTGCTAGTAAAGGCTGGGAGAGCGTGTTGTTACTGTTGTTTTATGGTTGTTTGAATTATAGATTATATTTGGGAATCAACGGGGCCGCCGTGACATTGCGACACCTGTCAATCTCAAAGCCACCTGACTTACTATTTTGAGGAAATTGAAGGAAAAAATAAGAATTCATGAATTTATTTATTTTTTTTAAATTGTGCGCGCAGTGTGGCCCACTCAGCATCGGCCAAGCCCAGTCAGGCCCAGTTTCGCCTCCCTAAAATGTAATTCCTGGATACGCCACTGCATGGGCGGCGTACCTAGGAGTGTGTTAATGCGATTACAGCCGTAGATTGAGTGAGCGTTAGAGTTCTCAACGGGCCTGAAAATTAAGGCCCGGCCCTAACTGGGCCGGCCTGAACAAGGCCCGGCCCAAACAATAACCATAATGTTAGGCCCAAAAACCTGAAAAAACAGAATTTAAAAAATATAAATATACTAGTCCATACCCGGTGATGTGTGCAGTCACGCATTTGCAGACTTGGGGCGCCCGCTGGCCTAGCGGTCAGGCGCATACCACATACGCTGGTGATCCAGCTTTACAGCGCGTCGCGGGTTCGACTCCACACCTTTGCTGTGTGTCACCCCCCATCTCTCTACCCGTTTCCTGTCAGCCTACTGTCCTGTCAAATAAAGTCATAAAATAAAAGCCCCCCAAAAAAAACTTGGGAGACCAAGTTTGTTGCAGTCTTGCATGTTAAAAGGGTCCCTGGCCGCGCATATACGGCCGCGGACCCGAGCGAACAGACAGACACACACACGTCTGCAGATGATTGTCGTGTTGCCATGTCCACTTATTATAAGCGACTTGGGCTCTCTTAGTTTGGGCTTGTTTTCATAGATCTGGTTGCTTGTTTCTCTCCCGAAACCTGGCAACCCTGTAAACATTCATTCATCCCATAGGTTAGGGGCTGTAACCATGACGACAGTCCCATCGCCAAACTCAGAATGTCCGTTGTTTACAGCAAAACGCAAATAAACACGTTAAATTCTGGCGAAGAGAAAAAGGGGCTCCCTCACGGTGTGCATATGCTAATGATCAATGGCCATGTGCAAGTACAGGGCAATTCCTTAAGCCACTGAAGAGAACCAAGCAAGACTGACTGCTGACTGAATGACATTCCTAAAAGGATATGTAGGATATATATACAGTATATATATACTTTTTTTTCATGGAACCCTATGGCTCGGCCCAGCCCAACTAATTAGCATACATTACTAATACATACAGCGTGTGTGAGATGGCGAGGAACCCTACAATGTGCACTGAAGGTCTGAGTGAATAAAGACATGCAGGCACAGACAGGTGTAGATCACCATACATAGATGCACTAACAAGTCTCAGTGACATAGAGACACACCCCTACAGAGTAATAAGAGCTAACTTAAAGCCCTTCTCCACAGCATGTTTTATGAGTCTCACGTCTCATGTCTCATTTATGGCTCCTTGACTGGGAGTAACCTCTGGGTGTTGTTGGTGTGGTACACATTTGTACAATCCCTGAGTTACAAATTAAATGGATGCATCAACACTGACAACACTGAATACACAGGACCCCAATGGAAACAAGCCATAGTGCTTTCTTGGGTTTCATTCTTTTAGCATTAGAACTGTACATTCTGTGCTTTTTTTGCAAAATGTTAATACAGTAATCAATCAATCAATCAAAAGACAGTTTCACATAATAGTATACTGTACATACAGTGAAATCCTAAAACAAACTATTTTAGCTGGAATCTGTGACAAAATCAACATATTGGTACTTTAACATCATGTGTGGTACAAGCCCCACCAATGTGAGACTGTGTTGTATAAAGGGTGTCTAACCGTCTATAATATACTGTAAAGATACTACATAAAATATTGCAGGCAGTAGATTTACAAATACATGCCAAAAAAAAGGGTTCAGCATAATATTGCTGCTCTTGCAGGCTTAGATAACCCTTTAAAAATCACATTTGATGGGGTGTCCGATAAATCTAAATAGATCAATAGTATGCCTATGAGATGGTAAACCGAAAGAAGTACCTTGCTGCCCTCAAACTGTTTTTGAACATGGTCAAATAATGTAATGATATTTTGGCAAGATAAGACATATTGAAATGCATGTGGAATGCTCACTGTCATTGATGGCAGTTGTAAATAGGCACTTGACTTTATTTTGCCAAGAGCATAATTCATAGGGTTAAAACCTTGAATTTGGATTATGTTTACAACAAACAACAGTAATGAAAAATGGGCAATATTCCAACTGAAATATCCATGCTTCGACATGGGGTCATGGTGTTACATTTAATGTGAAACTTAACTTTGGCTATTTTTCTGACCTCATGAAACAAACTTTTAAAGTTCACCCTGCCTTCCATCATGATGCCCAGATATAAATGTATTATGATAGGATATACACACTCAATACTATGACACCTAATGGACCCAATGTTTCCTAGAGCGTGAAATGCTTTTTACTGTACAAAGGTAACATTATTAAAACAACGCAGAAATAAGTGCATGTGAGAAAGGAAACCCATATACTGTACTGTAGGGCTTATACAAGGTTCTCACCTAAAATAATAAACAAGTAGTAAACATAGTAATCAAACATAAGACACAACAAACAACAAGTACCTTGAGTGCAGTTGAATGTGGTGGGTGTGTGTGAGTGTGCACGTGTCTGCACATGTATGTCTGTGTGTGTGTGTGTGTGTGTGTGTGTGTGTGTGTGTGTGTGTGTGTGTGTGTGTGTGTGTGTGTGTGTGTGTGTGTGTGTGTGTGTGTGTGTGTGTGTGTGTGTGTGTGTGTGTGTGTGTGTGCAGAAGTAGTGATACATTATGGTAGAAGCAAGTGGAGAGACTTGATTCATCAGGCTGGCCCTCAGTCAGTTTTGATTTAGGATTGCTTGTCCTCTTTGACTTGAGGGTTGAGATGTGCTACCTTTTTTCATATATTTAGCTATTTTTTTCTTTTCTTTCTGAATATTGAAAATTAGTTCATTAGTCATGAGAACAAAATTCTGATACTGTACACCTTGCACCTTATCAAATGTTATCTCAATGTTTGGTGAACATTCCCCATATACAGGCTAATCTGATAAAGACAAGTTAAGGCCCATACTGGGCCCTATTTTGACGGGCGTCACTTGCGCCATGGCGCATGGCCTTACTAACTTGTGCCGTGGGGGTGTGTCCAGCGCTATGGTCCCATCTACAGGATGCTAAAATGCCTGTAGCACTGGGCTCTATCCGTTGCGCTCGGTGCTACGGGCACTGAATTATTCATGGTTCTGGGCGTTACATAAATAAAACCAATCAGAGTGTCGACTGTCGAGTGCCATCACCTTTAAGAACTAGGTGTTGCCCTGCATGAGGCGCAGTCCTAAGTGGCGGAGAGAATGCTTTTCTACAGTAACGACGAAACCAAGTGAAAACACATGAGCTTAAGCAGCATC
This sequence comes from Gymnoscopelus microlampas, assembly GCF_963454915.1. NCBI lineage: Eukaryota > Metazoa > Chordata > Actinopteri > Myctophiformes > Myctophidae > Gymnoscopelus > Gymnoscopelus microlampas. Next base: position 31,265,754 of record NC_139945.1, read on the forward strand.
AATCTGGGAACGCATTTTAGATTTATTTGGCTATTCAAAAATAGCAGATATACAAGCTCATAGCACGGCACCGAGTGCCGCGCTATGAGCTTGTAGATCTACTATTTTTGAGGAAAACAATTGTGGAAAATGTGTGCAAATCTTTGAAAAAAAATATATATATATTTATATACACACACACACACAGACAGACACACACACACACACACACACACACACACACACACACACACACACACACACACACACACACACACACACACACACACACACACACACACACACACACACACACACACACACACACACACACACACACACACAGACAGACAGACAGACAGACAGACAGACAGACAGACAGACAGACACACACACACACACACACACACACACACACACACACACACTCTTCTGGGGGTCCCTGGAACAAAATAGTTTGAGATGGGGGTCCGTGGCTAACACGTGGTTGCACGCTACTACGATGTGATCTACAAGCTCACAGCGCATCGAGCACGACACGCTGTGAACTTGTAGATCAGATATTTTCGGTGCTTGCAGATCAGATATTTTCAGTGTGCAAGGAATGCAAATACTGTAAAAGAGGCGCTCCATTTCTTTCCATAACCCAAGTGGCTACTCCACCTTCTGAAAAAGAAGAAGGAAGTCCGCACACTGTTCTCAAGCTCCAAGAAACTCACTTTTTATTTTTGCAACGTTTCGACCTTCTAGGTCTTCATCAGGCAAATATAATATTGGGCAATATTTGCCTGATGAAGACCTAGAAGGTCGAAACGTTGCAAAAATAAAAAGTGAGTTTCTTAGAGCTTGAGAACAGTGTGCGGACTTCCTTCTTCTTTTTCTTGATTCTTTCTTGATGTCCAGCACCTGGCCTAAATACAGGCGTGGGATGTGCACACAACCTTCTCTTTGTACTCTACCTTCCGAACCACTGCCTCCCGTTAAATATTATTCAGGTAAAAAGCATAAACAGACTAACCCTGGATCCCTCCACCTCAGAAGATCAACGTCTTCTAATGGAAAAAATACATTAGTGTCTCAGCAAATATTTTGTAGATTAGGCACACAGGTATAGTAGACATTGCATGTATTAACTGAGGACGACACCATAGTACTTGCAAAATGAGCAGTAAGCAACATATCTTAGAGTGAACATCATACATACAGTAGCAGTAGCTGATAATAGCAGAGACAGTTAAACTTAAATCTAAAAGCAGAGACATATTTCTGGCAAAGCTATTACACAGCTTTGGATGGAGCATGAGGATTCAGTGTTGGAATCACCATCGAAAGATCTGAGAAATACATTCACCGGCACAAATTCCATTATGGGAAACTAAGGATTTTTTTTTTATCGCAACCTTAAGAGTCATTTTGCAATGCAATTTGGCTCATAGCAGACAGATTTGCTATGCCACCACGCAGAATATTTCTACTCCTTACCGAAGATCTGATAGGCAGAATGGCAGAAGGATTGATGGGAAGATACATAAATAAATGGACAGGCAGTTGAGCAGCGCAATGACTAGATGTAGAGTGCTCAGTCATCACGCCCACCTCCATGAATCTCATAAATAACGATGCACATGAGCAACACGGGTAAACTAATATTTATTTTCATATATATCAGTTTCTGGGTGGCTCCATGGTTCAGTGACTGATTCAATTTATCCAAAAGATTGGAATTTAAACAGACCAAAAAAAAAAAGTAATCACACAAGACCCTGCTTTTCTACAAGCATTTGTCAACACAAATCTATCCATCACCTCTCTAAGCCATGCATTCTTTCCTACATCTTAACCCATTCAAAACCGGGAGAGCATCTGTGTCATTTTAGATTTTAGCTATATATTGATGTACATATGAAGCAATCATGAACAAACATTCATGAACAAAGATCCTGCACTATGCTCTTGCTCAGCAGCATCAGTTGTATTCAAATTGACATGACGTTTCAGTACCTATATTATATATATAGCAATATATGTTTTTCAAAAACAATTAGAACAGTGTTTTTTTTTTACATTTTTGAAAGATCTTGAAAGTGTTTGAAAAAATAGAATAATTTAGTTTATTTGAACACAAATCTTCTGGGGGGGTGGGGTCCCTGGCACAAAACCTTTTGAGATGGGGGGGTCTGCGGCCAAATACGTATATACATAAATACGTATTCTTGGCACAAAAAAAGTTTGAGAACTACTGATTTAGAAAGCATTTGTAGGATCGGCCTCAGGTCTTAATGGGTTAAATGCAAGCTTATGTGGTTACATTCGCAGTTGATTCTGCATTATGTTGAGCTCCAGCAACAGGGATGTTCAGAAGGTAAGTTATTATTTTGTAGTGGTGGCACAGGTTTTAACAGATTAGCTTTAAAAGTTGCTTTAAAAAGATGTTGGGACTGCGGTGGAAAAGCAACTGCAAAAACCTGCATTCAGAATGTCAGACAAAGGCTTAAATGAAAGCCCAAGGAGTCTTTAAAAGCAGAGTGAGGTGGGTGGTGTTAAGACAAAAGAGTTGAGTCGAGCGAAGAGGACAGGGGTGGAAGAAGTACTTTTTTAAAGTAAATATGGAAATACTCAAGTATAGTATAACAAAACAATACACTTAAGTAAAGTACATGTAATTAGTTACTTTCCACCAAAGGAAGAGGAGTTTGCTGAATTACACTGGGAAGGCTAAAACACACACCTCGCTATTCCCTGAAGCTGTCATTCTGCTGTTTCCTGGCACACAGTGTACGGGCTCTCTCCAAATTCCTTCAAAAACGTTTGCAAATTATGTATGGGGGGGGATAAAAATATGGTACGAGGAATTTTGCAAATCACGGAGGTTGCCAGCAGATTTAATGGATGTACGACTCGCATATGTTCACAGAGATATGTGGAAACGAGGCGTAAAGGTCATTACACACCGGCGATTATGCGAATATACGCAATATTCAGACTTGTTCCGAATAATTAAAAGATGCTTTTTCGCTTCGCTTTTTCGCTTTTTCACTCCGCGGAAACTTGCATTGACTTTATAAGGTTTAAAAAAAAAACGCATTATTCGCATGAAAAAAATCGCCCCCAGTGTGTAAGGAGCTTAACGCTGGGTGTTGGGGGGGGTCATAATGCTCTTGCTGGGTCCCCAAATAATTGCGATCAGGTGCTATAATCATCATTGTGACAGCCCTACCGCTAGCCCGGTCATTTTCTGTGACGTCTGCTCTCCCACATACCCCCCTAAGGAGCTCCTTCAACACACTCGACTGCAGCGCCCAGAGAAAGCCCCGCAATGCTCTAATGTGCTTTTCCCTTTGTATGCAGTCATGCTATACATTAACTCTCCTTCCATTAGCCAACACTAACTTCATCCAATTAAACATTTCCATCACTGCAGTATGACGAGGGGGATAGAACAAATGAAAGAATATGCAAAGAGGAGGTAGTGATGTCCATGTTTACAGACGAATGAAGACTAAAAAAACATTGGTGTCTTAGCAAATATTTTGTAGATTAGGCACATGGGTATGTATAGTAGACATTGCATGTATTGGCACACATTTGTATGGTAGGCTTGCTTTCAAACACCCTGATCAATCAACTGATTCTTCCATTAGCCAACACTAAGAAGAGAAGGTAGTGATGTCCATGTTTACAGATGAATGAAGACTAGGCTTTAAAGTGCTGTCTGGCGGTGTGCTTTACAAAAAATACTCCATCTCACCAAGTGCCTTTGAAAGATATGAGTTTTACACAGTGAGATGATTAAGGGAACAGCGACAGACACCACTCCACAGTTTGTTCCTTCAGGCAACGAGCGCCGAGTCTACATCAAAAAACGTACACAGAGAATTTGTCGACTCACTTCACATGACTGAAGGGACAGATAGCTGGGTGCAAAACAGAAACTCACAGCCAATGAACTTGTTCACCAGCCAGACTAGCTGTGTAATCCTCATTGGCTTTGATATCACGGTTCATCATGGTCATCACTCTCACTCACAGTAGTGAGTAATTGATGCAGTGACGCAAAAACATTTTCTACATTCTAGAGTGCTGCCCACCCCTACATCTGAATGACCCATGAACAAACTGTTAAAAGTGGAAGATTGATGAAATAGACAGCTGACTGCCTCTTCATGAGAATGAAGAATGAGAGTGCGGGAGGGAGAGAGAGAGAGAGAGACGGACAAAAAAATACTTGGATAATTAGACAGACACAAAGTCAGAGAGAAATCCAGACAGACAGTACAGCCCGGGCAGTTGTATCGGTCTGGCTGTTTTGAATAATGGTGTTTAAATAAAATGAATTCTGGTTAAATGTTCTCAAATAGAAACTTTGAATATAAGTTTGTCAAATTGATTCGAAAATTTTGCACTTTTTGACAAAATATTGGTTAAAATCGGTAATCAGTGGTCTAGAACCAGAATCAGGATAAAAATTGTGGCATTGGTTGGGGTGTAATAGACACACATTGAGATGGAGGACCAGGAAGTACTGGTCGGGCTCTAATAGACACACATTGATATGGCGAACCAGGAAGTACTCACAAGTCACGCAGACCAGCAGGCCTCGGAGCAGCAACTCACAGGGTCCCTTCCAGTGCTCACGGAGTCGGGCCCTGATGGGCGGCAGGATGATCTCCGCTGGGACGAAAAACTGGATAGCAAAGCTGACAAAGATTCCGAAGGAGTACAGGATTTTCACGAGCTGATTGGTCCTGCAGAGAAAGGAAGAGAGAGGGACAGAAATGTGAGTGGGGAGAGAGGGAGAGAGAGAGAAACACACACACAGACAGAGGACATATTGCTTGCCAACTGTACTGAAGGTCATCTCTGTCATTCTGGAAATTAAGAACTTCGATCCAAGAGATAGTGTTAACCCATTGAGACCGGGAACACATTGATTTCTTTGGCTATTAAAAAACAGCAGATATACAAGCTCATAGCGCGGCCTTTTTTGAAAAATCGTGAACATTTTTGCAAATCTTGGAATATGTATTTTTTAAAGCGAACATTTGTAAAATATTTAGTTCAAGGGACCTTCAGAAGCAAAGATTTGAGTCACAAATGTCCGCTTAAAAAAGAAAATCTAATATTTGCAAAAATAGCAGATCTACAAGCTCATAGCACGGCACTCGGTGCCGCGCTATGAGCTTGTATATCTGCTATGTTTTAATAGCCAAAGAAATCCAGCGTGACACAGATGCGTTCCCGGATTGAATGGGTTAAGGCCTTACTATTTCTGGAGTGAGTAAGTTAGTACATTGTATTTATAGAGCACCTTTCACAGACAAGACAGTCACAAAATACTTTACACAGGTTTAAAAACATAAAAGTAGTATATCAATAAAACAGTCAATAAAACAAATACAAATAAAATTACAATCGAACAACCGATACATATCAATCACAAAGAAACATGAGTAACATGTACGTCTAGGCCTTTGGTGTAGTACATTTTTTAAGGGCCCTGTATAGAGTCTACATAAGAATGCTACGAATGGCACTAGGTGTCACATGGACGGACCACAGGTCACAGACAAAGTCAGAGAGAGATGGATGAGGCTGGCAGGGCACTGCGTGAGGCACCCAGAACTACTGGCAAGCAAACTGACACTTTGGGAGCCAACCCAGGGCGAAGCCAGGAAAGGCAAGAAGCGCACCACCTATACGCAGATGCTAGACCGCACTCTCGCATCACATTGCATCGAGGGCACAAAGGCCAAATGCCAGGGCAGCAAGGCCATCAAATAAAACTATTATTTTATGAATACATAGTATAACTGTCAGCTAAATAAATACATAAATACAGCTTTTCATTCATTCAGAATTCTGAATCTCAAAAATACAGAAAAGCAGCAAAGGAGAAAACGGTGTGTGTGCAATGTTTTGAAGGTCATAAGGCCAAACCGAGGGCAACGGCAGCCATGGCTTTCTTGGCCTCCTTGCAATCTGGCCTCAGATAGAATCATGCCAGGGCCCTCTCTCCTGTGCCTTCCCTACCTATGAACTAACCCTCTGTGTGTCTGTACTGTTTGTATTACTAAAGAATGAAAAAGGAGTTGCACATTGCCCAACTTTTTCTCGATTTTAACGGAAATAGACCAGTCATGACATTGCTTTTCTGTCTATCTAAATATAGTGCGAATTTAGGGAAAACGAAGGTCCTTGCTGTCCTTGTGCAAAAGAAAGATGATTTCTTTTGCACAATCGTAATTTCTAAAAACAACAGCATGTATCAACAAAATATACCCACAGGTCAAAAATGAGACACAGCCAGGGGACAAATGAAGGGCCCAGACTCATTGTTCTGCGTAAGATTTAAGATTTTAATTATGAGTGCATGACTGGTATGCACTGAACAACTAAAAGGGGAATGCAGAGACATGACAAAGGGGCAGACATGTACTGTATGACCCTATCGTGGTGATTAAACCATGGCACGGTCAGTCTACTCAGTGGCTTCCTGAAAAAAAGAAAAAGAAGTTTATGGCCGCCCTGGGCAATTGCATTTTCGTTGACACCCCTTAAATCTCCCTGGTTATTGTGGTCATAAAAGGCCTGGACGCCATCCAATTCAAGCACTCACAGGAGCACCTGGCAGCCCGATGCCCTGACAAAGAGCACCTGTGCTCTATTGTGTGTGACGAGAACCTGTGTCGTGTGTTGAGACCACCTGTGTGTGTTGTGGCCACTGGCATCAGCATGACGGCATATCAAGAGGTCTATTTGTCACTACTCATAAAAAAGGTACAAGCAGCGACATGCTAGTGTGGCTGTGGCAAGGTCCACAATACTGTGCTAACAGCAACACAACAATAACAACAATAATAGTCAATATACTGTATGATATGAAAAACAAAGTGAGAGAAAATAAATAAAATAAAATAATATAATGCAATTGCAAGGGGGTGCTTAGTGTCCGGATGTATTTATAGGATTGGCAATAAGGCATAACCATGTACTGTATAATACAGTTACAGTACATACTGTACATTTTGCATGGGTTTGAGCAATCTGACTGATTTCCCCCCGCGGGATCAATAAAGGTATCTATCTATCTATCTACACAGATTTAATTACAGCTTCAAATGCAATTGTTTTATTTCGTTTTTCCTCTTTTTCCCTATTCCATTTATTCTCCAATGTCCATGTCCTTGTTCAAGGTTCTGACAGCTGCCGGAAAAAAACTCTTCTTGAGCCCCAGGCTTTGAGACAGCACAACGCACTTGTCAGTCCTCATCGTCACAAACAGTCTGTTTCTGTTGTGTTGCCTGTCTTTTACAGTATAATCCTTTTTGCTCTACTCAAGCATTTACTGTCGTAAATGTCCAACAGGGACCGGAGGGAGTTCTCTGTGATACGCTCAGACGAACGCAACACCTTCTGTAGAACTCGCAGATCCCAGCATATGGTATTTTTGAACTTGGATGTTAGGATTGAATTGATGGCCACACTGTGGTAACAAAGACCACATTATCTAAAGACAGGCTATTAAAAAACAAAGAAAAGCAGTTTCTGCTTAAAGTGGTCATTCGTGAGCAGCTCTTTGAAACCATTTCATCTCCTCTACCCAGTATAGTGCTTGCCAACGTCTCGTCACCACGGGGGGGGGGGGGGGGGGGGGCGTGGCATAGTAGCTGCAGACAAACTGGTGGGGGTCAATGTTAAGTCAACCTGTTTATACCCCACCAAGATGTCTGCGCTACCAAATGACACTTGTTGACCCCCCCTCCCCTTTGGTAAGCACTATAGTGTCAAACTAAGAATAAAACAAATTACTAAGGTTGTTAGGTGCAGAACTGGACTGCTCGGTTTGTATCCGTTTGTAGGTTCTACCTAGAAAAAGATGAATGAGGCCTACATGCACGTGCACACATAGACATCAAAGGGGGCTTGAGCCCCTGCCCTTTTGTCTGTCGGTAAAAAGTGCCCTTGTCTCCTCTGACTGTAAACTGTAGAAACCCCTGCGCCCGTTGGCCTCGCACCTGCAGTAAAGCTTACTTAATTGAGCCCCGTGCCATGCAGTGCTCGCGCAGAATTATAGTTGATTTACAAGCTCACAACGCGTCGCAACGCCAGGCATTGTGAGCTTGTAGATCGGCTATTTTTTGGGTGCGCGATACCGCCCGGCAAACGAAGTCTATTATACACAATCGAAACCTAAATGAGTGCACAACTGAACGCAGTGAATGCACGCAGAACACGGACCAATTGTTTTAGACAGATTAGGTATGTATGGACAAAAAATATATATATACTGTATAGCTGTTCATTTGAAATTACTTGTCAAGCAGGAGCCCATATATATCTCTCTCTACCTCTCTCTCTCTGTGTCAGCACAGCAGCAGTGGTGGGAAAAGTACTCAATTTCTTTACTTAAGTAAAAGTACTCATTATACAGAAGAATAAGTGGCGTCGTTAGGCGGGGGCTTCGGTGGCTATAGCCACCAATGTTTTATCCAAAGCCACCAAAAAACATTATTAAAAAACGTTTTTTTTTTTTTTAAATTATATATCTATAACCCTAACCTAACCCTACCCCTAACCCTAAAACCGAAATAAAGTAACAAAAAACGGGTAAAAAAGTACCCGAATCCGACGAATATCCGCAAAATTTCGCGCGCGCTTCGCGCGCGCAGGGGGACACTCTGACATGACTCTGGCTTATATGACATTATTTTAACTGTCTTATTTAATTGTAATTCCACGTAAAATGTCCTTGATTTTTACTGCAACTCAAATTACGTTTCATGATGCATGCACTTCACATTACGTTTTGAAAGCATAGCACAGTGCAATTCATAGACTCAAAACTCGAATGAGGATTAACAGTCACGACTCACAAGCAATGTTTTATAGGGCCCATTTAATCTCCTCTCTTACAAGTAGAGGCTTAAGGAATGAGGTCCAGTGTTTGACTGTATTTGTGCTATGGTGTGCCAAGGTGACAGTGGCACCGCAGGCCCCAGGGAAAGAATTAGCTGCAGTGTGCCAACCAAGGAGTGCCATGGACTCTATTGGGAGATGATTAATAGAGGTTATCACACTGTAATGGGGGGGGGGGGGGGGGTAGGGCTGAATACAAAAGGGCATTTTCCTCCATGTTAACAGTGGCAAGTCAACAGGCAGACTCTTGACAGTGAATGGAAACAGGAACAGGTCCCCATTAGGCCAATAGGGACAGTGATGAGGCCAACTAATCTCTGAAGAGAACACAATGGGCCAGAGGGATCCTTGTTGCTGATAAAATGGGTAATATACAAATACAGGGGGGGAAAAAAGCTTGAATAGAGAGAGTTTGTTATGGTAATGGAGTCGATATGAGATGTGCAGGATACAGTGAGTAGAATTCCTGAGTGAAGGAAGGGAAGGAGTGGGCAGGGCGGAAGGGTAATCACTCCAAGAGGCAACAGCAATCTAAAGGGGCCAGTGCAGTGGATGACGTGCCTATATGCATTGTTTAACCCATTCAATCCGGGATTGAACGCATTTGTGTCATTTTTAGATTGATTTGGCTATTCAAAAATAGCAGATATACAAGCTCATAGTGCGGATCTGCTAGTTTTGAAAAATCTGGAAATGTTTTGCAAATCTTTCAATGTATATATATATATATATATATACATTTCTAACTCAAATCTTTGCTTCTGGGAACAAAATATATTGAGATGGGGGGGTCCCCTTTTGGTTCCATGCATGCATGCACGAGGCAGAGGTAGGTCGAGTTACATACTGTAGGCCCTATTAATAATAGAGGTAGTTATCGAGTTACATACAGTAGGCCCTAATAATAATGGTGGTAGTTATCGAGTTACATACAGTAGGCCCTAATAATAATGGTGGTAGTTATCGAGTTACATACAGTAGGCCCTAATAATAATAGAGGTAGTTATCGAGTTACATACAGTAGGCCCTAATAATAATGGTGGTAGTTATCGAGTTACATACAGTAGGCCCTAATAATAATGGTGGTAGTTATCGAGTTACATACAGTAGGCCCTAATAATAATAGAGGTAGTTATCGAGTTACATACAGTAGGCCCTAATAATAATGGTGGTAGTTATCGAGTTACATACTGTAGTGTAGGCCCTAATAATAATAATAGAGGTAGTTATCTAGTTACATACTGTAGGCCCTAATAGAGCACCGAAGTCTGACGTAATTTACACATCCTACCTGGGTCGCGTTTTTTTCCCCCATTCTGAATTCCCATAGACTTGTTTAATATCGCGTCAAATAAGAACTGTGTTCCAAAAATAAACAAATGATCCCAGCGGTTTGACTCTTATGGATACGAAGCATCAACTGACGGTGAGAAAACCCTAATGTTACTTCCGCCGAATTATAAAAAAAATCGCCAGAAACAGACTGTATCAAATATGAGTGACTGACTATCATAAACGATACAGAGCCACCCGCCTGACAATATCGCTGAGACAGTTATTTTTGGACCACAATTCTTATATGAGACGATTCTAAGATGACCCAATGTTATTCTCCATAGAGAAATTACTTCTACGACCCAGGGGATGAACGAGTGACGTCAGCACTTCTGTGCTCTATGACTATGTGATCCATGCATAACATTTCTACATGCTATCAGGTCAAAGCAAATGGCCCCTCCCCCTATGCTGCAATATACAGCTGATTTATGGTGCTCTGTGGATTAAAGTGGGGCAGAGAAGAGACCAGGGGTGAATCAGGTCTACAGGGTCCAAAACCGTCTTCCAACCTAAAAAACAAACTTATCCTCTATAGCCTGGCACAAAGTCACGGGCCGATTGGTCTCTTCCCTACTCCCACATGAAAGACATTCCTATCTGCACATCCTTGAAAAACAAAATGTACTCTCATCGTTTTTATGCAGTCACCTCGATCGAGCTACAGTATAAATATTCACATAAGTTGGATGACTTGAGTTTGGAGGTTTAAAGACAAACGTGTGTGACTTATCACTGGTTAAAATCCCTCCTCACCCTCGTGGCTGTGGGTGGAGTATACTTGTGCATTGCTTGAGTTTGTAGTGCTAAATTGGAGCACTGGATTGCTAAAGTGTGTGTGTGTGTGTGTGTGTGTGTGTGTGTGTGTGTGTGTGTGTGTGTGTGTGTGTGTGTGTGTGTGTGTGTGTGTGTGTGTGTGTGTATGTGTGTGTGGTGTGAGTGCGCGTACCGTGTGCATGCGCACGTGCGTGCATGCCGATGAAAATTAAGGGTGCATTTAGCTGGTGCTGTGTACAAAAGTCATTTTACTAAGACTATTTTAGTTAGGCTATTTTCAGACTTAAAATAACCAGATATACAGTATCTATTCACAACACAAGTAAACGTAACAAAGGAGGTCCAACCACATGCAACTTCATGACTCCGCTCTCCCTGCCCCCAGTTTCCTGTCTCTCTACACTCTCTCCTATCCATTAAAGCATAAACTGCCAAAAAGCTATCTAAAATAAATACATGCAAATAACTCAAAACATTAATAATGCTTAACAGTGACAAACAAAAAATGGATATGCAAATCTATGTTAGCTCACGCCAATTTAATAGTTTGGATGCAGCTGCTCCATTGCTCAGTTGCCAGTGCCGGTGTGCACATTATGCAAGTGTGCACTGATATGTTATTTTGATTGAGTGTGGAATCATGTGTGCATGCATGCAATGTCATTGGACTCGCAACAAATTGCATTTATCAAACATAGTGAAATGAAATCTGCAAAGACATCCATCACCTGGTAAAAGTCCTTCCCTTAAGACTAATGACATTTGCACCAGTTGATTAATTGAATTGGGCCCAAATGACTTTGGCAATTAAAGTGTCGTTCTCCAACTGCTCACCCCAATGCTACTTACTATGACTCGGTTAACAGTTAAAACTGAGAAAGCATCTGTGTCAGACCCATTTTAGCTATATATATATATAGAAAAAATAGAAGATATACAAGCTCATAGCGCGTCACTTTGTGCCGCGCTATGAGCTTGTAGATCTGCTATTTTGGGAAAATCGTGAACATTTTAGGAACGTTTTTAACTCATTTTTTTGCTTCTGGGGGTCCCTGGAACTAAATATTTTGAAATGGGGGTCGGCGGCCAAATACATATAATATTGGGGGTCCTTGACATGAAAAAGTTTGAGAACCACCGACATAGCAACACAGTATTTTTTTTCAGAAAAACGTTTTAGAAAAACGATTTAGAAGACATTTGTAGAATCGCCTTCAGGTCTTAATGGGTTAATGTATTGGGCCTCAGGAGTGCACATAAAATAATCATGCGTACAACAACAGTGAACGCTAAAGACATGGGCTCAAACTGTGAAAATAACACATGCTGTATCAACCCAGATTTAAACGATGAGGCCAATCACAGCAACACATATGCATGCACACCAACACACACACACATGTCACACGCACCCACACAAACTGATACACAGGCAGTTTTGTCCCAGGTGCCATGACTGCATTGGCCGAAATGGTGGTGTCGACCTCTTGGTATTGTGCTGTGTTCAAAGAAGGCCACTGTGCATGGTGGCCTACATGTGAAGAAAGGCCAATTTGTACTTGCTGCACCTCTTAAAGCTCATTTCTTTAACCCCACCATCCACTGACAGCCACCACGTCCGCTAGCATTACGGAAATGGATTGGCCTTTCCTCATACACGACCCATTTAGAGCTCCACACACAAGTCTATCCATCAGACTGCGCTGTTTTGTTTTTTTGCAGACGCCGCTACCCCACCAACAAACACACAGAGAGAGAGAGAGAGAGAGAGAGAGAGAGAGAGAGAGAGAGAGAGAGAGTTGTACAGTAATCAGCATTTGGAAAATGCTAAGCTTTTACTTGTGTGTGTAATTGTGCAGAAAGTAAGTGACCAATTAAATCTCATGACCTTCCCTTGACATCAACCACCTCTCTTAAGTAGAAAGTTCAGAGTAAAGTTTCAATCGTCTGTATCTCGCCTCCTGTGTTTTACTATGTATTTTGGACAACTTTTTTTTTTCTTTCACAGAATCACAGTGAAACACCCCGTGATTACCAACTTTCAGGGCATTGATCATACTGGAGATAAATATTCTGTGACGGTAAGAAAATCGAAAAATTGCTGGTGCACGCAGCCAGAAATATGTCTGGCAGTGAAATAGTTAAGGTACATATCAGCTGTCTACCAACAATTGTAAAATAAAATAAAATGTGTACTGCAAATTCCCTATGTATCCAAGTATTTCCCATCACCTAGTTCATATAATTCACATCCCCTAATAGTCTGTGTATTGGCTAAATCATCTTGTTTAATTGAGATATTGCCATGGGAATAAATTGTCGTTGTTTTTTTGCTCAGTTGGTTTTGATTTTGGGGTATCTATCTACACCTCTGACCAGAAGGGAGTGGCTGGAACTCCACTGGAAGTGGATGAAACATGATCCCTGCAGACCATGTCTGCCTTCTCAGTCAGTCTCACTGACTGTTACAGGTCAGCCTGCTGCGACCCCATTATTTTGAGAGATGAGAGATCCTATAAACGAGTGCAACAGCATTCTTTCGATTTCTGTGGATATCTTCAGCTTGACCGGCAACTCAATAATAAAGTACTGTGTTTAGCCAGTGACAAAGCCATGTGATCATTTTGCGTACGTGAATGAAAACATTTATGCATTTTAAGCATTCACATCTTTTTTCCCCTCCTTTTTTTCAAAGTGTTAACATGAGCGATCAACCAGTAAAGATGCCTGCGGACTGTACAATATTGGTCATCTACAGCCATTCCTAATTCTCTTAAATTTATAATCGGATGACAAGATCTCAGATGGACAGAAGGACGGATTGAGTGCAAACCTATACTCTGGTGGAGGACTAATAAAAAATAACATAGTAATAAGAACATTTTAAAGGTTTAAAATGATGAGACCTGTACAACTATAACCTAAATACCTCTTACCTGACTAACGATATTAAACAGAAACATTTTAGAGAATCAAATGTTTCTTTCCCCAGCTCCTTCATCTTTCCTCACCATGTCTTACCATGCATTGTGAGGAAGGTTTAGCGTGATGCTTGCTTTGATGTCACCACCGAAGTGGAGGTAGCCCAACGTAGCCAAAGTAACGTAGAGGACAGTCACGATGCCCATCCCGATGTTCAGAGCCATGGGAAAGCGCTTGGGATCTCTCATCTGGTTCTCCAGAGGAAGAACCTAAAAGAAAAAACACAAAATTACAAACATAATTTCCATCTGCCTCATAAACAGTGCCAGAATTAGGATATGCAGAAAATTAACACTTGAGCATAATTTAAGTATCTCCCCAACCAGCTGATGTCTGTTCTGTCACATCACTGTGCATAATGTAACTATCAATTTAAACTATTATGGGATTTTTTTTTCTTTTTGACAAAAATATCAGATTCTCAGACTGGCTGGCAGGCAGGGGATGGGAATGAGTATAGCTCAGTTCAAACCAACTCCTATTGAAGTGTCTTTAGCAGGTAATTACCCCTCCGAGCAGTCAGGGAGAAGAAGTAGCTGCACAAGAAGTAGAAGAATGTGGCACTGGGCAAATCCCAAGCCAAGTGTTGTTAAATACAAGAATGAAAAAATTAAAGAGACCAAAAAAATGAAGCAATTTAACATGAGCAACTGTCCAAGGAATAGTCAGCACACAGCCACTCGTCCATGGATTCTTATTAAACTCTGCTTGTGCGAAGGTCCACTAAAAACTTAAGCCTGCTGCTCAAATGCTGGCACATGCTGAGGGTATTTAAAGTGATAATGTTCCTTCTCATGCCTTTAAGCAAGGGTAAGATTAACTCCCTGTGCACATTTGACTGCTAGTTAATTCAAATTATTTCTTTTTTTCCCCTTCTCCTTTTTTTCCCATTTCTGCCAATGGCAGAAATGGGGGAAAAAGCTAAATTAAACCATAATACAACAACAAACAACAATGATCATTCAATGCATCCAAGCAACCAGTTAGTTGGTCCAGACAGTGTTTAAGTTTCTTGATTCAATATTTAGATATTTGATATTAACTAATTTCCCACCATGGACGCATAAAGTCGTTTATAAAAAAAAATAAAAGTCGTTCATAAAAAAAACTAGGCACGCTGTTTTAGGCACCGTAACACAGCTCTGGGATGATCCATCGTCACTCAGAGTATGTGGATGTAACATCATTCCAAAAAACGTCACTTCCATCCGGCCTGCCTAAGGGATTTTCAGAAAAACAGCTGTAACTCAGTTGCTGTTTTTTGCATTGAAAACCACCGTTTTCAACGCCACAGCCCCAAAATGGCGGTTGGAATGTTGTGGTTCCTCTGAATACACAGATCCCTCCGCTTACCCCTTGGGACTATTGTTTTTGTTTTTTTGGAACACAATGTTGCTTCCACGGCGTTTCAAATATCATCGGATTAAGGAAATTACGCTGGCAAGGGGATAACAAACTATGTTTAATACCTTGGCGGGTGATGTGTTAATTTGATCAGACACACCCCCATCCTGTATAAACCCATTTTAACTTTGAACTCCATGTTAGACTCATTGAAAACAACCGTCGCTGGTTCTGGGGACTGATATTGTCTTTCTAATGCGTGGGGGAGCTGTTTTTTCAATTACTTTTTTCATTAGTTATGATTTATTTATTCATTTAAATGTTTTTCATTTTAAAAAATAAACAATTTAAAAAAGTGGAAAAACACAGCCTCTACACGCAGACGTTTTTAGGTTTTAGGTGTATTAATCGTTTAGACGTTTCGTCCACACGGAGCCGGCGTTTTGGGTCCGCGAATACACTCATTTTTGAAACCGGGTCCCAGAGTGAATAACTCTGAAGACGCCACCCTTGCGTCTCCGTGTGTACACCTAAAGACGCATCTTTCCTGAACCGATGACGCCATAGCTCCACCTCTCGCTTAACCCGCATGCACCGACAGCCCCCTCCCACCCAACAACAACAAACATGGCGGCCCCGTCAGCGTTGCGTTCGTGCAGCAGAAGCTACTTAACGCGATAGGGCTTTTACAGTAAAATGTACTGCTCCTATACTACCACCGTCAGCAACAAGTGGACATGGAGAACAGCATATACAACCTGTTGTTTGTGTTTACATCGCACTCTTCTTCTCTCTTTTTGGTGCTTTGTAGCATGCCGGTATATACTACAGCGTTTTCGGTGGATTTGTGGTGTTTTCAGTGGTTTCGTGTGGACACACACATTTCTTGAGACGATTCTGTGTGTACGGTAAACTTTTTGAAAACGACTCTGTGACATTTTTTAAAACGTCTCTGTGTGGACGTGGCCTTAGTCTTCACGCATTAGAACACTAGAACCAGGGACATGTGTTTTAAATTAGTCTAACATGGTTAAAATGGAGTTTGAAGTTACCATGGGTTTATATAGGATCAAATTGTGTCTGATAAAATGAATGTCAAATATCTAAATATTGAATCAAGAAACTTAAAAACTGTGTCATAAAAGTGTTTTAAAGTGAAATACCCCTTTAATGTGTGACAACTATCTCTCAATCTCTTAACTAGTAACATTTTAATTTGCAAATAGCTACTTTCCTTGGATAAGAGTTGACAACAGTGCGAGCAGCAAAGAACGATAGCAAACAGAATCACAAAACTGTCGGGAAGGTCCTATTATGGAGAAACAAACACTATGTGTGAATCTTAAGAAGGCATCACGTGTCATGAACTCAACACTGTATTCTACATGTGATCAAGACACATTTCTCCAGAAGCTTTTAGCCCTGGGTGACACCACAGAATTCTCTGCAATTATGTGTGGCTAAAGGACATTTTGGTCATTTCATCCTCCCTGTCAAAGGACACCGTTCATATCTAAGAAAAAACACCAGATGCACTTTGTTCTCCGTCGCTTCTCCGTCGCCTCTCTGTCACCACTCGCCCCATCTGACTGATGTTTTTCTGAAAATATCTTGTTACTCCAGACAGCGCATCTCCTAGCCTCACTTCAGTTTGTTTGCACGATCTGTGGCACCATCTGTGAGTCTCATCTCATACTTAAATAAATCAAACTCCCATACGTGGAACAAAAGGGATAGGCAGACTGGATTCTTGGTGCCTCGTCAAGTCTTGTCATGTGAATCTTAAGAAGGCTTAGTAAGAAATAATAAAAAAGTACAGAATAAGATCAATAGAAGTTCATGAAGTTGTTACTTACTTAAGAGTCAGCGTTTCAAATAAGCACACAGCCAGTAGCAGCTCAGTGGACTGATCCCTCTACAGCTTTTGCACAGCCACCTTCCAACTCGCACAATGTCGCCACAGCCTGCCTAGTTGCACATTTTATTTTACTGTGCGTGTTACAACTTTATCCTATCTTGCAACCTCACTTCGTTCTGCACCTGCGTGAAGCTTGCCAATACTTCCATCGTGCCTGCTGGCTTAAACAAACCAGACAGAACACCCCTGTTTTTTTAGGTCATGCCAGGAGCTTGTCACGCTTCACGGATGCACCAAGCTTAACATGTGAGATGGAAGATGAGGTGAGGAGACGGCTGATAATCACAGGTCTGCTCTAGACTCCCCGAGCACTCAACAGGTGGTACAGTTAACAAGCGAACAGAATCGGCCGCTATAAGTCTCTGCCACAGCCAGCCTTCAAAGAGGGAGCGATACACACAGAGAGACAGAGAGATGCAGAAATAAGACAAGCCCATGAGGACAGGAGAAGGGAGAAGTGCAGAGAGATGGTGGAGAGAGTCATACAAAACAGAAAAGATAATGAGAAAGATAGAATGCTGCAGAGGAACAAAGCGTGGGAAAGGAGTGACTGGAGGGGTAGAGGCTGAGAAACACAAGAGCAAAAAGAAATACATCAGTCAAAGAGGTTTATTGGCCCAATATTTTGAGGGTGGTAACATTAAACAGTGCAACATTCAGCCACTGTCGTACTTACAACACCTCTGTTGCATAAGGTACGTTATTACCCTGATTTGATCAGGCAGCAAACAAGTACATTGCATCAATGGATTGCGATGGCTGCCTCCAAGAACCTTTTAGGGGGAAAACTACCGTACCCAAAGAAAACAGAAGCAGAAATGGACAATGGCAGCTGTCAGCTTACAGAGGTAAACAAAACAATAATTATTTTTTTTTTTCCGGTCAGCAAAATGATTACAATGATTATTTAACATCAGATTTTTGGGAAGAAACAATACTTTTACTTTTATCTGCGGATGTATTTTTTGTTTAGTTTTTCTCCCATAAAAATGTTATACCTATAAACCCTTGTTCCCTCTTGTAAACCCTAATGTTTAGCAGTGCGATTAATGGGTTTGTAAGTTTGACACACAGCAGCAGAGAAGGTACAGCTGGTGTTAATGGACTGAAAAGGCACCCACGACAAGAACTAAAAAGTAGTTCTCAATTGCAAATAGGTAGTGTAACGGTGTAATTGGGCTTGATGCAGGCACCTCTGACAAGATTGACTGAGGCGACAGTGAGAATCAAATCCTGTTTAAGCCCCCCCCCCAACCAATCTCCACTCAAACCAGATCAGCATAGCCGATCAAAGCCAGGCAGTTGTGAGAGAAGCTAACAAAGCAGAAATCTACATTACAACAAACCTACAGTACACTGCCCATAAATTTCCATAAGCTTTATTTTCAAATCAAAATCTCGAATTTACATTGCACATTTTTTCCAAGGTGTTAGGGATAAGAATGTCTGTTGATCTCGCTTACAATATGAATACTGGGAAGATCAAGGAAAAATATCTAGTAACATATACAAAACTGATTCAATCAAAAAAGAGATTGTGAACCAAAATTGTACACACATTCTACATTAGATATACAGTACGCCAGTGCCACGGTATCAACTCAACATGTTGACAGTTTATGAAACAATTATGGATGATAGAATTGAGAATTGAGTCAAACTCCTTTTAGGTCACGGGCTACGTTGGTCAGCCAGCCTAAATGCCCCTTTAAACGCAATCTTAAGTACGTGTACGTACCGAGTTGTGTCCGTTCTGTGTTCATTTCATCCGTTTTTCTACATGTTTTCTAAAAGCTTATCGATACGCATGAAACAGAGTAGTACTACTGGAAATCGCAGGTCTACACTAACCTGACACCGTCAAATGGAAGAAGCGTGCAACACAACTTTGTTTCACAGGCTACTTCCATCTGAGACTCCGTAAGCAGAATCGATGACAGACGTTTTTTCTTTTTTTCAAGCTACTAGGCAGGTGATTGGATGATCCCGCCCCTAGCAGCCGCTGATTGGTTCGAATTACGCAGCAACCGGACAGCGTAACTCCCTGAGAGAGTCCAGATCAGGGTGTGTATTGAATTCATGACTCAATACCGCCCTCATCTGGCTAGTCAGGTTAGGTCTACACTGCCCGCTTGAACAATAGCTACTTCAAGCGAGACACAACAAAGACTTTAAATGGCGGCACTTTTGGAGAAGAGCTGGTGCAAGTTGGTGAGAACTTATAAACGTATATGGTGCGACTTCGTCACAGGGACAATTGATTTTTTTTTTTACAGAATATCGTGACCTCCTCGACCGTCACCATGCTGTTGCTGTTACACAACTATTGACTCTGAACTGTCCTCTGATGGATGTAATGCTTAAGGAACACTTCACCCAGGTCATTTTCAACCTTATTTTCAATCAGTCCTCACTATTCAGTGACATTAATGTCTACTCGCTCTGCATATCAGAGCTGGGCTGTGGACAGTACAGAAACCTGCCTACCAATGGTGTGGATGACAAGATATTGGAAACTACCATGCAGTATTATTGACCATTGCAAAAAAGAAAATTGCAGCCAGGTGCAATCTTATTCTCAGAGGGAAAGATAGCTTAAAGGTCTTAAGGGGTCTTTGGGGTTAAGAATGCTGACCACACAATCACAACATATGTTATGTTATGATTACAGACCAGGGACCTGTGTTGCATGCCAGCCCCTCCTCTGTGCTTTTACTTAACCACTTAAGCACCAGCATAAGTATTCTGGGAAAAACATTCGCAGGAAAATAGCAGATCTACAAGCTTACAACACGAGAGCAAAAACTGAAAAGCCACTAGTATAAAGCCATGAGGGACTCCACTCAAAAACGTATGGGTTTCAAGTGGTTAACTGGCTCTCCACTGTGTTCTCAATTAGCCAATAAAATACCCATACATATTTGGGTTTAACAAATAGTATAATAGTAATAATCAAGTAATAATCATTTTTTTATAATCACATTTGTTTATTATTAAATGTATTTTGCCACATATATCAGAGGTGTTATTTTTTTTTCCAAGTGTGCAGAAAACCCCATAAAACCATTTTACTGGTTCAATATGGTTGTCTCACAAACATGTGGTGCAGCTGCTGGTAGGAGGTATTGTTAAACCCATTAAGACCTGAAGCCGATTCTAAAAATCTTTTATGAAAAACCTATGTTTCTATGTCAGTGGTTCTCAATATTTTTCATGTCAAGAACCCCAAAAATTATATGTATTTGGCCACAGACCAACCATATCAAAATATGTTGTTCGAGGGACCCCAGAAGTTCAAAATGTTCGCTTTAAAAAAAAAATCTGTTCAAAGATTTGCAAAAAAAATCAAAAATAGCAGATCTTCAAGCATGGCACAGCACTCGGTGCCGCGCTATGAGCTTGTGTATCTGATCTGCTATTTTTAATTAGCCAAAGTATGAAATAATAGTTAAAGTGGTTACACAGATGAGTTCCCAGTGAATGGGTTAATGTATTGTTTCCGTAGATAAGATCATGGGTGTCAAACTCCTTTTAGGCCACGGGCTACGTTGGTCAACATGTGGCATCATGTGGGACAGAGTACTTTTCTGCCTTTGTGTGCGTGTGTGTGTGTGAACACGCTGAAAGCTCGGTACACTGAAATGCACCAATGCTGTCACTTTATGCAAAACATCATGGATAGTATTCTTACAATACGTTTTAACAGCGGGCGACTCTCGGGCGATCGCCGGGCGACATCGTCCAAAAGATAAAGAAAATCCATCTTTCATCGCCCCCCCGCCCACTTCACCCTATCGCCAGTAGTTGCCGGCTCTCATAGACATATAATGCACTTCCGGAAAATACTATACTAATCGCCCGCTGTTAAAACGCACCGTAAGGCTACTCATTTCAGGTCTAGTACTAACTGGATAATGAGAATGTTTATAGAACATATAGTTGCTGTCCGAAAGAAACCAGCTAACTCCATTTTGACTCTTTAGCATTTATTTTCCATAAATCAGTGCAATTGAACACCCTTTACGTCTGTGTGTTGGTTAAAAAAAATATTGAACCAATGAAAAGTATTAAAAAGCGCTTCTGACAAAACCAGCTAACTCCATTGGATCCTCAAACTTTCTGCTAAACCAGCTAAGTCCACCAAAGGGGGGTGGAGTTAGCTGGTTTAGCTGCTCCACCCCTTTTTGACCTCCAACCTCATTGTGAGCTTGGAGGTCTATTCCGCTGTTCTTATCAATGATGAACAAAACCTCCTAACTTTTTTTTTTTTTTTCTGAAAAATGAACATTTTGGAGTTAGCTGGTTTCTGCCGGGCAGCAGAGATATTTTATTGCATTTCATACGTTGTCAGGTATGTTTGATCTTCCACCCCATGTTAGAGCATTTCAAACATTGCCCGTGTTTATAACGTTTTGAAAACTCACTTTTGTACTCCTTGGCTTTCGATGATTCAGACTGAGAGTTGCTGTTTCCGTTAGGCAATGTGTCTATGTGTTGCAAACTCTGTGTGTTTTCCCCCTGTTTATTGTTTTACTCATTTTATATTTGCTTACTGAGTGTAGAGCACTTTGGTTCAACGCTGTTGTTTTAAATTTGCTCTATAAATAAAGTGGATTGGATGTACAGGAGCTTTCCACCTGCAGTGTCCAAGCATCAGACAGTCTTTCAGCCTGCATATAGTGTCCGCATAGTGCTGTTAACCCACTTAGACCTGAGGCTGATTCTAAAAACACCTTCTAAATCCTGACCTAAGTTTTCTGAAAAACTTCAAATATTTATTCAAAAATTACAAAAAAATGATGTTGCTATATACTGTACATAGCAACAGGAACCCCAAAAGGGGTTCCCGTCAGAAATGGGTTAATGGTTATAATCAGAAGACTAATGGTCTGTTACGTAAAGTACAGTACTAAAACACTGTGTTGTTAATGTGAGGTTTGGCACTTAGTACCACTATTGATTTAGCAGAATAGCACAATTCCAAATAGAAGCCAAGTCAGCATAACACCTTGCCACATGTTTCCAAACATACATACTGTATATTTTTGTCATACCAAAGAACAAATTCAATTCCAAAGAAAAAAGCTGAATGCAAACCAATGCTTCTACTGATACTTATTGTAGCAGTTAATCACTGTATCCAACAGTGAAACTCAAATGACAGTTAGGTACAAATGAAATCCATAATTTCTTCTCATGAAGAATGTTGTCTTTAGTTCCCCCTGACCTGACCTATTTGCTCTGGCTCTTCCCAGAGCCAGAGAAAGATACTCACACAAATGTACCAGGAGAATGTTTAACGTACGGCTTCAAGGAGCCTGACATGCACCAGATGGAGAGAGAAAGGTAGAAGAAGAGAATCCAGAGTTAGTTTAAATTTGAGAACCCAGCGTACTGAAAGATTCACTCAGCCTTGTGAGAGATGAGAGAAACAGATATGTGGACAAATAAAGATTAAAGAGGTTTATCTGGGTCTCAAATGCTTTTGCCTTCAGCATTCAACTGTAAAGTGGGTGTATATTCAACAAAGTCTCAGTCTACCCATTTCAATGGTGATGTAGCTCTCTCACTGTTAAGGGATCAAGGTGAATTTGAGGATTTATAAAGCACTGCTTGCCAGAAAAAAGGTTAGCAGAATTGGTTACAGTCGATGTGTTGTGAGGGCGCTGGCATGCAGTGAAATTGAAAATAAACTCTACATGCATTCCGAAGTATATACTGTCTAAAGTTAAACGATAATGATAAATGAATTCAATTTAGTACTGGTGAGCCCTCATCTTGTTTTCCATTACAGAGAAGTACTGTATACTTAAGTGTGTACTCACACTTAAAATTGTAATAATGTCACCCCAATGCCAGCGAAAACTAGTGTTTTTACCTACCTTTGAAAAATCATGGAATATTTTCTGTGAATGCTATCCGCACGGTGATCCCCTCATTACACACACAGGGGTCTCGTAGAATGTGGGGGAATCTTTTTTTTATCCGATAGCGGTAATCTGTTCCATAGTTGTGGCAAGTTGAAAATAGCATGTTTTGCCAAAAATACATAGTAAAAAAATAAAGCATTTTTAAGTAATAAGTTAACCAGGGAGTGAATGGAGCAGTACATCTTTGGATCGCGATTTTATTTTTATTTAAAAAAAAATAAAAAACTCGTCCAAACTCGTTGGCAGGCTGAGCCATAGCAGAATTTGACAAATTAATTTGTCCACGTCAGTTAATGAGTTAAAGAAAATAATACGTCAAATTATGTAATTTCCCATAATGCAGCTTTATTTTTCAAATAAGGATTTTTGATTTTATCCTCTGATGCAGCTAGAAATGTGAATTTATTCCCAACCCTTTGGAATCAGTTCTTCTTGGCAGGCCAAATGAAACGTGCCTTAATGCATTCCCTGCCCCTGTGCCTATCGAATGAGACTGGCGTGGTGATTGTACAGCCCTTGTGGATAATTATCCTGTCACTGTGACTGAGGAAACCTCAAAAGGCTGTGCATCATTCCACCAATGAGCAGAAAAGGGATGGAGAGGGAGGGGCAGAGGTAATATAGGCAGATACAAGAACTTTAGAAGTGAGGTATGTGATGGGGAATTATACAACAGGTAGTTCCGACCAAGCAATCTGATTGGTTGAAATAGCTTTCTAGCCGCGCTTCAAACCAGCATCATAGCACGGGCCTAATCACATTAATAAATCACTCCGCAGTGCAGTCCAGTCCGCACCTGATTAGACCATTATATGGCACAGCTGTGCTGTGAAGTCACTCTGTCCCACGGTAGGAAAACAAACAGACAGTAGCCTGACCCACCGCCGCCACCGGAGAACAAACAGCTATGCAAAATGGACTATGTTGTTAATTTGGTGGATTTACGGTTGATCAATGGTTAGAAGGTTATAAATATCCTCCTGTGTAAAGTAAAATGACTCCCATTTCGTTAACAGTCCAGTAGGCTATATGCTCCGTCGTACGACCGTGTCACGCGGCCAAAATAGCCGATCTACAAGTTCACAACGCGTCGCCATCGCGACGCGTTGTCAGCTTGTAGATCAGTTATTTTGGCCGCGTGACACGGTCGTACGACGGAGCATATAGCCTACTGGAATTCATTCCACTGCGCAAGCATTGATAGCTCAGCTGTGTTGATGAGACGGTGCCTCAAACTCAAAGCACTGCTACAGGGACTATTTAATGTCTCTCAGTCAAAAACTCTTCTCTTTACAGGGAAACGGACAATAGCGAAACATTTTTATTATTAATTGCCCCACAATATGAATACATTTGGATGTGTTTTGTTGGTAACTGTTGTATAATCGCAATATTACACTCGAGGGTGTGCTTTACCTTACATTATTGGCACTTCAGTGATGCTGGCGGAACTCGGCTGGCGCCTCGTTCCTGACCGCATCACTGTCGTGCCAATAATGACGGTAAAGCACACCCTCTCGTGTAATATTGCTTAAGTCTGACAGCTTTGACTGTTTCTCTTTCTCACAGTTTCTTGTCACTTTGAACAGGGTTCCCTTCCCACACATTTTTAACAATGAATTTTCAAAACTTTTCCATAACTTTTCCGAAGTATTTTACCCCATTTCCAGGACTATAGAAATCATACAGTGCAATAATGAGACTCTTAAACCAGTGTGCCATCAATGGCCCAAGACGGACTCGAGCGAAGGTGTCACGTGACAAAAAGAACAGATCTACAAGCTAACAACGTATCAAGTAGCACTGCATTTTACCACATTTTACCTGTCTTTCACGTAATGTTTGACAAAAACAATGTATTTCGTTGCTGTTGGGGAGAAACCTCTCATCTACAGTGTCACACAAAAGCATCAAAAGTAGCAGATCTACAAGCTCGAAACACGGCGCGAAGCGACGCATTTCGAGCTTGTAGATCTGCTATTTTTGCCATTTTAGAATTTGAATCCTGAAAACTAACAGTTTTGAACATTTTCCAAAACATTTGATTAATTCCAAACCTTTTCCAGGGCCTGGAAAACTGTTTTTCTAATTTCAAAATATTTCCAGGAATTTCATGACCGTGGGAACCCTGTTTGAAGCCATCGATCGTTCGGAGGGATTTTATCCCCCCACCTCATGCCCCCTATGAGTACTAAGACAGAGAAAAGTAGGAGGTGCGTCGCTAGGCGCGCGTGTGTGTGTGTGTGTGTGTGTGTGTGTGTGTGTGTGTGTGTGTGTGTGTGTGTGTGTGTGTGTGTGTGTGTGTGTGTGTGTGTGTGTGTGTGTGTGTGTGTGTGTGTGTGTGTGTGTGTGTGTGTGTGTGTGGTGTAGTGTAGTGCGAGAGAGCATTTTGGGTCATTGCCGTGACGGCCACCCCTCTCTGCTCATTCTGATTAACGGGCAAGCAGCAGAAAGTGAGCGCTCTTGTTCCCCTCAGTCAATATGCCCTCATACTGGCTAATACATCATTCTGCCCACGGTGGACACACAAACATCCAGATCCACACGCACACAATGTCTTTATCTACAGCACCATGTCCAACAGATTGACCCAGACCCAAGGACCTCAATGTTGGCATCGCTTCATAATTTAGCCATTTTCATTTGACTGTTTACCTGGTTGCTACTTCACTCAGACAACTCACAAAGACTGAAGTCTCAGCGGAACAGTGAGTGCCAGTAAATAATGCTGCTATAATAGCCGCTAATAGCTGTTACATTAGATCCTACACTCACAACTCAGTAAGGGCAATTTTAGGGAGGAGACTTACCACGCCAATACCTTCGAAGGCAAAGATGGCAGTGCCGAAGAAGAAGGGGAACTTTCCCACAGGGGACGTAAGAGGGATTCGGTGGGCATCGCCAATGTCCTATAAATGACAGAAAATGTGAGGGAGGGAGGGAGGGAAATAAAAAGAGAGAAAGTAAGACAAACAGTTATTTAGAACAACTGAAATGGGGTGAGATTCAGAGACCATGGAACCAAAGTTCCGTGCCCCTAGAAGGATCTGAGCATAAACTTTCTCATCACTGGCAAAGACACAGGAGGCCAGGCACCAATGCATGGCAGCATACAGTATATAGGAGAAGAAAGCAATAAAGAGTGGTATTGACGGAGAGAAAATTAGGGAACTGAACAATAGAGTAAAGGGAAGAGTTTACTCTATTGTTCCCCATGTTTCCCATGTATGGTATAGATAGTATGCAGTGGAAAAACTACATTACACAGCCCTGGGGTAGATCTCCATTCTATTTGATAGAGCTTCTTTTAAGTTTTGCTAATATTTAAGATGATCACCCATGCCTTTGATCTATGTATTATACCGGGAATTATGAGAAACAGCGTTTCATTATTTATAGCCTCCACTCAATTATCTCTCAGGGTGTGAGCGATAGGATATACTATTGCCATTCGGCATCGTCATCCTTTATTTAATTTTGTCTTACCAACTCCGGCTTGCAGTTTCAAAAGATAATCATAAGAAAAGGAAAATTACTATGCTTTTATCCGTTTTCATCATTTGATCTTTTACTGAACTGTCGGCCATGGTGGATCTGTGTTCAACATGTAAATGTAGGCCTTTAGCTGCATCACATTGCCCAGGCTGCCGGCCATTTGTCTGCTTTGCGTCAGGCCAGCTGTGCACGTGTGTGGATACGAGCAGTGGTGGAAAGTAACTTAGTATATTTACTCAAGTACTGTACTTAACACATTGTGTGCCAAAAACGGTCTGGACCGTTTTTGAGAAGCTGTGCGTTATGTGCCATAAACTGTCCGGACCGTTTTTGGCCCATTTTTTTAAAAATATATTTTTCGCACGTGGGGCGCTCTAACGCAACTTTGGGATCATCCAAGGAGTCTCTAAGAAGGAGAGGCCGGATGTGGATCCATGTCAAAAATGCTTCCGTTCGTCCGCTCCAATGTTAACTCCTTGACTAAAAGCTTAATATCAACTATTTCTTTTTAACGTGGTGGAAGTGAGGCGTTTTCGATCGGCGATCACTCTGCAATGGAGGATTGTGTTAGAAATATTATTGTTCCAGGCGTTAGCCGGGACCCTCCGCCGTCTCGGATGCAACGCATTGTAATAATAATAATAATAATAATGAATTGCATTTTTATGGCGCTTTTCTAAGTACTCAAACTTACTCAAAGCGCTTTACAATGCATTGGAGGCAATGCAGGGTTCAGTGTCTTGCCCAAGGACACTTCGACATGTGGACAGGAGGAGCCGGGATTCGAACTGCATTGTGAGCTTGTAGATCTGCTATTTTCAAAAGATTTTTATACATCCTAATATACAATAGAGAGTCGCGCGCATGCGTGGCTGTCTGTCTGCGTCTCCAAGCTGTTTGTGTGTCTGGGTCTCCAACAAGTTAGGTTTCGCGAGCTACAGGCATGCCTGTGCCTGAGCCTGTGTGGGTGGAGCAAAAGGGTTTCCAGGGGGAGCCGGTTTCGCTTTCGCTATGCTGTCTCTGTCTCCGCTGTGCTGGCCAGGCTAATACATGGAAGCCCCACGCAACACGTAACAGAGTGTTTTCTACATTGCAGTATTGATACTTTTACGATATGGATACGAGACATGTGAGAATACAATCCACTCTTATCCTCAGTCAACCGGCTTTCTTTTCGGGTCTCTTCAAGTTTTTACTTTCCACAAATGACAGGTGTTGAATTTAGCCGTTAAGTTTTTTTGCTTGACTTTCTCCTGCTGGACTACTGTAAACACACCAACTGGCTACTCAGCAACTGAGCTCAATCTACTCCAATCTGTTAACCACTACGTCTCCCATACTTTATGGGCTTTATCAGAGCTAAAAGACAGTTTTACTACTCTTGACATTAACGATGGCATACAATACGTGAAAATGAAATACTGCTGGTGTGTTGTCATGTTATTACAGCAGTGTATTGCACAGCAGTGAGTGGGGCCACGGGAGCAGAATATTTTGTCAAATAAAGCAGGGGGAAAAAAGACCACAAAGGGCTTTCTCTCAACATGAATCCATCCCTCAAACAGCAATCAGTGGATAGGATAGGATGACAGGGACAATTATGAAGACTGTCATTCTGGATCTACATGATAATTGTGTCTTCTTTTAAAACGACCTTGGGAGCTGTCCATGTGTACAGGCCATTAAAAGTTGGGTCTGCCATCCCCACTCATAAAAACTGTTCATCTAAGTCAGGTCACAACAATAACATCAAACCGTATTGGCCATAGTGAGGACATAATCTTTCACTCAGGGCCCAAGGAGAAGAGAGACATAATATCTTTATGTAGAAGATACACAGGGAGCCCATACAGGCTGCGCTTTGGTGAAATGTATCACTGCAGCACATCAGCTGCTTATAAAAATGCATATAGAGCATAGCAGTGGTTCCACAGACAGAAAGCCCATACATTTTTCCCATAGAGAAAATAATATGAATTATTTTAAGCCTGCCAAAATAGGGACACCAGGTTGAAGGTGGTTAAGTTTATCTGTGGGCATTATACATATTTAACCAATGAAAATTATTAAAGGGATTGTAGGCAAGTCAGAGATAAACAAAGAAAAAAACTCCAGCAGTTCGTTTCCCCGACCACCAGGGGGTGACGCAGGGAGGACTTCCATAGAGTTAAGGGGACTTCAAAACGGGCCATGCCGAATATAGGTTGCTTTATTCGGATACAATTCGCCGAACTGCCCGCCCCTGACGGTTCTCTGAATTTTTATTTTTAAATAGGCTCTTTCATGATAAATTGACCACATATATGAAGTTAAACAACTAAATTCAATCCAAACGATTTCTTAAAAGTAAATTCTGTGCCTCAAAAAAGAATATATATATATATTATTGTTTTAACCCATGAAGACCAGGAATATATATATATATATATATATATAAATATTTTTCAATTTTAGGCTTAATGTTGCCTACAATCCCTTTAACAAGAGCTTTGGGACTAAATAACGACATTGGAACACACCTTTTCCTGAAAAAGTAACAGTTTTGGACAAGGTTCCTGCAGCACCCGACAACCCTAACCCTCATGCTTTCACCAATGTTTACAATGACAACAACAACTCTCAACAACAACTCTCTATGTCAGTGATTCTCAAACGTTTTCATGTCAAGGACCCCCACAATGATATGTATTTAATTTGTTCCAGGACCACTAGAAGCAAAGATTTGAATTGAAAAATACAAATGTTTGCTTTAAAAGATTTATATTCAAAGTGGTTAAAATTATTGTGATGCTATATTAACAGATTTTGCTGGGGACCCCCAACAAATGGATTTATGTATAGCTACTTCGTTGTACCACCATATGTCGCTCGTCAAAAACATCTCATTTAAATTTCAACTGAAAAACATGATGCATGATGTCAGCCAACACGCTTCTACAGTATCTGATATGTTCAGACGACAATATGCTCACAGGCATGTTCACGTGTGCTGACGGGACAACAGGTCTTCAGGTCAAGTGCTGGTCTGCATGCTGATTAACCCATTAAAACCGGAAACGCATCTGTGTAACCCCTTCAACCATTATTTTATACTTTGGCTATTCAAAAATACCAGATCTACAAGCTCATAGCGTGGCACCGAGTGCCGTGCTATGAGCTTGTAGATCTGTTATTATTTTATTTTTTTGCAAATCTTTGAATATATCTATTTTTTAAAGCAAACATTTTTATCTCAAATCTTTGCTTCTTGGGGGGGGGCCTGGAACAACATTGAGATGGGGGTCCGTGGCCAAATACATTACATTTTGTAAAAAAAAATTACATTAGTAGAATTCCCAGAAGCAAAGATTTGAGTAAAAGTTTCATGATTTAAAGAAAATAGCAGATCTACAAGCTCATAGCCCTTGTATATCTGCTATTTTTGAATAGCCAAAGTATAAGATAATGGTTAAAGTGGTTAAAATCTAAAATGACTTTCCCGGTCTTCATGGGTTAAAACAATAAATAGCCTTTTCCCAAAACTTGAGCCATCCTGTCATTTGGTTAACACTTTCCAGCACAAAGAGACACGATGTCAGCTTGATGTCTGATGTAAAAGGTCATGACAGCGGAGCCCCCTCCCCCCCCAACCCAACACCCCCGTGACACATTCCACATGAATGCTTACCATGACATCGGTTAGTGTCATGCTAATAACACACATAAATCTGATGAGGCCAGCACCATAGGGTTAGCCTAAAACCAAATTAATAAAAAAACGAATAAAAAAAAAGGATGAATCCGCAATTTATCTGGAAAGATTGCAATTCTGAAGGGTGAGGGGAAACTAATGATTCTTCATTTGCCAATATCGTTGGTGCGATTCAATTGTGAAAGGATATTTCATTGAGTGAATGGCGTGTGGTTTAAAAAAAAAAGGTTAATAATATATTTCCCATGAAATATATGCAATAGTGTTGGGATTGCAACATAATCAACCTAAAATGTTAGGGATGCACTATATTGAAATGTTGGCCAATATCCAATTACCGATAATTTGCATGTGTTACAGTAACAGTGATTCTGGGTGCAGATGCAGAATTAAGCAGTGCATTCTTATTACCTGATTTATTAAATCCTTTTGAAAGCTTCTCCAGAAGAAAAACTGCTTTTTAAAGTGCAGCGCTTCATCATCACAAAAGGCTTTTTCAGCTTCACGTTAAAACCGCTGGCCCGGTCGCTCCAAAACTGTGCACACACACTCTCTGGATGCCAATTCAGAACCTCTGCCCCAAATTTTCACATGGGCCTGTTATAGCGCCACCAGGAGGCCGATTTGTGCAAAACCCATTTACTCCTACAGATTGTATCCAAACGTCATGCAAATCGGTACATAGTATCTCTATAGTCATGTGATCAACACGGATTTGTCTGATTTTCCATATTCTATCCTCATTGGCTAAGGTTGGCTTCCAACGTTTGCAGGATTGGTCCGCTTTCAACAAAATGCCTCACATCATGAACGCAGCTTGCGATTTCCGTGAAATTTCACACGCACATTCCCACTAGGCCGAGGAAGAAATGGCACCCTTTTCACATTGGCCTGTTATAGCGCCACCAGGAGGCCAAAATAACGTACCTGACCTGGCGGAGACCTGTGCTCCGAGGAGCACTTTTTCTAGTTTTCTTCTTTATGTTTTTTTCATAAAAGTTCCAGAGCCATGACATGTACAAATGCTCTTAACAAATCCTCACAGGTGAAGGCACAGGCTGAGGGACCACTTCTTCTAATTAAGTCTGCATGGAAGTATAAATCAGCTTGACATCACACATTAACCACATGAACCCTAGCGTCCCTATTCTGGGCATGTGATAATAGGCGAACGTTCAGCGAAAACGGGCTGACAGGAGAAATTAGCCGATCCACAAGCTCACAACGCACCGCTCACGCCTTGTGAGCCTGTGGATCGACTATTTTAGGCGTAGAGATTTGGTGTAGAGGGGAAAAGGAGGGGACCGAGTATAGATCCCTGGGGGACGCCGGTCAAGGAAGTGCTGTATTATTTTTTAACAGTACAGGGTTTAACCCATTAAGACCTGAGGGCGATTCTACAAATGTCTTCTAAATCCCAACAGCTTTCTAATAAACCTATGTTGCTATATCACTTGTTCTCAATCTTTTTCATGTCAAGGACCCCAAAAATGACATGTATTTGGCCACGGACTCCCATCTCAAAATATTTTGTTCCAGGGACCCCCAGAAGCAAAGATTTAGCTCAAATCTAAACATGACACAGATGCGTTTCTGGTCTTAATGGGTTAAGTGGTTAAGAAGCATGACAGCACTATGGGACAGAAGTGAATGTTTATCACTACATATTGAACAGCAGTGTGGCTGAGAGAAAAAAAACACCTCTTCTGCATTTGTGTCTCCACTGCCAGCATCAACTGTGCAATCGGAATGCACTTTATGCAACGTTTATATTGGGATTGTCTTCACAAAACTAACACAATGCAGTCATTTTTATCATGCTAACATCAGATTATTTTAGGAATATTTGTATTTACACCAGCTGGCAAGCAGCATGGATAGAGTCGGCACTTTGGATGATGTCAACCCCCCGCACAGGGGACCGTGATAGGTCTATATTTCATTTAGACTACCACCCTCATTTACAAACACAGTAAAAAACATGAATTAGCTGGACACCAGACTGACATTGCGGCAGCAATAAATCAGGATGGACCTCTGCAGTCTAGAAAAAGTTAAATACAACAACAATACAGAAACCATTAGAGAACTAGCAATCTCCTTCAGACACATTAACGATAATTAAGTTTTCAAAACATTTCAACCCAGGAATGCAATGATGTCATGCTTCTGCACGCTAGTTATTGATGTTACTGACTTTATTGGAGTTTATGTGAGTGTGTCTAATTCCAAGGCAATCTGATGGGTAATTTTAATGTGTTGTGCTGCCTGTGTGCTGCACAGTATTTTCAGCAGAAATGTTTTGACACATCACACAACACTTTTGTTGTTGTTGAATATACATAGATTCCAGTGGAGCGACGGTATAAGTATAAATCAAGCCTTACACTCAAGATGTACTGGAAGATGATGACCACGCTAACGGCCATGCACACGTTGGCCAGGAACGCCAGCACCGCCATGTTCTTCAGGTCCTTCATGAACACCAGTATGATGAGGAACGGCAGGAAGAAGAGCATGTAGAGACGCAGGTCCAAGTCCCACGGCTCTGTGACGGGAGACACGCTGGACGGTGGAATCGGCACCAAGGTGACATTGGTTGACACGTTGGCCAAGGACATGAGGGAGTCAGCATCCAGTGTCACGTTCCTTTGGTCTCCCTCCACCACCTGGGGGTGACACAATCACACAAAATGAAAAACCCACGTGCACGCCCGACATGATTAATGGTCCTCTTTTAATGAGTGAAACGTCACCGCTCCAAGTTCACCCCATTGACCTTCAACTAGGCACGTGGCCATATCCTCTTAGAACAGACATGGATTACCTGCTCCTCTCTCGGAGACGTCTCTTTAACCCTTTTGATACCGGAACGCATACTGTGTCATTTTAGATTTTTATTTTGCTATAACCATTATTTTATACTTTGGGCTATTCCAAAACAGCATTTTTTTAAACTTATGTTGCTATAATATCAGTGGTTCTCAAAAGATTGTCATGTCAAGGACCACCCAAAATGACCACCCCCCCCCCCCCCCCCCACTCAAAATATTTTGTTCCAGGGACCCCCCCCCCCCCAGAAGCAAAGATTTGAGTTAAAAATGTATACATTTATTCAAAGATTTGCACACATTTTCACGATTTATTTTCTCTGCAATTTTTTTTAAAGCCAAAGAAATCTGAAATGACACAGATGTGTTCCCGGATTGAATGGATTAACCCTCTAGATATGAGGAACAGGGTGGTGGGCCAGTGAAAAGTGGAGGGGTAGCACTGAGAGGCGTGTCAGGGAGAGTGAACAGTGGAGGGGTAGCACTGATAGGGGTGTCAGGGAGAGTGATTGTCCCCGTTGGGCACGCTAAGGGATGGGGTGACATAGAACATGGGGAGAAGATGTGACTCTAGAATTGAATTGAGGAGGGGGCTTAGGGGGGGGGGGCACAGGCAGTGAGCTAAAGCTATAGCAGTGAGGTTGAGAATAGGTCAAGTAGGATGTGTCCTTGTCCCAAGGTCAATTGAAATTACACTATGAGATGCGTTAGTCTAGTGCCATTGTTATTACTTTGGTTGGAGGTACGCATGTGGGAGTACTCTGAGCAAGGTCTTGTCTTTGACAGACATGCAGTATAAGCACAAACTAATCAGAATCTGCTGGAGTTGGTAAATCAACAATAAGCCACACAATACCTTAGACAGCGTAGAATCAGTAGACTGAATCATCCACATTAGGATGGGTAATATATGTTGCTAATAATTATTTATGTAATTGATAATACAACATTATTGATTCTAAAATGTGGGGAAAAAATCCCAAATGAAGAACTTTATTTTGCCTGACAGACCTCTTTAATGAGATTGGTTGGTTGTGGTATTTTGTTCTTGATCAATATATTTCTCCCAATTAACTTTAATAACCTTTGTTTTTGGGTAAGAGAGGGTAGAGAACTCATTCAGATGAATGCCTTGTTTACCAGAATGAGGTATGACAAAACAAAATGTAGTAAAGAAAAAATAAAATACATACTGGTTTAAATAACAACCAGAGACATGCAAAAGAAAATGGCTACATAATGCATACAAACAGTAGAGCCATAGCAGAAATACTAACTGAATGCCATTAAAAAAGGATGGCTGGGACGATAAACAATTTAGAAAAATCAATAAAGTTATCCGTACATATTTTGAGCTTTTGAGTTTTTATCTTTTTAACTGAAACAGTATGCAATAAACAATTAAATATTCAAATACATCTAGGTTCCCATCCTGTAGTTCTCCTTTTTGCCAGAGGGGAGAGACAAAATAATTGTCACAACTAAACACAAATTATCCTTAAAAACAATTAATGTAAATTTCAGTTACAAAATGACTGAATGTTAAATGTTCCAAAAACTACAGCCATCTAAAACTACAATTTGAACAAACATGGATATAACTCGTTGCTGACATGAGGCAAAACCAAACAGCTTGGTTTTTGCTGGAGGTTTCATAGCAAGAAAAGATACTTTGCAGAATGTATATTACAGAATGTAAGTTATTCAACGCACATTTTAATTAATCTTCACCTGCTATATTAAGCCTGATCAAATTCCAATCCAATCGAACAAAATGCTTCACTTCAAAGTAGTTTTAGCAGTTTCAATAACTGACATACTTGAATACACAGGACCCCAATAAAAAAAAGCAATAGTGCATTCTTGGGTTCAATTCTTTTAGCATTGCATTTGTATTAAACAATACCTTCTATGCTTTTTTTATGCAAACTGTTAATAAAGTATTCAATCAATCAATCAACACATGTAGCATTGCAGATAAAGAATACCAGATTTGAAAGTAACAGGTTTTGGGATGAATTAATGACAGTGGAACAGTGAAAGCAGTCCAACAACAACAGTGTAATGTTGTCTGCATCGCAAGAAGCGTCAAGCATATTTTACCTAATTTGGATTGTTTTTTTACTTAACCCATTTCTCCCTTGAAAGCCTATAATGTAAGTTGTCATACCTTTCAATCCGGGAAAGCATCTGTGTCATTTTAGATATCGCTGCCGTCGGGCAGAAACCGCCTATCACCATTTTTGTGTTTTTTCGTAAATTAATGCCCCACTTGATCATACTACACTACAGCATAGAGATGGGTCAGAATAATTGAATATTCGAATAGGTTAGGATTTACAAGGTGTTTTTAACTCTGAGTGCCAAGAACGAGTTATCACAAGTTTAAAAAAATATAACTATATAACTATATATATATATATAACTATATATATATAACTATATATATAACTATATATATATATATATATATATATATATATATATATATATATATATATATATATATATATATATATATATATATATATATATATATATATATATATAATTATTTTTAGGGGGGGGGGAATGTTCAGAACCCAAGATATTGTGATCCGAAGATTTGCTGCTCCATTCACTTCTTGTTTAACTTATTTCTGAAAAAGGCTGTATCTCGGCTCCTGAGCACTTTTTTTTTACTATGTATTTTTGGCCCAGACATGCTATTTTCAAAGGCAGACAATAGATAGATTATAGATAGATAGATAGATAGATAGATATATACTTTATTAATCCCGATGGAATGCTCAACGGCTCCAGTGCAATACATTCATACAGATGTCAATAAAAAGAACATTTAAAAAAACATTACACCAATGGGAATGAATGCAAAAAAAAAAAAAAACTATCAGTTATAAGCAGTTAAAAAAGAACACAGCTAAAACAACTAAATATAGATCAGCTGGTCAACCCCCTCCCCCTCCCTCCTCTCTCCCCTAGTGGATAAAAGAGTTCCTGAATCTGTCCGTGCTACACTGCAGTGATCGGAGCCTATTACTAAAATTGCTCTTCTGTGCATAAAGTGCTGTGTGCAGTGAGTGGCTGGCATCATCCAGAATGGACAATGCCTTGGCCAGGGTCCTCCTCTCTGCCATAGCCACCACTGACTCAAGCTCAGTCCCAGTCCCTATGACCTTGCCGGCCCGCCTAATCAGTTTGTCCAGTCTGACTGTATCTCTCTGTCTGGCATTACCTCCCCAACACACCACAGCGTAGAAGACGACGCTGGAAACCACTGACTGGTAGAACATCTGCAGGAGCTTCCTGCAGATGTTAAAATACAGCCTGCTCTGACCCTTCTTGTAGAGACTGTTCGTGTTTGCTGACCAGTCCAGTTTATGATCAAGCTGCACTCCCAGGAACTTATAGGACTCGACCACCTCAGCCTTCACCCCCCCCCCCCCCCCGATGGAAACTGGCTGTGGGGTGGGGCGGGTTCTCCTAAAGTCAATCACGATCTCCTTGGTCTTGGAGACGTTTAGCTGTAGCTTGTTCAGCTGGCTCCAGCCCACAAAGTCCTCTATCACTTTCCTGTACTCCCCCTCCTCTCCCCCCTTGATACACCCGACAATGGCTGTGTCGTCGGAGAACTTCTGCAGGTGGCACATCTCCGAGCAGTGTCTGAACTCTGCTGTGTACAGGGTAAAGAGATGGGGGGCCAGCACAGTCCCCTGTGGGACTCCTGTGCTGCAGATCATAGTGTCGGATGTACAGTCTCTCAACCTGACATATTGTGGTCTGTCGGTGAGGTAGTCCATGATCCAGGACACAAGTTGTGGGTCAACATGCATGCTGGTCAGTTTGTCACGTAGTAGGGGGGGCTGTATGGTGTTAAAGGCGTTTGAGAAATCGAAAAATAGTATCCTCACCGCACCACTTTCCCTGTCCAGGTATGTGGAGGCCCGATGGAGTAGGTAGAGAATGCCGTCCTCCACCCCCACCCTCTCCCGATATGAAAAATTGCATCCTGGGCATGTTGCACCTGGGGTCTGATAAAGTGGAGAATCAGCCTCTCCGGAGTCTTCATCAGGTGAGAGGTCAGCGCTACAGGTCTGAAGTCATTCAGTTCACCATGGCGCCCCTTCTTAGGCACCGGAACGATGCATGATGTTTTCCACAGTGTGGGAACCTTCCCCAGCCTCAGGCTCATGTTGAAGATGTGCTGAAGAGGGTCTCCAAGCTCAGTGGCGCAGGCCTTCAGTAGCATTGGACACACCTTGTCGGGGCCAGCCGCTTTCCTGGGACGGATTCTCGGCAGCTCTCCTCTGACCTGGTCTGCTGTGATGAGACGGGGTGAACAGTCCATGTTCAGTTTCGGGGGAGAGGGGGGGAGGAGGGGGTGTGGAATTGGGGACTTGATGGGGGGCGGGAGGGACAGGACGGGGGGACAACCCCGGAGTCAAACCGGTTAAAGAAGGTGTTAAATTAATTTGCCCTCTCTCTGCTCCCCTCCACTGCACCCCCATTCCCCTGTTTGAGGTCTGTGATGGTCTTCATGCCTTTCCACACTTCCCTCATGTTGTTCTCCCTCAGCTTCCTCTCCACCTTCCTCCTGTAGATGTCCTTGGCCTTCTTGATACAGTGCCTAAGCTCCTGCTGTGCGCACTTCATCTCCTCCTGGTCTTTGTTCTTAAAACCCCTCTTTTTCCTGTTCAGAACAGCCTTCACCTCACTGGTTACCCAGGGCTTGTTGTTGGCGAAGCAGCGCACTGTCCTGACCGGAACCACCACATCCAGGCAAAGGTTCATGTAGCCCGTCAGATAGTGTGTTAAGCCCTCAATGTCCTCACTACAGTATGTGGACCCTGCAGTACACTCCATTCAGTGGACTCAAAGCAGTCTCTGAGGGACTCCTCCGCTTCTGGGGTCCACTTCCTGAAGGACCGTGTTTTGACGGGCTGCCTTTGAACTAGTGGAATGTACTGAGGCTGTAGATAGACCATGTTGTGGTCGGACTTACCCAGTTGGGCGAGGGGGGTGGCCGTGTATGCCTCTTTGACATTAGCATACAGCAGATCAATAGTCAGTTTTTTCCTGGTTGGACAATCCACAAAATGATGGAAGGCACTGAGTGTTGAGTCCAGGGTCACGTGATTAAAGTCTCCCGATATGACGATAAAGGAATCTGGGTGCTGTGTCTGTAGCCTAGTAACGGTTGAGTGTAGCGTCTCACACGCTGACCCTGCGTCAGCCCTCGGGTGGATGTAAACACAGACGGCAATA
Source organism: Gymnoscopelus microlampas (assembly GCF_963454915.1). NCBI lineage: Eukaryota > Metazoa > Chordata > Actinopteri > Myctophiformes > Myctophidae > Gymnoscopelus > Gymnoscopelus microlampas. The sequence goes on from NC_139945.1 coordinate 31,304,217, forward strand.
ACGTGTGATATTTCCCTAGGAATATAGTAGGGTCTTACGGTGCGTTTTAACAGCGGGCAACTCTGGGCGATGCCGGGCGATATCGCCCAAAAAGATAAAGAAAATCCATCTTTCATCGCCCCCCCGCCCACTTCGCCCGATCGCCGGCTCTCATAGACTTTCATTATATTTTGGGCAATGTTTCCCGAGAGTTGCCCGCTGTTAAAACGCAGGGTTAGGCTAACAGCTAACAGCTCTATATCGCTGGAGCAGATGATCTCCTTCACAGTCACATGGCCCGGGTTACACCATCTGTTATTAACGTACAGTATAAGACCCCCACCTCTTCTGACACACTTTGGTGTCTCTGTCCGCCCTCACGAGACTGAATCCCTGTAGCTCCGCAGCGGTGTCTGGTTTGCGGCTAGTTAGCCATGTTTCCGTCAGTATGATCAGGCTGCTTTCACGGTATATCCTCTGCGTCTTGACCAGCCCTCGTAATTCGTCCATTTTCATACTAGTCAGCACATTCACATTTCCCATTAACACCGAGGGAATGGATGGCTTATACTGCCGCCGCTTGTTGTTTGTTAGCCCGGTATTCACCTTGGCACCGGCTCTACACCCCCGGTAATTTCCTCCTCAATTCCCCGGGGATTGGGTGGCGGGTGCCGGCGTGTCCCGTTTTCCTGAACGCGAGCAGATCACCTCTCGAATAAACGAGGTTACTGCCGCTACGATATACAATGTTCTTATCCATAGGATATATAAAGAGCCAAGGAAACAAAAAGTACCCTTATAGGAAAAGAAAAGGCTCACAAAAGACACTCAAACAAGAAAACACTCAGAGCAGATGAAACGGCAGCCTGCTCACAGGCGCTCACTAGGCAGTCACACTAGGCAGGATGGAGAGGAGGATGTCAACGAGGTCGCGATGACCCAATCTGGGAACCCATCGCCAAATGAAAAGGAAAAACAGCACCTTCTGCTGTTTTTTACTATCTCGCTTGGCTCTGGGAGGAAGTCGACGTAGCACACGTACGCAAGGAAACCGGGGTTTTGGTCTGCCTTCAGCCTTTCACTTCCGGTGGTGCGACTATGTTTTCATTCCCACTAACAATATTTCTACACGGAACACTAACACCACTTCTCCCAGAGAACATGGATCGTTTTGGTTATAAGCCCACTTGTTTCTATGATGAAAGAGCAAGTTAAAATGTGAATATCTTTCCGTGGTTTTGTCTGCTCCGAGGACACTATTGTTAAATTAGTTTCGGTTTGTTTCTAGTGGGGAAGGATCAGTACACACGTAAATCCCGCCCTCTACATTTGATTGGGTAAAGCGCGGCCTGCTTCCTGATCTGAAGGCACGCCTACTTGTAGGCCAGTGCGTATGCGATATGACGAACCCCCCCGACAGATTCAAGCGGAGAGCAGAATCTGTTCTTGAGAGATTAGCGATGACCTGAATCACAGTTAATGATAATTAGCAATACATGTAAACGTGTTCCCAGCCTTATCCATTCGTCGTTTTTTCGTCGGCAAGGAGTGCAGAAATATTTGAACACAGGTGTAGGTGAACGAGGTGGCATTTTCTTGATCTTAAGTCTTTGGTTTACATTGACTGCTCCATTAAACAGGTTAGTGAGTCACCAAACTGTCTTCCACGGTGCTTTTCAGATTCCTAATCTGAAAGCAGCAACTGGGGGCAGCTGCTGACTCTCTCTCTCTCTTGCCCCGCATCAGGGAAGAAAATTTTCAGGAGTGAGCATATTAACTGATGTGCATTGGCCCCTTATTGGAAGATAAGCCAACTCCTCCACTAAAGAGGAGGAGAAAAAACACCTTTCTTTTGCCAGAGAAATAACAATTACAAAACGTTTCATAATGAATATTAATCACTGTTCCAGAAGGGAAAAGACTCAAAATGATCATCTACCAAATGATCCAATAACATAGCTCATTAATAAGATTTGACTTCTGGGACTCAGAGTCCGTGCATGGGTCGACTGTTTGGGCGACTTACTGCATCTTAGACCTCTTTATTGATTGACAGCTGCGCACATTAGCACACTGCTCGGCTATTTCTGAAAAGACCCCATGCCTTCATTTGCATGTAAAAGTGATTCAATGACCGCCCCAACCCCAGACTCCACATTTGCCGAGCAAATATAATCTGCTGTCCTTGCACGTAGTAAAGTGAATACCAGCTGTGTTTACACATGTTAAGCTTGTTTTCTTGTTTAAATGACAGGAGATAAATAATGCAAAAAATCTCATGGCATGGGGGTGGTGATTGGAATTGTCACATGGTGGAAGTAAGTACAGAGCTTTCTGCTGTGTGCCAGCTCCCTGAGCAGCCATGTCGCTATACGTCAGGGGGATCAAAACATCCCTGTGATCCGTTAAGGCACCTCCAGACAAGTTCTATTAACCCGTTAAGACCGGGAACGCATCCGTGTCATTTTTAGATTTCTTTGGCTATTCAAAAATAGCAGATATACAGTACAAGCTCATAGTGCAGCGCGGAGTGCCGCGCTATGAGCTTGTAGATCTGCTATTAGATCTGCTATTAGAACATTTGTGCAAATCTTTGAATATATATATATATATATATGTTTTAAAGGCAACATTTTTGAGAACCACTGATATTATAGCAACATCAAGTTTTTTCAAAAAGCTGTTAGGATTTAGAAGTCATTTGTAGAATCTCCAGAAGCAAAGGTTTGAGTTGAAATGTTCGCTTTGAAAAAAATATATTCAAAGATTTGCACACATTTTCAAGATTTTTCAAAGAAATAGCAGATCTACAAGCTCATAGCGCGGCACTCGGTGCCACGCTATGAGCTTGTATATCTGCTATTCTTAGAACATTTGTGCAAATCTTTGAATATATATATATACAGTATATGTTTTAAAGGCAACATTTGTTATTCCGATCTGAGCTTCTGGGGGTTCCTGGAACAACATATTTTGAGATGGGGGTCCGCGGCCAAACACATATCATTTTGGGGGTCCTTGACATGAAAAAAGTTGGAGAACCACTGATATTATAATATCAAGTTTTTTTAAAAAGCTGTTAGGATTTAGAAGTCATTTGTAGAATCTCCAGAAGCAAAGATTTGAGTTGAAATGTTCGCTTTGAAAAATATATATTCAAAGATTTGCACACATTTTCAAGATAAAAAAAAAAAAAAAGCAGATCTACAAGCTCATAGCGCGGCACTCGGTGTCGCGCTATGAGCTTGTAGATCTGCTATTTTTTTTGTAATAGCCAAAGAAAATCTTAACATGACATGGATGCATTCCCGGTCTTAATGGGTTAAATAATGCACACTGATATATATATAATCCCATAAGGAGGATTACGCCACCATGTCTCTCGTAAGAGCGCCCACGGACATGATGGGCATAAGCAGCTACAACATGTCATATTGCACGGCTGTACCAGCAAGACATGGTATTTGTCTACCTCCAATAAGACACCATCAAGGTCACACCTGTGCTATTATCATGGGTAAGAGACACTGGCAGAGGGCACTGCACTGACCAAGACTCTGACTCCCTCTGACGGTGTGAGTAGGGAAATACATGTAATCCATTGAACTCAAAGCGCTGGTGTCCACCAGTGGTGGAAGAAGTACTCACATTTTGTACTTAAGTAAAAGTAGCAATACCAGAATGTAGAAATACTTTGTTGCAAGTGAAAGTACCGGTATTCGAAATTTACGTGAGTAAAAGTACAAAAGTATTGCCGTCAAAATATACTTAAGTACTAAAAGTAAAAGCACTCATTATGCACAACGTCCCATTTCACAGGTTATCATTATGTATAAAATCCTTTGAAAATAGCAGATCTACAAGCTCAAAATTGTACTTAAGTACAGTACTTGAGTACATGCACTTAGTTACCGTACTTTCAACCACTGGTGTCAACAGCACAGATACACAAAGCTGCATGGGTAATCAAACCACCGTGTACACTATGGCAGAAAATGTAATCTGGCACAAACAGGGCCTATAAATTGCGTCATGATCATTCTAAGGAATCCAGGGGGAACAGGTGTGGATTGTACGACCTACGGTTCAAGTTATTGGCCAAAACGTGAAGTGGGCTGTTGTACCGCCACCGGAGGAGATTTGAGAAAACAAAAAACTTTAGAAGCCAATCATAGCCAATTGGAATGGAATATGAGAAATGTGACAGATACGTCTTGATCACATGACTACAGAGATAATATATACCGATTTGCATGAGGTTTGGACAAAATCTGTAGGAGTAGTAACAAAAATGTATTTTGCAAAAATCTGTCTCATGGTGGCGCTATAACTGGCCAATAATGAGGTCCTTTCCAACATGGAATCCATAACATTGCGGGAAAAGAACTAGCCGGCTAAAGTTTTTTGGCTAAAGTTCTCCTCAGAATAGGGATGCTGCTAGGGTTCAAGTAGTTAATGTAACCCCCCCCCCCCTGTAGTAACTCTGAGGACCCCCTAGGGGTCCCGGACCCCTCGTGGAAGACCCCTGGTAAAAAGCATGTGAGACAAGGCATTTGGGGACAAAATAAATATGTATTTGGGACACGCAGAAATCATCCCCAGGATGAAGAGGATTTATTGTATTTTTCACTTAGAAAATGTCGCCTGTCAGTGCCTGAAAAAAGTCCCTGGCTAATGGTGCGTGTCTTGTCTATGTAAAACCAGGAAATGCCAAGTCGTGAAAGGTCGGCCCTGGAGCAACCATGGGGCCCCCGAGCAAGCATGAAATGAAAAATAATAGTAATAGTAATTAAAATCAAACATTTAAATGTAATTTATTTAAATAAAATAATCTATAATTGAAATTTTCGCACAAAATGTTCGTGTGTGTGTGTGTGTGTGTGTGTGTGTGTGTGTGTGTGTGTGTGTGTGTTGGGGGAGGGTCAAATTCTGTTTAGGGCCTCAAGCTGGCCTTGAAGCTCAGTATCATTGTTTGTTTTAAAACCTGACATTGATAAGAACATTTGCTCAGCTTTTGACAAATAAACGCTTCAGTGCGTGCCATGACTGCAAATAATTAGAATGTAAACCAACAAAGCCTAAATCTACACACCCCTGGCTAGGCTTTTGCTCATGTATGGCCATGGTACCTGTTATGAATTATGATTATGATAATGGGACTGACCTTTATCTGATTGATCCATGTGTTGAATGATCACTCTCATCTGCGTAAGCACATACTGATACACTTGTCGCCATGACAATCAACTACCTTATCAGGTAGACTGAAGTCTGTGGTCAATGATACGTGATGCATGTTCAATGCATATTCTATGACACCAGGCTTAGTTAGAAGGAGACTCTTAAAGCAGTGGTTCTCAACCAGTGGTTCGGGGACCACCAGTGGTCCTTGAGGGGGTTCCAGAGGGTCCCCAGCAAAAGGTGTTAATGCATTTTCACCCCTTTATCCATATGGTATATGCTGGCTATTCAAAAATAGCAGATATACAAGCTCGCACAATCTTGAAAGTGTTTCAATAATTTTCTTCTCTTCTGGTGGTCTCTGACACAAAACATTTTCAGATGGGGGTCCGTGGCCAAATGTATATCAATTTAGGGGTCCTTGGCATGAAAAAGGTTGAAAACTACTGTCTTAAATGGTTGGTAGCATTTTCAAACCAGAAGTCAGACTTCCTTGGGACTGTCTGCTACGTGAATACCATTGCAGATGCATGAATATGAATTGCTGCTGTGAACTGAACATGGCACTCTCCTTTACATGTCTATCTACAGTACACTCCAATATAAGAGAATAAAGAACTAATACAATGCTGAAAAGGGTGGGATGAGGGACTGCGAGCCTTCCTTTTCATGTCTTAAAGACCGAGAGCCCAACAAAAGTGTCAGCATTACTTCAATCTACAAATCTTTTGATTAGCTTCTCTGTGAAAAGTCATGCCTATTAAGTGCAGTCACATTTGCGATTGATTTAACATTTCAGTCACTGTCTTTATCTATCCATGTCCAAGGAGCGGCTCACTATCTGATAGAGATAGCGAGAGAGAGAGAGAGAGAGAGAGAGAGAGAGAGAGAGAGAGAGAGAGAGAGAGAGAGAGAGAGAGAGAGAGAGAGAGAGAGAGAGAGAGAGAGAGAGAGAGAGAGAGAGAGAGAGAGAGAGAGAGAGAGAGAGAGAGAGAGAGAGAGAGAGAATTTACAAGATGTAGGAGGGGAAAAAAAGGTTCCTTACTCTGAGGGGAATGTGTAACAGTGAGGGTGCCTCTGTGTTGTGTTACTAGTGAAGTTGCCAATATAAAGCACTTCAACATCTTCAAGAGATAGTGGTGCAACATTGCAGCCAAGCTTGTTTTGTGTGACAGATGACTTAAAATGAAATGGATTTTATTGTTCACTTTCCTCTGTCAGTTTTCTATAAACCTCACTTACAGCCAATTAGGACTCCAGTTTTGTGAATCTGCCTGTCACTGACAACACTTCACAGTGGACTCAGGGCTGAGTGAAGTGAGAAGACGCCATCTATCAGACTCTGGGTGAAACATTGTTCTTTTGCTTTTAAATGATGAAAGGACCACAAGACAGTGGCTCTAGAAATGTTTCTGAGCATCAAGGAATGCCAATGCTCCTTATGTTACAGTACCACTAGAGGAAGGTGCCATAGCAGAGACAAATAAGTATTTTGTTTTGCCTGCTAAGAGTTAGCTGATTCTGATTGGATTAACCACAATGTAAAAAAAGACAACACATCGCGATGTATTGCGAGCTTGCAGATTGGCTACATAAAAAAAAAAAAAGGTGAAAGTTGTTAACAATAGGGCACGTGTCCTGGGTGCGTGAGCACATACCAATAAGCCATTTGTGGTAAAGTGATTGTTCAGAGACACAATGTACCTGTTTGATGTTCTCTGCCAGGAATACAAAGTATGCACTGCAGAAGCCCAGCTGTGTCAACACTAGGAAGAAGTTGACAAGGTGCCTGCAGGGGACAGAGACAACATGTTACTCTATGTTCGCTCTATAAATAAACCATATTGCCATGTATTATTATTATGTCCAATTTAAATACTGTATGTACTCCGATTATGGTCAGAAAGACAAAGGCCTCAATAACAGGCCAGCAAGGGTCCATATGGCTCCAGATACTGCGCCCCCCAATGGGAATTGTTAAGACTTTATCACCACCTTCTGATTGATGACCAGTTTCTTTATCAAGTCACTTAGGTAACAGGCTTATTAGTGTTAAGTTACTTTCATTTCTTAATCTCTCAAGTACATCACATTATACAGTAACCCGCAAACAGCATTATATAGTAACCCACAAACAACATGTAGTACATGTGCATTTACATGTACACTATACTACATATCTTTAAGAAAGCACTTCATATATCGGAGGGGAAAAAAGGCTGTGTTAAATGCAGTAAGCATTAAGCCTTTGGATGTTCTGTGTTCAAATCGTAACAGTACTTAGTTCAATGTACCACTATGCAGCAGAGGTGACTTATTGTATTGTATTGAGATTTCCCAATACCGTATCATTGAGTATCTGTGATGTCATGAGTCGGACTGTGCCATGAACCCTTAACCCATTCAAACCGGGAAAGCATCTGTGTCATTTTAGATTCTATGGCTTTTAAAAAAATAGCAGATCAACAAGCTCATAGCGCGGCATCGAGTGCCACGCTACGAGCTTGTAGATCTGCTATCTTTGGAAAATCGTGAAAATGTGTGCGTGAAAATGTGTGAATATGCATTTTTTTCAAGCAAACATTTTAACTCAAATCTTTGCTTCTGGGGGGTCTATAAATGTCTTCTAAATCAAAACAGTTTTTTGGAGAAGAAAAAAAAAGTTGCTATATCAGTGGTTCTTTATTATCTGCTATTATTGAGTAGCCAAAGAAATCTTAAAATGACACATATGCGTTCCCGGTCTTAGGGGCTTAAAAGGTATGACCAGTTTCTGCACAGACATGATGCAGTGAGACATGGAAGCAGCGGGACAGACACTGTGACATGCAGTACAGGAACGCAGCAGAGTCATACACCTGTGGCGTGACAGCGAGTGGATGAGCCAAAGCTGCAGCTTGGTCCTGGTTTGGTTCTGTTTCTTGTGTCTCTTTTTGTTCTTGTCTTTGTGCTGTTGTTTATTGTGTTGTCTTGTATGTGAGAGGAAGCACCAAGACAATTTCCTATCAAACTTGTTTTGAAATGGCAAATAAATACTTGAACTTGAACTTGATTATCTAGGAATACTTGCTGGACACACATAGACAATGTTAAGGACCCTTTACCCCCTAACCACATCAGTTTAGGTTAGTTTAGTGCAGTGATTGGCCTCGAGGCAATTGCAAGTGGGCCCCAAAATAATTGGTAAAACAAGATTTCAATGACAATAAGATTGTGTTTTCATTGTGATACCGATAAATAGGAACTTAAAGTATACTAAGTTAATAATAATAATGTATTATATATTTATAGAGCCCTTTACATTGACAACTAATTTGTTTGCAACAAACAACACATCTTAAAAGGAGTTCACCCAAAAAAATACTTATTTTCTATCAATTACACACCCCATGAAGCCTTGATTTCATGGATTTATTTTTGTTTTTGTGGCATTCCTAAGACAATAATTTGATGACCGTGTGTATTTCCGTGTGTGGGTAGGAGACACACATAATCTACTTTGTGTCTCCTACATTAGCCGGTAGGAGACGGGAATCAAATTACTAGTTTAGAAATGCGACGAAAACAAAAAAGAATCCATGGATTCAAGGCTTCATAGGGTGTGCAATTGATAGAAAATTAGTCATTTTTTGGGTGAACTCCTCCTTTAAAAAAAAGGTCTAAGGATAAAAAAAGGAGAGAAAAAAAACACCTGTGGCGTGCCAGTGAGTAGATTTTCTAGGAATACTCGCTGGGCACACACGGTCAATGTTAAGGACCCTTTCCCTCCTAGCCATATCAGTTTAGGTTAGTTTAGTCTTCATCAATCTGCACGCACGAACCAGAGCAAACAAAGACCGGAGCTGTTTGAGAGTGGAAGGAGAGGATGCCAAAAGCAGAATGACATCCTGGCAGCAGAACAGTGAAGCAGCAAAGCCATGCCAAGCTGATAAAGTACTCAAATGCTTTATCTGTGTCTGGAAATGCCAAGCTGCTATATCAGTGTACCACCGTAATGCTAGAGTAGGGCTGATACGACGTAGCATAAGTTTCATGTCAATTCATAAATGCCACAATCAAACGAGAGCCATAAATAAAACAGAATTAAACCTGGGTTATGGAATGGCATGTAACACTGGATTTCAGATATGTGATCAAAGTGACATGTATACAGTGCACAGAGTATCCTAATAAGTAATTAGTCATGTATTGTATTTGCCATACCTGCCAAAGTTGGCGGTTTTTCTGAGGAACTGATAGGAGCTGTGCTCCATGCCGAAGGCAACGGTGTCACTGTAGCTCATGGCAGGCCGCTTCAACCTAGGAAAAGATCAGAGAGGACGCAGGAAATGGTACAATTAAGAATTACACCAGCAAATCATCAACTATGGAAATTATGAAAGAGAGAGATATGAAAAGGTTGATATTTGGTAAATGGACTGCATTTAAATGGCACCTCTCTCCAAAGCGATTTACAATGTATTTCACTTTCACCCATTCACACCTACTGTTCACACACCGATGGCCGGAGGAGCAGTTAGAGTTCAGAGTCTTGCTCTAGGACGGTGGTTTTCAACCCTGTTCATATCAAGGTCCAATATGTATTCACCATTTGAGCCACGGACCACCATTTGATGAGATTTAGCCTCATCTAATCTCTCAAGAACAGATTCTGCTCTCCGCTTGAATCTGCCGGGGGGGTTCGTCATAACGTGTACGCACTGGCCTACAAGTGGGCGTGCCTTCAGATCAGGAAGCAGGCCACTTCCCACTGAAAACAAACCGAAACTCATTTAACAATAGCGTCCTCGGAGCAGACAAAACCACGGAAAGATATTCACATTTTAACTTGCTCTTTCATCATAGAAACAAGTGGGCTTATAACCAAACCAAACGATCCATGTTCTCTGGGAGAAGTGGTGTTACTGTTCCGTGTAGAAATATTGTTAAAAATACTGTCAAAAATAAAAATTCTTCTACATTCTCTAATTGTGTAGACTTCTTGTAAATTAAGTAATGCAGGTGTTTAACAATAATTTTACTCTTGAAAGTGTAAAATGAAACCAAAATGGACCCGTAAGGGTCCATTTGGTTTCATTTTACACTCTCAAGAGTTAAAGATCTATAATGGTCCACTTGGTTACCAACTCTCCATCATTTAGCTGGGGACCACCTGGAACCCCGTCAAGGACCACTGGTGGTCCCCGGACCACTGGTTGAGAACCACTGCGTCTAGGACACTTCAACACGTAGCCAGGAGGAGCTGAGGATCGAACTGGGAACCAACAATACAATGCAAACAAGCAATGTTTCGTTATGTTGTGAGATAGAACCCATTTTATCAATATGTTAGATAAATGTCTTAACTCCTTTAGGTGAAAAGACTCCCCGGATGGACTCCTGCTGACTGCTTTTCATCGAGCTACTATTCACCACAGTTTGCAATATCATTTAGATCAGTCTGCTGTCTTTGTTTGCACCAAAACAGCCCACAGTAAACACAGTCATTATTAGGCCTACATATAGACCTGAATCCGTCCATGTTATTAACCTCCTCTGCATCTCATAAACATTCTAGACCTTGATCAGATTCTACAGTATGACTCAGCGATCACACAATCAGCTGATAACAGGTATTATTGAAAGGTAATTGCTGGGCATTGTGTCATGTACGCAAACCCGACAACCACTGGAGTCACAGTACTCGACGGAGCTATCCTGACTCTGGTAGATTTTTCAAAGTAGCGCAAATGCTTGATTGTATGACAAAAATGTAAAAGCACAACACATTCATTCTCTTCTGGTTCTCTAGTAGGCTACAATGCAGCATTTTGAGATTTACTTTAAAATAAATGAAAAGTGCACAACAAATAAAAGTGTATTATTATTACAACATGGGGTCTCTCAAATGGTTTCATGGCAACACATCAAAAAGATTTTGAAATAGAAATATCATGTATGTGAATTAGACATTTTGGCCTACGGGTGGCACTAGAAGAAAGATCATGGGGTCACACAAATCAGTAGGGTTCATTCTCCAGGATGACAGTGGACATCAAATTCCACGGCAATCCAATCAGTAGGTTTTGAGATATGTCGTCTGGGACCAGAATGTTGGACAGATAAACTGACAAACCCATCCTTAAGAACCTCGTCGCTAGCGTGACAAAAAAACAGCATTGCATACAGCATGCCATCTAAGAACATTGGGATGAATTTATCATATGTTAATGGCAGGGCATGTATGCAAAACAAACTAAATGAAAAAAAGCAAAGGATGCAGCTGCCTCAATGAGAGTCAAGCCATGAAATATTCATCGCATAGTGTTTAGGTGAGATTAGAAATCATTGGGATGTGAAAATGTAAACGAAAGGACTAAACTGATTGTTCCTCCTGCCCAATTCGCTCAGACATTCTCACAAATACATGCAGCACACATGCACATTCAGCAACTCAACGAATATAAGCATGTGCGCGCACACACACGCGTTTTCTCACAGTTGCTTGTGTGGCCCATCTGAACAGGCAGGGTATTAAATCACAATTAGGATGCAAATGTGATACAGACAAACGTGGTGTGTTATCTGCTCTTGGCACTAGCACGCTAAACAGGCTCAGGATGGATTTGGACACAATAAACAAATAGTAAAGAGGGGGGAAACGGGAAAGAATGAAAATGCATTCAGCCTCGCTCTCTCAATAGCGCTTTCAGTCTTTCTCTGACTATATATTTGAAGACTGGTAGGGGAATTTGTGTGGGTTTGATTACACGCTGCCGGGAGAATGTGCACAAAAGACGTGCATGAAGAGATGAGTGGTTTCGGAGGAAGTGATGCCGAGGCACTTGTCAGATGAGTTATGGATTGGGCCGACTTCCTGCTGTGTTTGTTTACACTGCAGTGACGTGCAGTACATACAGTGTAGAGCACCGAAGTCTGACGTTTTTACACATCCTAGGTTTGTCTACCTGGTTCGCGGTTTTCCACCCCCATTCTGAATCCCCATAGACATATTTAATATCGCGTCAAATAAGAACTGTGTTCCAAAAATAAACAAATTACCCTGGCGGTTTTACCGGTACTCTTATGGATATGAAGCATCAACTGACGGTGAGAAAACGCTAATATTACTTCCGCCGAATTAGTTACATTTTCGCCAGAAACAGACTGTATCAAATATAACTGACTGACTCTCATAAACGATACAGAACCTCCTCCCTGACAATATCGCCGAGACAGTTTGTTTATTTTTCGACCACAATTATATTAGACGATTATATGAGACGATTCTATGATGACCCAATGTTATTCTCCATAGAGAAATTACTTTACGAACCAGGGGATGAACGAGTGACGTCAGGACTTCTGTACTCTATAGTACGTGGCCCTTAACCCATTCAATCCGCATCTGTGTCATTTTAGATTTCTTTGGCTAAAAATCTTGAACATTTTTGCAAATCTTTGAATATATATATTTTTTAAAGCGAACATTTGTAACTCAAATATTTGCTTCTGGGGGGGGGGGGGGGGGGGGCCCATCTCAAAAAACATTTTGAGATGGGGTTCCGGGGCCAAATACATATCTATTACATTTATTTAATAGATATGTATACATTTATTTTCTAAATCCTAACAGTGTGTTGCTATATCAGTGGTGCTCCAACTTTTCCATGTCAAGGACCCCCTAAATAAAATGCATTTGGCCACGGACCCCCATCTCAAAATATGTTCCAGGGACCCCCAGAAGCACAGATCGGAGTAAAAACAATTTGCTTTAAAACAACAACACACAGATGCGTTCCTGGTCTGGATGAATTAACAACAGTGTTTTTCTTTTACATCTCAAGTCACAGGAATCCATCATTATTCAGCCGCGCTATGAGCTTGTAGATCTGCTATTTTTGAAAAATCTTTAAAAATTGAGCAAATCTTTGAAACATTTTTTAACTCAAATCTTTGCTTCTGAGGGTCCCTGGAACAAAATATTTTGAGATGAGGGCCGGCGGCCACATACACATCATTCTGGGGGTGAAAAGTTTGAGCACCACCGATATAAACTGCTCAAAAAAAGTTTGGAAACTTAACTTCGGTCAATTATATCTCCCCTTTAATAATACCAATTGGTATTGTGTTTTATATAATTTTTATCATTGATTAGTCACCTTTACAACGAGGTACAGCTTGTAAGGATCGTGCATTTGTGGAATGAGCAACACAGCTAAACGTGTGGGTAGCGCCTCCAAAAAATGTGCCAAAATCACCCAATATGCTTCTGTTGGTAATCACTCTTGTTTTGAGCAACCTGTCAGCACACACCTGCTGAGAGGTGTGTGCCAGTAGTCACAGGTGTGTGACTGCCTCACAGGTGAGTGACTGGCACCTGAACATGGGTTCTGCAACTTTGTTGAGTTTGTACTCCAAGCAGCAACACTGCCCCCATGGAAAGATGCCACGTTTGTCCCTTCAGGATAAGGCCCGTGCAATAGGGCAAGTGAAGCTGGTGTTCCGTTATGCAGAGTGACAGCATTATTTGGTGTTAGCCCTGGTACCATTTCCAAACTTAGGACCAAGTTCTGTGAGACAGGTGAAGTCAACAAGGAAGACAACATCCCAAGACCCCTTGCTTCACTGAGGAACCATAGATTTACAGGCAAGATTTGCACAACGGTACCAAAGACAGATGTCAAAGTTGCAGGGTCCATGCTCAGGTGCCAGTCACACACCTGTGACGGGCACACACCTGCCTGCAAATGGTACCAGGGCTGACAACAGGGCTGACATCAAATAATGCGTAATCTGCGTAACGGAACACCAGCTTCACTTGCCCTATTGCACGGGCCTTATCCTGAAGGGATAAACGTGGCAGTCCATGGGGGCAGTGTTACTGCTTGGAGCATACATAAACTCAACAAAGTTGCAGAACCCATGTTCAGGTGCCAGTCACTCACCTGTGACTACTGGCACACACCTGTGACTACTGGCACACACCTCTCAGCAGGTGTGTGCTGGCAGGTTGCTCAAAACATGAGCGATTACCAACAGAAGCATATTGGGTGATTTTGGCATTTTTTTTGGAGGCGCTACCCACACGTTTAGCTGTGTTGCTCATTCCAAGAATGCACGATCCTTACAAGCTGTACCTCGTTGTAAAGGTGACTAATCAACGATAAAAATGATATAAAACACAATACCAATTGGTATTATTAAAGGGGAGATATAATTGACTGAAGTTAAGTTTCCGAACTTTTTTTGAGCAGTTTTAGAAACATAGAGTTTTTTCAAGAAACTGTTAGGATTTAGAAGACATTTGCAGAATCGGCCACAGGTCTTAATGGGTTAATCAGTGGGAAATTAAAACTATTATCAACTTTTATATTATTATCAACTCTCCAAGGAACCATCACCTTATCGTGGTGGAAAGGTTTGTGTGACCCAATGAACCCGGGAGCTATGTTGTCTGGAGCCTAGTGCTCCTGGTCGGGTCTCCCATGGCAAAGTGGTCACGGGGGAGGGGCCGGACAAAGAATGGTTCATAAGGATGATACTCGAAGCAGAAAATGTGTGACCCGGCCCGGGGGAAGCCCGGGGCCCTCCTCTGGAGCCAGGCCTGGACGTAGGGCTAGGGCTAACCACAGGGAGATTGAACAGGAATCGCTGAGGCTGCGGCTGTGAGCTGTGGTCAGAAGGTCTTAGGTGCCTCAAGGGGTGGTAAACCCCAGTCTGCTCTGGCGTGATTGTTCCTTCACTCCCAATCTCTCAAGACACATTCCCACAATCACATGTGTCACACATGTACATCGTCAGCGACTCACGAATATGTGCATGAAGTAGGGATGCAACAATAGATCATTTTCTTAGCGATTATTCTATCGATAATCTTTTCAATTAATCGAATAATCAATGTCAGTCAAAGTGAAAACAAATCTAAATATTATTTAAAAAATATATATGATCGACTAAATCGATTAGTTTTGCAGGAAGCCACATAGGATGGAAGACAGTCAATGATGTTAAATAAACCATGATTGTGGTTACACGATAAGCTGGCATTTCACATCACACACACCATAATAATGCACATGTAACGATTGAATCAAATAGTTTAACTGTTGTAGCCCTACCATGAACCTGCACACACTTAAGTTGTTTTTTCACTGTATCTTGTGGGCCATCTGAACAGACCGGGTATTAAGCCAGCATTAGGATGCAAATGTGATACAGACGGACGTGGTGTGTTATCTGCTCTTGGCACTAGCATGGTAAACAGGCTGAGGATGGATTTGTACACAACACAATAATAAAGAGGGGAGGACAGGAAAGAGTAGAAATACATTCTCCCTCGCTCTCTCACAACTTCTCCCCCTGTTGCTGTCCTGATAGGGCAATTACACGTTGCCAGGAGAATGAGATGGGTGGTTTCGTAGGGAGTGCTGCTGAAGCACTTGTAAGTTAACTGTGGGCCAACCTAGCTGTGTTCCGTTTGTTTACACTGCTGCAACATACTGTAGGTGTCCCTTAAAAGACGACTTCACCCATTTTCAACCTATCTTCATATTTGGTCCTCATGATAAAATGGTGCCATATTATGATGAGCAATAGTGAGTACCAATTATATGAAGGTAGGTTGAAAATGGGTGAAATCGTCTTTTAACTGTCTTTTTCCATACCAAGTCACAGAAATCCATCCATTTGACATACCAAAGGACATTAGTGCACAGGAATTAACCGTTAAATTCGTACTCTACACAGCAAAAAGACATGTGCATGCAGAGTTCTTGCTAGCTAAGTGCTTGAGTATAATAATTATGTTATAAGTGAGAAGGACAACGATTAATGCAGTTAAGTTATTTTTGGCGTACCTGGATAATACAGTAGGGAACACAATATGCTGCAGCAGCAAGTTCTGTACATGCTTGTTCATCCGTCATTCTATTAGCGAGGGATATTTCCAGATGCGAGCATTACTGCAGGCTATATTGCTTAATCATTCAAAATACGTACAAAGTTTTATGCTTTACCACAATTGCCAAGATGCATTAAAATGCGGACTGACTTCTGTGACCTCTAATGTTCCCTTAGTTATGAGCGTCTGAGGCCTATTTTATTTTTATTTTTTTAATTGTATATTTCAGAGTCATCGGAATCAATCAGCATTTTAAACAGATGTGGTCGCGGCTTTACATGATAGATATAATAAAACGTTGCTGTTCGGAAGAAACCAGCTGACTCCATTTTGACGCTTTTGCATTTTTTTCCATAAATCAGGGCCATTGAACACCCTTTACGTCTGTGTGTTGGTAAAAAAAAATATTGAACCAATGAAAAGCATTAAAAAGCGCTTCTGACAAAACCAGCTAACTTCATTGGATCCTCAAACTTTCTGCAAAACTGACTCCAGGCTACACCCCCTTTTGACCTCCAACCTCATTGTGAGCTTGGAGGTCCATTCAGCTGTTCTTATCAATGATGAACAAAACCTCCTAACTCATAACTTTTTTCCCACATTTTGGAGTTAGCTGGTTTCTGCCAGACAGCAGAGATATAGTAAATAATAATAATAATAATAATAGTCATAATCATAATCAGAAATGTCAGGGGAGAAACAAAAAGAAAAGAAAAAACAACAAAAAAGAATTATAATAGTAATGTCCTAATTGTCATATTCACAGCAATATATAAAAAGAGAGATGAAACACATTGCTCAATCACAGGGCAAATAATAATTATAGTTCATATATTAATCAGTAGACCTATCATGGTCTATGAGTTTCTTGCTTGGCAACCATAGAGACCTGTATATGCCCCAAATTTAAGCTGCGTGCTTGCTCCCATAGTAACCAAGCGGATGTTATAACACAAGAAGGTTATTCAAGGATTGAAAGGGGGAAAACATAAAGAGAACTAAAGGAAATGCTTAGCCCTCGCCACCAGCACATAGGATGGATAATAAACATAGATAGTAAATCAGGAACCCTTTCATTCTATTGAAAGGGGGGGGAATATTTATATATTTTATAAGTAGTTCAAGAAGGGGTTCCAGGAAACATAAAATAGATCTCTTTGACCTCTTAGGGCGAACTTGATTATTTTCCAGCTTAAGGAAGTACCTTATATCTTTGATCCATCTTAGGTGTGATGGCGGGGTGGCTTTTTTCCATTCTAAGAGTATTATGCGTCTTGCAAGCAGGGTTGTGAACACCATGACATCTAGCGTTATTTTGTTTAGGTGATTATTAGTAGGTACAAGTCCAAAGAGTGTGTCAGTGGGCACGGTTCTATATGTGTTTCAAACATTTCCAAGAAGGCTTTAAATATATTGGACCAGAAACATGACAGGCTGGAGCATTGCCAGAATATATGTATGAGTGCTGCTGGAGCAGCCCTACAACGTTCGTAGGTTGCATCTGTGTCGTTGTACATTTTACTCAGTCTTGATTTTGTCCAGTATGTGCGATGTAGTAGTTTAAATTGAAAAAGTACATGTTTGGCACAAATGGAAGATGAATGTACTCTTTCTAGGATTTGTTTCCATTCAACCTCAGAAAATCTATGATCCAGATCTGTTTGCCATTGGGTTTTTATTTTTGAGATAGATGGGCAGTGGACGGTGAAGATGGATGCATATATGGTTGATATCTTGGCACTGTTGTCTAATCCCTGTTCTATTATTGTGTCTATAAGAGATGCTGTTGGTGGGGCTGAGAAAGTATTGAAATGTTTTGCGCAAATACAAGGTCTTATGACTTAACTTAAGACCTGGAGGCGTGGCCAATGCTGTTGGCCATTCAAAATAGCGAAACAGCATTTACCAGCCTTCCAGTTCTTAAGCTAAGTCATAAGACCTGGTATGTACAGTAAGACGTGCAAAATAGGGCCCTGTGTTCATGCGTGTATGAATGCATATTACCTTTCACTAAGGTGATGGCTGCAGTGAACCAGGATGTGCATGCAGTGCACACACACAACGCCCATCAACACAAGGCATATGGGTCCAATCTGCAACACACACATTCAACACATGTTCATTTGTGCCAGTCTGGCCGATATATCGTAGCCTGGAAGAATCCAGACTGATGATACATTGGTGATACATGGTGATAATAGGTGAACATTTTCAAAAGTTTTAGAAAATTATCAAAAAGTAGCATACAAGCTCACAATGCTCTCCGAAAATCTGGTTCAGATAAAAACAAATCCGCCATCGGTAAGGCTCTAATGCTCATAAGCACCCAGCACAATTTGAAGAAAAGAAATACATGGCTACAAATCCCCCAGAGAGTGCAGCACACTGCACCACCACTTGACAAAAAGGGTTACTCTACAATCATATTTGAGGTCGCCCCCCCCTCCCCCCCTTTCAATAAAAGCTGTGTTGTAGTGCGATACAGAGCTCCACATTTCTCCTCTGACAAGTAATTGCACACCAACACAGCTGACGCAAGAAGAGAGGCAATAAAACACACAATTGCTCACGTAAACACTTTCGCAAACCTAAAAATTGGTACCTTTTCCTCAAACAATGATTTATGGCAGGGCTCTCAAAGGTATTCTCTGTATGTTGGTTTCCTCTTGGCTGCACAAAGAAATACACTGCTGAAACATATCTATACAAATCTATAGATTCACTCTGGGAATGCGTGTGCATGATGCTACAAATGTCAATCTGTGTGCGTGCACACGTTATGCCAATTCAGCCAGGAACAAAAATGATAAAACATATTTGCAGTGATGCTAAAATTCATAAGCCATTCGTCCACTGAGAGAACAGATATGGACATAGCCACGCTAGCTTAATTCATGGAGCTATAGTTCTGCAACAATACAATGTTGGAACTATTTATTGAATACTGCGCTAACACTTAAAGGTTTATTGCTTGATTTATGCGAGGGCATTTTTCTTCCATCCTTTGAGAATATTAATTTATGGCATATGCTAATTGAGACCAGCGCACAGTGTTCTCATGAATATACCAAAGAATTGTTTGGAACATTTCCACAACATAATTCATCTGACTGCCTCTGATAATGCCCAATAATCAGAAACAATATGTATGAATAGTTATGCATGTTTACATATTAATACTATTGTTACAGACATTGCAAGTAAAGTCATTTATAATCTAACTGCACTGTAAACACAGTTGTAAAATATTTAATTAACACCTGCCATGACATTACATTGTTTTCATTACCTGCATAAGTGTTGGGAGTGCTACAGTACCGCACATAGTTTGTTTTATGCACAATTGGTAGGTCATTAAAATAGAATATTACTTTCAGAGAATTAGCGTAAGCAATTTGTTTTTTATTTAACCATCTGTCACTGAAATAATTGAAAATCTCTTTTGCAAGAGACCTGGTCAAAAAGGTAGCAGCACAGACAGACAAAATGACTAATGACTATGATTATACAGTAATAATGAATAAATCAAATAAAGAAAACTAATTAGGCTATAAATTGAAGGCAGGCTAGATGTTTTGTCATTCTGTTGCAAATTATGGTTCAGAACATT
This sequence comes from Gymnoscopelus microlampas, assembly GCF_963454915.1. Lineage (NCBI taxonomy): Eukaryota > Metazoa > Chordata > Actinopteri > Myctophiformes > Myctophidae > Gymnoscopelus > Gymnoscopelus microlampas. Next base: position 31,323,869 of record NC_139945.1, read on the forward strand.
TAAATTGCATTTAATTTTCCTCAACATCAGAGGCAGTACCACAATTTTGCTATGTTTTTCTTGGAGTCTACTGTACATTACTCCTCTGGACCACCCGATGTGATTGAAATGTGCGAGGATGCCTTCCCTGTGTATTCTCGGTTTTGTATTGTAAGCTGCAAGCCTCAGCTGTCATACGGGCGAGTGGAAACAGACATGATTAATCAACACTATGTTACTCCCATCACATCCATCTATTCAATTCACAGAATCTCTGTATGTCTGTCTCTACTGTATGTGTCCCAGGCATAATTTGGGTACCGTCCCAACTGAACGGCCCCAAACTCAGCGTGTGTCCCCCACATAACACGGGGGTGTGCCGAGATGCAATTTGATCCGCGAAAAAACACAAATTATCTGTACTGTATCTGTCGTTGTACCTCAACATAAACACAGCATAAACACAGCAGCATGCAGAGTATTGGATGTTTGGCTGAATTCACTCTGGTGATTGGTGTTGATTGGTGAATCAACATCTGATTTCAAATTGTAAGCCAAGGGTGGTGTAAACTGCGTTGCACGCTGGTTTATACTTTCAGTAGCAGATCTACAAGCAGATCCACATGCTCAGAATGCATCGCAGCGCCACACACTGGCTGCGGTTACATGGACAATATTTATTAATTCACAATGAACTCATTCCGAACAGAGATTCATTCGGAATTTAACTTTTGACATGCGCAAAGTGGTTCCTACCTACGACTGGGCAAGGACCAGGGGCCGCCGGGCTCCACTACCCGGGGCGGAGCTTCCCCTGGTGGTCATGGGGAGGAGGCAATAGCCCCTTTGTGCCTCCGCAGTGGAATTTTGACGGCCGTAGGCAGGCCGGGAAGCAACGCACCGACTCCTGCCAGGCAGCATTGTATGCCCGCGTTCCTTAGTAGCAGATCTACAAGTTCAGACCAGTTTCTTTTTTGTATTGGTTACTTAGGCTAGCCTACTACTTGTCACATTTCTCATGTAGGCTACCATCATTTTATTTAAACCAAAAAAACGTTTCATCTGACTGAATAGATTCTTTTGATTATAAGTTCCCGTTTCATGTCAAGGCCAGGAAACGATTGTTCCTCCATCACAGGCTCAGATCCTCGGAGCGTCCGTTCTCCTGGACAAGTCTGGGCTTAAGCATTACAGTATATAAGCTTATTAAATGACGCTATAGAACAGGGGTGGGCAACTTTGGTGATGGAGAGGGCCACTATAATTCCACACTCACTCCAGGGGGCCACATTGCATATTGTTGTTGTCGGGCAGAAATCCAGTATATCTCCATATTTTTTACTTTTTTTGTAAATGAATAGTTCGTCATTCTAGTATGTAGCAAAAATAGCTGATCTACAAGCTCAAAACGTGTCGCGATGCGACACGTTTTGAGCTTGTAGATCTGCTATTTTTGCTATTTTGGAATTGGAATCCGGAATTCTTTTTTGACGTTTTTGAATTGGAATCCTGAAAAGTAGCATTTTTATTTAATTTCAAATAATATAGACTGAAGTAATTAAAGCGGGTCATGTTTGCATGTTTGGAATTGGAACAGCTGAAATCAATATATCAGTATTCCGATTTTAACCTGCGGGCCGCATTAAGTGAATGTGAGGGCCGCATGTGGCCCCCGGGCCGCCAGTTGTCCATGTACAGTATGCTATAGAATATGAATCATTCATCTCATCACGCAGATGAAAAAGAATGCATGTATTCCAAACAGAGAGGAGCGTTCGGAATACAGTGTTTATATGGTAAATTCCGATTGGTATATACCGATTCAAACGGTATATACCACCCCTCCAAACCCGATTAAAAATTCATTCAGATCAGACCGGAATGGAATATTCTATTCCAATTGAGGTGTTTACATGAGCATTTTAATTCTGAATGAGCAGTCATTCCGAATAATAAGTGGAATATTCCTGTCCATGTAACCGCAGCTACTGTGAGCTTGTAGATCTGCTTAATGAAAAATGTTAGACTAGTCAACTAAAGTAGACTTTAAAGTAGTTTAACAGTGAGTGTGTGCATGTGTGTTGTGTTTGCAGGGGTATGCTCAATTTAGACTTTGGCATAATTGCAGGATAAACTGTAAGTTAACCCCAAAATTAATAACTCGACTCAAACCACTGTAAACAAAACAAAAAAAGAATAAAGACGAGGGCTCCGTTTCACAAAACCTAGAGAGTGGATTAAGCTGGGATTTTCCAGTTATCCTGGTTACATTTAGCCGTGACTCGGTTTTGTGAAAGCAGTGGCACCTAAGTTACCATGGAGTTTTATTCTAATGGGATATTATATTCATTATAATTATGTAGATAAGTATGATAATTCGGCTGCGCTTGAGTTTCAGAAATGCTTGGTAAAGTGTATTTAGTTTGTGTGGACACTATCACAGTACTTTATTAATAAAATAACTTTTCTAATTAACAACTACTTGATGCAGACAACAGCACGACACTACCACCATGATACTGAGAAATGTAGTTAAACTATTAACAGTGCTGCATAGCGGCCCTACTGCCCAACACTGCCTACTGGATGTTACCAAAGCTTCAACCTATACGTTTGCAATGTGAACAAACTAGGCCTAATATATCTTTCTTCCGTTTAAAACTCTGTCCTCCTATGCTTACTTACTCAGCTCATTAGCCTTCTGCTTAGTTTCATCCAGAGCTATTGAGAGAGTGTTACAACACAAGAATATTCGGTCTGCAGGCAGTGCAGCTGTTATGGCAAAGTGTTGGAGGGAGTTGTGAAGGGTACTTACTATTATCCCTGCATTGTGCACTGCCAGAGGTAGACCCAGTAGTCCTGTACCTATGTTCCCCTTCAACAGATGAATGAGAGCTTGACTAAACCTGTAGAGCACAGAAGAAAAGGCACACATTCCTACATCAACACTCACAGAGTGTAGTAGAGGCCTTCTGGGTTTCTTGCCCAGAAGGCCTCTACTGGTTTTAATTGTGCTAGATAAATCAATCAAATTCCCTGGTGACTGATGGTAAGACATGACAGTAGTGGAATTTGTTTTAGAAATAAAACTGTGACACAAAAAAAGTGACATTGAAAGAAAATAAGTAACAGAAGAATTGGGAGAATTCCCTCAACAGGTTAGACCCACCTAAAGGTCACATAATCGTGACCTGAACTTGAATTCAGCTCAGGATGTCTTCCCACATGTCATTCAAACTCTTTACCTTCCCCCTTCCTTCCTTCCTTTCTTTCTCTCTTCACTGCATTATTAACCCATTTAAACCTGAGACCGATTCTACAAGTGTCTTCTAAATCCCAACAGTTTTCAAAGAACATATGTTGCTACCTGTATATCCGTGGTTCTCAAACTTTTTTCATAATTGTCAAGGACCCCCAAAATTATATGTATTTGGCCACGGACATCTCAAAATATTTGGTTCCAGGGACCCCCCAGAAGCAAAGATTGGAGTTAAAAATGTTCACTTTAAAACGTATATTAAAAGATTTGCTTAGATTGTCAAGATTTTTCAAAAATAGCAGATCTACAAGCTTGTATATCTGCTATTTTTGAATAGCCAAAGTGTAAAATAATGCTTTTTTAGCTAAAATCTAAAAATGACCCAGGAATCCGGGAATGCGTTCCCCGGATTGAATGGGTTAAATCAAGCTGAAAGCTAAATAGTGTCTAACGACATACTAAGCAGGGGGAAAAAAACTAAATCCAATCAAACTTGCCAATGGGATGTATAAAGATGTATGGTAGAAAAGTGGCATGTGCAAGTCTTACGTGATGCCTTGGTGTTTGTTCAGCTCGTACTGCTGGACAGGAAGCAGTTCTGGGTCATGGTCCTCGTCGGACATCTCCTCTGAAGCCACGCTATGGTTCTCAATGAGTGGGGTCATCACCTCCATGTCTAGCGTGGATCAGCACAAGGTCATTATTATTCCTTGTAGTGCAGTGGTGGAAAAATTACTGAAAATGTTTTACTTAAGTAAAAGTATCAATACTATTGCAATGTAGAAGTACTCTGTTACAAGTTAAAGTCCGGAATTCAAGTAAAAGTACAAAAGTATTGGTATCAAAAAAGTACTTAAAGTACCAAAAGTAAAAGTCCTAAAAATATTTGAAAAGTACAGTACTTGAGTAAATGTACTTAGTTACTTTACACCAGTGCTTTTCAACTGGCTTTACACTGGGGCCTAGATATTGTGTTAAATATGAAGTCATGCCCCAACATTACAAATATTCTTAATACATTATAATGTTTACATGAATATTCCTGGGACACTAGAATTCTTACAGTTGTATTATCTGGGCAAGGTTGCATGTTCTCTTGCAATATTGTCTATATTAATAATATAATATATTTGTTATATTTTACATTTCATATTTAATAAAATATCAGCTTAATCTACAGCTACACAAACAGTAGGTTGTTCAGCATAAGATGCATGTAAATGCACAGCAAACTGACACTCTCCTCCTGAGCAGTCATTGTTATTGATCAAATAACAAAAGAATGTGAAAGGTATGGGGTTCTGTGAGCAACAGGTCTCTTAAGAAAAAAACAGATGTAGCCCCTGGAGCTAAACATAAAGGTCTCTAATTTATTTCAACTGACTTAAAACACTTTTCAAAGGTTTACTGCATAACTTGACCTTTAAGAAGATAAAAAAAACACTCTTTCCTGTAGGGTCTAGGCCCTCTGTTCCCTCTCTGTTGTTCAGCCTTGATCAATATTATTGCATTTTGGAGACTTCTTACGACAACCCTCTTGTTTTGTCCCAACTGCTATTGTACTGGGTAAACTGGTTAAGTCTCAGTCGCTACTCGGGTTACAAAAACATCACTGCCTCAGGATATGTGCACTTGTGCGGTTACAGAAACAAGAAGTTCTGGAAATTCACAAACACCTGGAGGCTGTTTTTGGAATCAACATCCCCTTCCAGTTTGATGCCCTATATCTGAATAACCTCCCATATGATTCTCTGGACAGTAATGATAAGAAACTGATTCTGATCCTTCTGGTGGCATAAGAGATGAACGCTGGAGCAACACAGACAATGGTCTATATGGACTGAATACGTGAAACCAACCCGTTCAGATTTCAGCTGAATGACTAAACAAAATTGAAGGTGTTTTTTATTTTTTTATTTTCTTTGTGTCTTGTAGGTGTTGACCCTGCACTTGTTCTTAAATGTGTGTGATTACGTGAAGGCTCCCCCTCCCTTTTTTCAAAGCTGCCCGCTGCTAGATATATCTTTGCTTTCCTTTTTTTTTTATGTCAATTCTTTTTTAAATGATGGTCATCAATGAAAAATTAACATTTGAAAAATGTATGGTTATATATATATATATATATATATATATATATATATATATATATATATATATATATATATATAAAACTGTCTGTACACACGATCACAATAAAAACTAAATTACAAAAAAAAAAAAAGGTTCTGACCTTAATACTTTGAAACCTTTTTTTGTGGAACAAAAGGTGCATTGGACAGTAGGGATGGGACGATAATCTTAATTATTGTTTATCGTTATAAAAACACTCACAATAATCGTATCGCAGAGATTTTAATTTATCGTGAAATTGTCCTCCGTCATACACTGGGATCAATTCACCTTTGCCGAGCTGCATATCCGGTGCGACTTAAACCCTCTAGGATTGATTGGAAAACTTAAAGAACGTACTTAATCAGTTTTTCTGATTCGACGCGTTGTGAGCTTGTAGATCTCCTATTTTTGTCAAATGTTCCACCCCAGACCATGGATGCCAGGGGTCAACTTCAAGTGGTTAACAAAAGTGCCGTTTTAAGCATATTTTGATTATCGCGATATCGTAAATCGCAATTATTTTGGTCACAATAATCATGACATGAAATTTTCATATCGTCCCAACCCTATTGGACAGATGAGAAGGTTCTCTAATTATTTTGCGATGCATCCTTCGAATGCAGGTGTTATCAATATATCACAGATGCTTGGCAGATCCTGGCCAGTGATTCTTACGCTGTTTTTACTACCATATTTAGCTCCCATCTGTCATCAGTGAGCAGTTTCCAATACCACACTGTGATGGAGAATGTGACAACACTCTCTCTCACAGCTGTGTAAAAGTCACAAATCACTGCCTTTGACACCTTCAACTTCTTAGAAAGTTGTCACAGAAAGGACAATCATTGATGGATTGTTGATAAGTGTTTCTTGAGCATCCCCCCAAAAGCATTTAAATGCAAAAAAAAAACTATTATTATCATCATCATCATGATCTTCATTGTGGAAATCTGCCTTCCTATGCATGTACTGTATATGAACAAAACTTTGCACCTAATGTCCAGTCCTATGCCAATAGTCCTGACAGCAAGTGTCTTTGAAAACTAAAAAGTGCTACCACTTCTCAACTTTACACGTGAGTTTAATTTGCTCCCCTTTGGGCAGAGGTTTGCCACCCTAGAGGTAACACCAACAGAATGAGTTACATGCAGTCTTTTAAACTAAATGTGACCGTGATTATCCATAAATGTGACACAATGCCATAAATGTTTCTTGCTTTCTTGCTGCTTCTTAAATGGTAAATGGTGCATTTATATAGCACTTTTATCCAAAGTGCTTTAAATACATTGTGCATCACATTCACACACAGATGGCAGAGGAAACCATGCAAGGCACCAACCTGCTCATCGGGAGCAATTAGGGGTTCAGTGTCTTGCTCAAGAACACTTCGACACTAACTCTGGGGGAGCCCGGGATCGAACTGGGAATCTCACGGTTCCCATTCGGCCACTCTACCCCTGAGCCACTGCCATTCTTCTGATGGTTCTGGTGACAATGACAACAGTGACATGGGCTAGCTCAGCGGTTCTCAAACTTTTTCGTGCCAAGGACCCCCAAATTGATAAATATGTTGTGCCAGTAGAGGCAAAGACTTGTGTTAAAAATGTTTAGCCTTTTTAAAAAAAGATTTAAAGATTTGCACACATTTCTTTTCAAGATTAAAAAAACAATAGCAGATATACAAGCTCGTAGCCACGCTATGAGCTTGTAGATCTGTTATTTTTTAATAGCCAAAGTATAGAATATGGATAAAGGGGTTAAAATGACACTTTATTAACAAATTTAGCTGGGGACCCCCTGGTATCCTCGCCAGGGGTCCTTGGGGGATACCAGGGGGTCCCCAGTTAAATTTGCCCAATTTACCCAAGGACCCCTTTGAGAACCAATGTATTATGTGTATGTCTTGTATGTTTATGTTGTTCCATTTTTTTTACACTTATAATTTTAAACTGAAAAAGGACCATTCTGCCCAATGAGACTTTGACTTTTGGTACTTTAAGTACATTTTGATGCCAATACTTCAGTACTTTTACTTTGATAAAAAATGTAATACGGGACTTCTACTTGTAGCAGGGTATACATATATATATATATATATCTACATTGCAGTATTGATACTTTTACTTAAGTAAAACATGTGAGTACTTCTTCCATTCCATCACTGTGGAATATTCAGGATGGCTGCGAGTATAACGGTAATTCGATCTAATACTAAAACCTCAACATCAGTCACCACCTTCACCTTCATCAACTTGGGGGGGGGTGGGGGGGTTACCTAGTTGTTGCGACGTCCCCATCCTGCGCCGAAACACCTGCGGAGCCACTGACTGACAGAGGCTGACCTCTGACACCTCCACGTGTGTTTATATTATAGGCCACAGTCGCTGGAATAGCTCGGATAGAGGAGGCAGCAGCAGCCCTTGGCCTTGTTGTTGTAATTGTTATTAAGGAAACAATGGGAAACCAACAACAACATGGATGATCGTGAAGGAAGATGATGATGACGACGTGCCTCCGGGCAACAACAGCAAGCACCAAACATTATCAACTTTAAAAGACTGGAGTCTTTCCTCCTGGAGGGAATGTTAGGGATGTTGTGTTAATGTGAGCCCTGGCTACAGTGGCTAATAATAATAAACAATCTGCCAGCACACAGTGGAGCATTATCTAGCCAGCCAGGGTCTTATATAAAAAATAAAGTCTTATATTCCTGTTCCTCGACACATTAAAATGTAAACGTCTCGCTGCATGCTGTCAGAGGAAGCCAGATAAGACTATAGATTGAGACAACGTTGTGTCTCAATATAACGGACAAGTGTCCCTTAAATCACAGCTTATCATTGGCTTGGATCACAGAGCTCTAGCAGTGTGTCTGCTCCAGTGTTATGATCGTCCTGGTGGGGTTTCTCTTCTTGAGAAACTCTTCAAGTGGCTGGAGCGATCCCGTCGATGTTTCAATCAATGATTCACGGCCGTCCTCTCTTGTATATGAATGAATTACAAGGTTAATATTCCACGGATTAAACCAGAGAGACAGACAGACAGGCAAGGCAGCATCTCTTCTTCTTCCTGGTGAGCCCGACTGAACACTGTGTGCGAGTGGGAGACGTCATCTATACGTCACCCGCGAAGAGGGAGACTCTTAAAGGGACCGTGTTCCAAATGTTTATAATTCCTCTGGCAGGTGTGACTGTGTGTGAGGGTCAGTGCTGCTGGACATTGTGTGTGAACGCAGTGGTATAAAGTGACTATTAAGTACATTTACTCAAGTACTGTACTTAAGTCCAATTTTGAGCTATTTATTTTACTTTACTGGAGTGTTTCCAAATTTCTGTACTTTTACTTCTACTCTTACTACTAGCTTTGGTCCATAGGAGAACTCCTTCTATAAGGCTATGGACCGGAGCTACTTCTACTCCACTGCATCTCAGAGGCAAATGTTGTACTTTTGTTCCCACTACAATTATTTGAAAACTTTAGTTACTTTGTTACTTTGTAGATTTGGATTATTATTGCAAAACACAATAACCACTTCAGCCCTATATACATTTCGGCCATTTCAAAATAGCAGCTCTACAAGCTCACAATGCATCAACGATGTGAGCATTGTGAGCTTGTAGGTCGACTATTTTCAAAAGATTGTTTATACATTTTTGTAATACATTGTTTATACACAATATATTGTAATATACATATTATATTACAATTACTCTGGCAGGTGCACGTTAGACTTGGAAGGCCTTCTGAGGGCAGCATTTCATTTTATTGGTTCTCATAAGTCACATCTCCCTGTCAGGTGTGAGGATTGTGCTGTACATTGTGTGAACTCATTAGAATCTGGTTGACCTCCCCTGGCTGGAAGCCCATTTCCACGGAGCCGGGAGCCCCAATGTCATGATAATGAGAAACTGTCTCGAAATAACTATTTATTATCTAAAAAATATTAGGCCAACTAGTAAATAATACTTGTCAGGGAGACCTGTACAGCTGCACTTGATTCAGAACGCTCCTGCTCAAGCTCAAGTCTATAACACCAAGGAGACTTGTATAACACCAGGAAAGTGGATCATATCACTCCGGATCTTTATTTACGCTGGCTCCCTGTCAGTCAAATAATTGATTTCAAAATACTACTGTTGTTTTATAAAGCATTTCCTGGTTTCAATGGGCAAAATACATTTTTGTGATACAATAGGTCGCCTATTAACCACATGAACTCTTGCATCCCTATTCTGGGACATTTGGTGAAAATTGCAGAACACTTCAGCTATTTTCAGCAAAGAAATTTGGTGAAGAGATAAAAAGTAGCGTACCCAAGTATAGACCCCTGGAGGACCCCAGTCAACTAAATATGTAGGGTTTAGTTTTAAGTGCTTAATATGCAAAGTGTGATGTGTGTGTGTTTAACTGATCAAATTGACAACGGTTCCTACTCCGGACTGACCACACACCCCTGACTTGGCTCCTTAGCTGTCTGAAGGACAGCTGGCCTGGTGGATCGAGACGGTCCGGAGATATACAGTCTATTCAAGGTGTACCACAGAGCAGGCCTCCGCTGTGAAAACACAGACGGCCTGTCCTGATGACCCTGTGGGGAGGTTGAGTTTCAGTTTCAGTTACTTTCAGCGCCTGGCAGAATGAAGCACGGTGGCATCATGACAACAATTCTACAGGATGGCGACACTGTAGCAGAGGACGGGAACAGTGACATTCCCACAGCTCCCGAACCCATTGAACCACACAGGCTGGACCGAGAAAAGGACAGCAATGTGGTCCTCAACCGGGTCCATGGTCAAAGCGGTCCAACGCCACGAATGGTCCACAGTACTGGCATCGGATAAAATAAGAAAGGCCTATTATTGTCAGTAGGCCAGACTCACTGTCATTGTCGGATTACAAGTGAGCACCCAAAGAGGGAGGCAAAATACATCAGCTCCTGGTGCCCTGCTGCCTTTAAGATAAAGTATTCCAACTGGTCTATGGTTCATTCTGCTGGCCCAACTGCTGACAAGATCTGGAACTGTGTGTCCACAAGTGTGACCAGTGGTGTAGCGCAAAATCGTGGGGCCCCAACGCAAGGACGGGGGGGGGGCTTTCGCAAACGGCAATAGAGCACCGAAGTCTGACGTAATTTACACATCCTACCTGGTTCACGGTTTTCCACCCCCATTCTGAATCCCCATAGACGTCTTTAATATCGATGAGAAAACGATAATGTTACTTCTGTCAAATTAGTTACATTTTCGCCAGAAACAGAATGTATCAAATATAAGTGACTGACTATCATAAACGATACAGAACCTCCTCCCTGACAATATCGCTGAGACAGTTTGTTTATTTTTGGACCACAATTCTTATATGAGACGATTCTAAGATGACCCAATGTTATTCTCCATAGAGAAATGACTTTACGAACCAGGGGATGAACGAGTGACGTCAGGACTTCTGTACTCTATGGAGATGGTGCTGGGTACGGTGCGGTAAATGGGCCCGGGACATTGCACATTTTAGGACCTTGGGAGAGACCTTGGTTTTGGGCCTGCGCCTAACCCAGATGGTCTATTTCGTGCAACTGCGGGAGACTACAAAGAGACGTGAAACTGACCCGGAAAGCGCTCACCAAGGCTGGGGTCTGCCAGAAACTGACCTATGATTCCCCATGCGCATGAGAGGCCTTTGCTTCAGGGGCTTGGGTGTGGGTGTTCATTTTGCTGCTATGTTGTTTTATGTCATGTCATTCATTTAAACATTTATTTTATGTGTGAGGATGTATGTGTCAAGAGCTGAGCTTGTCAACCCACCAGTCATTATAATATCATGATACACAGTTCACAGTGTATGTCACAGTGTACAGGTGCAGCCTACCTTTCTTCCAACATGAAGTCCGGACTGAATTGGATTAATAGAATTTTTCGGCAAATGTATCACAAAACAACATGTTACAGTCTGCTTGTATACCGGCAGTTATTCTTCATGTACTTCAGTTCCTGCATGCATTTAACCTTCTGTTGCAGGTGGCTTGGTATTCACAGGCCTGCAATAAAGGCTTCTCTGCAGCTTTTCAGTCAGCCTATGAGAATATTTGTAACAATGTATCTGGTTGTTTTAGGACTGAATGTGTGGTTTCTTTGTTTATTTGTTTGTTTTCTTGTTTATTGATTTAACTAAGTATATTTTGACCATGAAATAAGCACGAAGAGCAAAGAATAATCTACATGATCACTTTTGGTCTTCACTTGACATACTGTGTGTGTGTGTGTGTGTGTGTGTGTGTGTGTGTGTGTGTGTGTGTGTGTGTGTGTGTGTGTGTGTGTGTGTGTGTGTGTGTGTGTGTGTGTGTGTGTGTGTGTGTGTGTGTGTGTGTGTGTGTGTGTGTGTGTTCTCTAACCATTTCAACCATCCCTATCTATTTTCCTTTTGCACGCATTTTCAAAAACAAGAGGTTCGGGAAACTATGCGGCCCTCACGCCTACGTTGCCCTGCCGGTCCGAACAATATGGCTGAGTCATAGTGTTGGGGGGTTTGTAAGATTTGTACCCCGTTGTACCCGTCTGTCTGTGTCCCTTTTGTTTCTGTCTGTCTACCTAGGTTGCCTTTATGCCCATACCTTGGGCACGTTATCTCATCACAAGGTGTGTCTCTGTATCTGTCATTCCTTGTCCCTTTTATACCCATATATGGAGATCGCTGATGTCATCAGTATTGTGTCCATATATGGAGATGACTGATTTGTTTGCTGACACCATGGCACATTGAGGTTAGACAACACACTCCGTATTTGGGTGTAGCTGCATTGGGAACTCCTTATATGGTTATGGCTGAGTCATTGTGACATGAGCGTGACGACGTGGTCCGCCGGCCGGTCCTCCTGTAAGCCAATTTTAAGATTGTTAAAATAGCCAATCTACACGCACACAACACATCACATCACAGCGCATTTTGAGCTTGTAGATATGCGATTTTTGCTATGAATACAGGTGTGCCTTGAGATTTTGACCTGCCCATTGGTGTGCCTTGAGGACAAAATGTTTGAAAAGACCAGGGCTATATATGCCATCAAAGCCAGCAGGGAAATCTGGATGCCAGCTGCACATGAATAACACACAATAGAAATTATTATATTATTATAGGCCTACAGTAAGCTCATTAAGATTCATCCTTCTCACTAATTTGGCAATTCTGTGTTTTTTTGGGGCGGTGTAGCCGCCCCCTATAAGTGAGTTTTGGACACCGACCAAAAAATTTGTGTACCCCCTAACCCTTCCATTGTTAATGCAAATCGATACTTTTTTCATAGCCAATCACATTACAGCTAGTGTCATCACCACTAACTGTATTGTGATTGGCTGACTTTGCAAATTCAGGACTGTGATTGGCTAGCGAAACACATGACACATGTGCAGCCCTATGAATAGCAGTATGGACTTTTTAAAAAGTCATTTATCCTTTTTTTAAAGTGAGTCATGTTGTGATGACCACACACCGCCCACTTCACACTGGGTGTGATTTTTTTAATCCATTTGCTTGCAAAAAATGTTAATTGAAATCTGAATTGTACCAAAATAATTGCAGAGTGTGTGTGTGTGTGTGTGTGTGTGTGTGTGTGTGTGTGTGTGTGTGTGTGTGTGTGTGTGTGTGTGTGTGTGTGTGTGTGTGTGTGTGTGTGTGTGTGTGTGTGTGTGTGTGTGTGGGCGTGTGTGCGCTTGTGTGTGTGTGTGGGCGTGTGCGCTTGTGTGTGTGCGTGTGCGCGCGGGTGTGTGCGCGCGCGCGCGGGTGTGTGTGCGCGCTTGTGTGTGCACGTGTGTGTGCGTGCGCGAGCGCGTGTGTGTGTGTGTGAGTGTGTGTGTGTGTGCGCGCGCGCGTGTGTGTGTGTGTGTGTGTGTGTGTGTGTGTGTGTGTGTGAGTGTGTGTGTGTGTGTGTGCGTGTGTGTGTAGTGTGTACGTATATTCACTATACATTTATGTTCGGGATGAAATTGCACCTTCTGCTACCTGTACACACATCATATCACATCATATCAAAATAGAACACTTGAAGATCCCTAATGTAGGACTTACATCATGCATGCATTATCACACCTATATACTACTAAACTCTGGTCTGCATGCTAGGGGCTTACAGCTTTCATGTGTTGTGTGAGAGGTGCCTTGGCATGAGTACATACTGTGATTTAGTGTCTTGGTGAGAAGGAGTTGCACATTCACAGTTCAGAGAGTTAACGAATTAACATGACTGAACCCTGAATGGGTTCACTTTTGGCTCTTTTTGACTATGAAGGGTATCCCAGAACCTTTTATAACCTGGAACTTTCCAGAACCTGTGCACTTTTATGATGTTCTTTTGTTTACATACGTTTCCATTATAACCAGAACCACCCCCGAAGAGAGTGGTATGTGATGAAAAAAGAATATAATAAAAATACGAAAATAGACGATCTACAAGTTCACAACACGTCACATCGCAATGTGTTGTTGTGAGCTTGTAGACTGGCTATTTTATTTTTGAAAAATCTATAAACCAGAACTCAGGCTTCTGAGCCTGAGCCCATATTGGGTTCTGAGAACCTTATCTGAAACCGAGCCGCAGCATATGGAAACAAATCCAGAACCTGTGTAATAAGGTTTGATTAGGTCTTGGAGTTGAAAAGAGCCTTAGTTTTGGAAAATAAGCACACATTTGAAGTTATCCCTTCAACAAGTTTAAAATGGGGTTTATTGTCTTTGACAATAAATGTTATGAATAAGACACAATCAGCATGATATATTATCTATCTACCTACACACTTTCTATTACTGTAGGCTACTGTTGTATGGCTATTGCTGTATGCTACTATTTGTGTAGTTATGTTGTTTCTTCAGATTCATGCTGGAACTTATGAACAAAACTCATGAGACATCAGGGCAAAATGAAGGGATTTTCATGCATTAAGTGTATACAGTATATGGCAGGGGGGGGACAGATTATGTAGGGGACAGATAGAATATGAGTAATTGCCTCAGTGATCCCTCACACAAACACTGCTAGATGTTGTTGAGGTCTACATGCAATATAATTTATTAGTTTATAGGCGACAGCATCCTAACACAAAGAGAGATTTGGGCATATACTGTATATGACTGACGACATCTGTATAGCCCATCGGCAGTTCTGGACAACTGCCTATCCAACTGACTCAACTGACTTCCTTGGGCCCTCTGCGAGGGCGCGCTGAGTTTAATCAATCGACTAATCGGACAGTTCTCGAGATACAAGATTCAACACATTTACAGCAGAATGTTGGTTTCAATTAGTTTATAGTTGGATATTAATTCTGTGTAAGTATGGGCTAGTTGGGCAGCTAAATTACTTTCAAAGAAGTGATTGCCAACTGGAAAAGATAACACTATCAGGCTATTATGAAATGTAGCCTAATCAAGGCAAGGTCCTAATCATTATACACAAAAGCGTTGTTTAACCAAAATCAAACTCAGCATACTTCAACAGTGACATTAATTACTATATTGAAAATAAACTTAGCACACAAAACATTTTTCAATATGAATCATTCATGAAATGCACAAGAGAATTTGTATCTGTCAGCAAGGAATATATATTTTTTGTGCTGATGAGAATATTAAGTATTTCTGGAGAGCATAGCATCACCAATCACCATATCATTAAAGCATTGTTTCATAACTACTGTAAGTGCATCCCTTGAGTCTTTGAAAATAAATTGTATTTATTCTCCTCACAACTCATTCACAGTCACACCAATCATATCAAAACTAGCTTTGTACACAGAGTATTGCTTTGGTATATCAGAGAGTTTTTTTTTTCTTTTCTGCTTTGGAGACAAACAGCTTGTGTTTGCTTACCTAATGTCTTTGGCCACAATTAGATATAGCTGATACTGTACATAGAATCTGTTTTTTTTCCTGAGAGACTAGAGAGACTCAGTCCTCTCTGATTGACTTGGATGAAGCCCAAAATCAGCACAAGTTGAGCAGAACAAACTGTGCTTTACCCAGAGATACTGTATGTATTAGCTCCATTAGCTCGTCACCAGGTTTGTTACTTTACAGACTAGACTGCAATGAATATCAGACATAACTTTGTACAGAGGAACATTGAGAGTACGGGTATTGATGTTTGTAAATAATGAAGCCGAGAGAAGAAAATAGCCATCATAAGCTTCCACTGAGGTACCCTTTCATTTTGCCCAGCATGTCTCTCCGCACAAAATCTCAACTTCATAATTAACTTCTTTGAGTCAAGGCTGAGGCTGAGAAGATATTTCCATAATTTCATTCTTATGCCTTTCCAGAAGTCTGAGAGCGGGGGAAGAAAAAACAACAATTGAATTCCATCATCGCTGTCCTCCCTTAAACCACAATTTCTTCCATACCAAGAGCAAGACAAATTGAAAATAAATACAATTTTAAGGATCCAATTCCAAATTCAGTCACATTTGTAGTCGGAATACATTTCTGTGATATAATGAAAATTCAGTACTTCATCTATTGCAATTTTAATTAAAGCGAAATTCCAGTTAACTAAAAAACAAATTAAATTTGCCCAGGTGTTGCTTGCTGTGCAATGGCTGGATCTACCCATTGGTTGCCTCCTTCTATAAAGGAATACTGGAGTTTGATGATTCATTATTTTCTTTACTCTAGGTGGAGTGCTGCAAATATGTGCAATTTTCTGAAATGAGCAATCTGCTTTTGTCCCCAACTTATTCACCTTCCAGCAGCAGAAAGTGCTCTATATGATTATTATGATATATGAAATGAAATGTATCAAAACTGAACTAGGTTAGGCAAAAATGGGCCGAACAAAAATTATGAGCGAGTATGTTTTTAAAGTGTGTGGATTATTACAATTTGGAAGTTTTTTCCATTTGTACACTCAGAGTTAAATTAACACTCAAGATTTATTGTGCAGTTATTGTTAAAATGGCCATCATAAAACAGTGAGTAGGCTACTGATAATGGCGGCCCATGGTATTAATGTCCCCATCAGTATATGTTTTCATCAGTATATGTTCAGTATATATATGTATTTGTCTTCATTAGTATATGCCCAGTATCCAATCTCTTCATGGGATGAGGATTCCTGGCACCAGCAGCAGTGTGGTAGCTAGCTAGTGTTAATTACCTTTTTGGATGGTGTGAGGCCAAAAGGGTGACAGTTGAGATGATTTTGTATTCAACATGTCATCTTTGGGACAATCAAAACAAAAAGTTTAACAGTCCTTTCCAATAGGTCAGTCCACAAATTGAAGTGAGCTGACAAAGTTGAAGGAAATAAATGCATATTTAATAGCTCCATGCCGACTGTACAGGGAGTTTAGACAGGTTGCAAGAAAACACATCATTACCACAGTTGGGTGGTAGTTAGCAATAAAAAATGCATAGGCTGTGGAATCTAAAATATAGTGTCCTTACAACACCTTTTTTAAGCCACACTAAAAGCCCAAATCCTTTGAAGTCTCACTTGCTTTAAATCCACAGTAAAAGGTAATGCGGGAGTCTGAACTACACACAAGCACTGAAGAAAGAATAATTTGATGTGCTCTATCGGTTGGAGTTCAGCGGAAGCTGCCTCTACCAGTTAAATCAATGTAAATTATCAAAGTTGTGTCAGTAACGCTGAATAAAACTTGAGGGCAGTGAGCTTGATCTGCTCCAGGCAACTGTGCTGTTGGATAATTGCTCCGTCATTTACTCCATCCCATACCCTGCTGATTCTGAAGAATTACTCAGTTTTACACACATACACATTGCAGCCTAAAATACAGATATCCACACATACACAGTGGCCCCTGGGAGCAGTTAGTCACCTTGAAAGTGTAGTGAACAGGAAGTGAACTGGCACCTCTCCAGTTACCAGTCCACACTCCGCAGGCCTACTGGGGTCTGTGCTAGACTTGAACCAGGGACCGGTTCCCATTGCTAAGTCCCTTCGGCCTTAGCTATTGTCGCGTTTCAAATAAAGAATAAACACATATAACAATAGACTGAGGAACACTTGCTGTAGGCTACAGTACAGTAAATAACCTTAGTATACACTATAAGGTGCATAACTTTATACCTTTTATGAACATTCTAAAAGGACCACTTCACCCATTTTCAACCTGTCTTCAGATAATTGGTCCTCACAAATGCTCATTATAAGATGGAACCATTTCTGTCTATTCTGTCTCTCAGAGGAGGACTGTGGACAAAAATGTGCCTGCTACCAGTGACATCATCGGTAGGTTGGTATGGTCATTTCAAACAAGATTTCAAACATTTCTTCTTATTGTATTAATGTTAAGAACAATGGCTTCTATTTCAGCATGCTAACTCTCCAGGAAGAGAAAGGTGTAGTTTCTACAGTATTATCTTGGTATCCCCATGAATGATGTTATTGGTGAAGAGTGAGTGGACGGAGTGCTCCTTTAATCTTATAACTTTTATTCTTTATTTAACTATGTAACTTCAGTAGCAGGAAGCTTGTGCACAATCATTTTACCCACTCCTATGCTCGGTGTAAACTTGTGTGGCAATAAAGTTTAATTTGAGTTTTGACTTTGAGATGATAGCCTGCGGTGCTCTGTCATTCCAAACGTCTTTTGAAGCGGCTTGTTTTGATGTGCTTGCCAAGAAAACTAATGCCATTGCCTCCGGCTCTGAAAACTGTCTCTAAAGGTTTTGCTTGTTAGTAGTCACCAGCTTCAGAATGGTCACCTCATATCCCGTACTGTTTTACCCTGGGGGAAACCATAATTCTATACTTCATACAAGAACATGCACCCTGCCATGTCTGCTTGTTGTGTTAATTTGTTTGTATTTGTGTGGGCATGTGAAGTGTATTTTCTGTTCACAGATAATGCCACAATATTTAAAGCCTAATACTTCAATCGGTGGTGTCATGAGTCAAAAAGTAATCCTTCTTCAACACTAACAGGCACCGCTCAAAAGCTTTCTTTCAGACAAACAATAGAGGCCTTTTGACAAGCTCATTTCAAAACACCAAAGCCTGTAATGAACCAATTAGCCAGTGGACAATTTGAGCAGAACCTGTAATGATGTAATTGAGAGGCAGCGCTGTACCGACAGGTTGGAAGCATTGTGCAGGGGTTAAATTGCAGTTTGGCGTATATTTCACAGTCCCCTGACAGAACACAACACGCACATGTACACGCTCTATGTCCTCCACTTATATATAGATTCCACTTATTCCCATGACATTTTGACATATCCACATGTAATGTGTGAGTCACACCTTAAGCAAGCTGTTTGGGGAAAGTGCCTCGACTGTATCAGATGTGTTATAGCCTCCATAAGCATGTGTGTGTATGTGTATCAGGGTGACCGCTATTGGTGGAGTGAGAGAATGTGTGCTAACTGATGATAGTTCGACGGATTGACAAGATGTTGTGAAATGCAGTTAAGCAACTGCTCACCAACATACATTACTCATTCAGTTCTAAGCACTGGCTCAAATGTGTTGATGTTAATGACCCCAACATTACATTGCCTGCCCTGTTCATCTCACCCACTGCTGTTCTGGTAGGATGCAGGATGTGTGTGTAGGTAGCTACTGTTTGTTCTGTTCATCCTGCCAGCTTGATCCATTTGAACATTGTGAGAAAGCTATGTGCTATGGACAAAGTACAGCAACTTGCCATGGGCCTGGTGGTCTTCAAGATACTTAAGGCTTAAGGGACCAATGCCTATGTACAGTACCTGTCAAACTACAGGCATGCAAACAGCCCCGAGGTGAAAAAGGTGACAACATGTTGTTTTCTTTCGGGTCAGGTGTCACACAATTGCCCTATTTGGGTTCAAAAAGGTGACTGTAGCTGAAAAGTGACACTTTTGCATGTCTGAATAACGTGAGAGACACCCACAGGCACAACACCAGAGGGAGCTACACTGATCTCGTTCAACCCAGATTCGGCACAAACAGGGGATTCAATTTGTTCTATTGTTAAGCCACCAAAATATGGAATGCCCTACCAACAGCCATCAAAAAGTGTGCAAAAAAAAACAACGTCAAAACCGCCATTAAAGGTTACCTGTCTCTGTCTGCAATTTGCTCTTGTCTTCTAAGCTTGACACTAGAAGTGCCCCCCCCCACCCATGTTTTATGTACACTTATATTGCTCCTAGAGTTGATGATTTCTTGTATGTTATTGTATGTCTTTAAATGTCTTGATTAATTGAATACATAGGACCACAATGGAAACAACACCTCAGGGCTTTTTGTGTTATCCTTTTAGCATCATTGTATAATCGTACTGCTCTACTTTTTGCAAACTGTTGATAAAGTATTCAATCAATCAATCGAAATAGCTCACAAAAAAGAGGTTACCAGTATTCTTCACATTCTACTTTCCAAAATGAAAGGATAGAAAGAGTTGTAGATGATTAGTTATGTGATTTGTCTGAGGCATCATATAGTAGGCCTAGTTTAAATGGAGGTCATTGTTTCGTTGGACAGAACCCATGACTGCATTTAGCAAAAACTAACAAAATTAAACTCTAAATTAAAATGTAAAGGACAATACATGTTTCTTTCAATGAATTGCAGGAATGGTTTATTGAGCAGAGTATAAATATGCCTGATTGAATTTGAAAATCACCATGATAAGAGCATCGTGGTTGAATGATAACTGTAGTAGTGATATCATTATCAACTGAGATTCAAGATTCAAAATTTCATAACCTATTGATTGCCTGGCAACTACTGTAGTTAAGCTTTTCAAAGCCTCTGGCACCCCCTGCTGATCACATTTCTACCTGTTCATATTTTATCATACACACAAAAAGCAATTCAACTAAACCAAACTAAACCAAAAACGTATGCAATATCATTATATCCACTGTCTGTAATGGTGATATTGTACATGATAAGTATGCCTACATTTTTTTCTTGTTTTTGTATTTATAGTTCATACATTATGCCAACCTGGTCAGAGCAAATGGCCACACCAGACTTTGTCTTCTATTTTAATTTGACTTTTACTCGTTTTGATCTTACCCATTTATATGTTTTTGTTTGTTTCTTGAATCTATCTATCATACTCTTACCTGTATCTGTCCTGTATGTAATGCCTACTGCAGTATTGCTATGACACCTGACAATCAGTCCATCCGTCTGTCTGTCTGTCTGTCTGTCTGTCTGTCTGTCTGTCTGTCTGTCTGTCCGTCCACCCAAGTAGGCTACAGTCTGCAGGAGGTCAGTCGACTTAAGGCAGAGGTTAGAACAGAAGAGAACCCTTACCACATAGAATACGCATTTTTTTCAAATGAGAGAGGATGGGAAAAATTGCCACCACCACGTACTCAGATTGTAAGGAGAACATCATCATGTAAGGAATAAGAGTTTTGCATAGAAAAGGGGCAAACTATTGATAAAATAGAGGTGGCACTTATGGATGCTGAAGTTACACCTGGAGTGTACAGAAAGAATTACATTCGCCTTTGTATTTTTTGAGTGTTGTTGGCTTGTTGGCAAATGGCAAAATATGTCACAGAATTTGGAGATTAGGGGGATAATATTATAGGGTACAAGAATTTAGAAGAATCATGTTCACTACTGACTGGGACATTTTAACAGGTATATTTCATGTTAACATGCATAATGCATGTTAACATGAAATATATACATACTACACGTGCATGATAAAAGGTATTCTGGTCCAAACGGCTTTCCACATTAAGCCCTCTATCATGGATGTAGTAGTTCTCACTCAGTGACCGGAGAAAAACTATGTGCACTGAACACCAATCTCTCTAGATGGCAGTGTCCACAAAAACAGGCTCGAAAGCCAAACATGGACTTTAGTTACTTCAATAGTAAGGAGTGTGTGGTGTTTGAGTTCATAATATGGTATTTTACACAATGTATCCTTGTACTAAAACCGTATAGATGTAACCCAATTATTCTTTTTAAATCTAACATCTGCTAAATGTTCAGCATTCATGGGAAACTGCTTCTAGATCCCAAACAAATGTAGACCAACCCTGATTTGGAGCATCATCTTAACAGACAAGAATGGCAAAGGTCAAAATGGGGAAAAAACTGCACAATCCAAATGCAATTTAATAAGTTGTGGATTTATCCTCACAACAGATTGATAAATAAGCAGTGCTCTGCAAATGCTCATGCATAAAATCATAATCATTTTATTACTTTTGCAAACTTGTAAATAACAGGGCACCTCTATCTAATTTTGTTCACGACCCTGTCAAAACAATTCAGGCCTTGCTTTCGGATCCCAACCCACTGGTTTACATACAAGTGTGTAGAATATAGACTTCAAACGTGGCATGGTAAATACAATGAGCAACTAGCAGCGATGTACTAGATTGGAATATCTTGAGGGTTGAATGAAAACCAGCAGTATTCTGGGTTTGTAGGACTTGAGTTGAGAACCACTGGCCTCAAGGATAGTGGGATTATAATGTCTGTCACAACTGTTTAGGCTACAGGTTGCAACATGATTTGTGTTTCCATACAAATAAACCAAATGAGCAAAAAAAGCATTCGCTTTACTAAATACAAATGCAACTACTCGAACGGACTGTCTTGTATAACATTCAGTTAGATAAGTGTAAACCTTGTTTGCTTCAAATACAGGTCAAATAAAAAACAATAACATTTCACTTTTCTTTATTAATAGAAATAAAGCATTTTGAAATGATCTAAGGCACATTTTCACATCTTCTGCTGAGATGTCATGAGTGACTTAAAGTCAAGGTTGTCAATAAGCTAATGGAAAGAGCTGTATAGCTCTTGGATTGTAAAAGACCACCATGACCATGGATATATCATATCATATGATGCACTTGTCTTCCACAAACACATCCATGCACATTCTATCATCACATTCGGTCAGGATGTAGTCCTTAGTTGCATTCAGCTATTTGAATGAGGCAGGAAAAAAATGCTGGCATGTTTCAATACTTTTTTTTTCACTAACACATTTACATTTATACATTCCACAGATATAAGGATAAGTGCTGCCCAAATAAAGTGGTAAATGCTAGTGAAAGGCTCCATGTGTGTAAATAGTTAGAAATACATTGATCAACAATGCAGTCATACCAATGACACATTCTTTTAACCGTTCACCTGATTAAATACATCTCTGGGTCAAACTTGGCAAGCTGCGCACTTTAAGTCCTTTGGTAAACATGACATGGCAACTTTTGTAAAACAGCACCACAGCCAACATGAATCTTGCTGCCATTGTAAAGTGTGGGTGATAAAATGGCATCGGAGCGTTTCCTTTCTTCATCCACTGAAAGGCACCAAGAAGCAACTGCCTCTATGTTCATTTTTGATTGTTTTGAAGCTTGATTCCTTCTTGTGGCAAACCTGCACTTTGGAGGAGGCGTTATTTAAGGTAGATCAAACATACTGTACACATAGGAGTGAGTCAATGGGGATGAGAGGGGCCAGTACCTGGCCAGGGGAGGGGTGGTGATTAAGACGTTTAAAGGTAATCCTTTGGGTGGTGTAGCCATTCTCAGTTTGCACAGCTCCAGTCAATATTTGAGTAGGCCTACATGTCTCTCAAAGCGCCTTTGGAGGATCTACTCAATAGCACCAGGCCTAGTGGCCACGTAGACAAAGAGCACGATGAGCAGCACTACTACAGCCAGTGTGGGCAACACCACTGTGGCCACCTGCTGCCTTGCCTCCTGCATGGCCTGCTTGCGCTCCTTTTTGTCCTTTGATGTCTCTTTCTTGGGTTTGCCTTTCAGTTGCCTCATGGTGTCTCCCCTCTCTGGATGGACCCACAGCAGCACCAGTTGCCTCAGATGTTATGTTTGGTCTATGTATTCCGCTGCTGCTCTACTCACTGACACGACACCTGTGACATGGAGACACATCCATCAAAAGTCACGTTCGTTTTTGATTAAAAAAAATTAAATGTTACATGACAATATCATCATCAGTCTTCACTTTTGGCTTTATGGCCCAAGTGTTTATTGAGAAATACAACTAGAATTACCTGTAGCCAATCTACCTTGCCATTACCCGAGTGATTTATCTCAAGAGTCCCAAAACAACTAACTATGTTATTCCCTTATGCTTTAAAAAAAGAAAAAACATTTGTTTTATTTTACCTTACTTATATATTTTATTCTCCAACTGCAGTACAGCACTTTGTAACTCATGTTTTGAAAAGTGCTATATAAATAAAGTAATAATTTATTATTATTATGACACCTATAGAAATTAAGGAATTAATCATTATTTTAAAAGCTAAAAATAATCAATAATCTATTCTTTTTTGATACAGGCAGGGAAGGAAGCAGTAGATTTAACATTCTGCAACAATACTGAGGATTTTTGTTTTAGCAAAATTGTCTACAGGACAACTATGATATATGGGGAACAACTCTTATTGCAACAGTTATAATTAGCATGCCTCCTGGTGATGCTCCTCCTCTCCCCAAAGGAAGTTAGATCTTGTATAATTGCCAGGCAATGAGCTTTTCTTTAAATAGACCAAGGAGTGGAGCCTGTTGACAGGGTGGCTCATATAGGGGGCGAGCTGTCTAGTGGTTCTCAAACATTTTCATGTCAAGGAGCCCCAATCTAATTAGTTTTTACTTTTGTATGTGTGTGTACATACACCAATGCCAAACCAAAATAAGTTACCTAATAAATAAACACATTTTACCCTATCGAACTTGATAATCGTGCTTTGTGAAATAACTATCCACAAGGGCGCCGTTACTGTGGGTGCCTCAGGGCTAACGCACCCAGGAGAAATGACGAGCACCCATCACAAACTCATCACAAAAAAAGAAAGAAAAAAAACTCTGACATCTACACTTCATGGAGTACATACATTATTTGTACCAAATTAATCGAATTAAGCACATTAAAGTAACAAACAAAAAAATAAAGGTAACAAACCCGGAGAGGAAAACAAACGCTACTGCGCAGACATAAATCAGCACCCCTGCCTACCCACATCCCACCCAACCCCCAGGGTAAAGACGTTAATCTGTGTTTTTTCACCCTTTATTTTCAGTGTTTCCCCTATATGCATTAAGCAGTGGCGGGCCGCCACCCCTTAAATCCGACCGCTACAGTATGATTTGTTCTGTAAAATAAAAATATGTTTTTTACAGAAACAATTATATCAATGCTCAAATGCATTGATATAATGCTCAAATGCTCTCAGGCAGGATGCCATCTGTGCCACTAGTTGTTGATGTGTGACTGACTGATTTGTATACTTTTGTCTATACTTTTGTCTAATAAAAGTATATTTTCCTAAATCTGGAGACAATTCATATGTAAACTATACAGATTATTACTGTGCACTGTACTATATAAGACTTCGTGTTTGAGCATAAATATGCATTTTGAGAACCAAAATGTTTTCGCAACACAACTTTTTTTTCCACATTCCTACCCCACACCTTCAACATCTGGCTAGGGGAAACGCTGATTTTATTTATTTAATATTCCTAAATCCAGGAATAGGCGCAAAGAAATTCTAAATGTTTATAAATAGGGATGCACGATATCGAAATTGTGGCTATTCTTTTTGTGGAAATTGTAGCCATTATCTTGTGCACACAAGATTTACATCTTGTGTGCACAAGATAGTTTTACATCTTGTGTAATCAGGTGGCACCAGATAGTGTCTTAAATAAGTAAAGTACATAGCCTTGGGATTTGGGAACCAACGGTTCCGGAGCCATGTGGCCCATAAGTCAGGAGCCTATCTCCTGTTTCCTTAGTAGAGTAGAGTAGAGTATAGTGTAAGACAGCTTGATGTACACGTACAACCCCTGGACAAGATGCTAGTTTGTCACAGGGACATATACCCCCCCAATCCAACCCTCCTAAGTGTAACGTCTGGGATTCAAACCCGGGTCTCCCATATGGGCGCTAAAGCCAAACATCTTGTGTGTCATAAAATATTCCAAAATTAAAGTACCAAGCAACTAATTGCCTCAGTAATGAAATTGAGAAAAATACATTTTCACTCGACTGCAGTTCTCTTCTAGGTGAGCAGAGAAGCAGATATTGGGGGCGAACAGAGCCAAATGGTAACTTAGGGTGCATTACATGTGCTTGAATGCCTGACAGTGAGTCCCTGGTTCGATTAACCGGACGGGTCAAGACTAGCCGCAAGCAACTCTTAGATCCTATTTGTTATATCTGGAATCTAGAGTTGCAATACCAACCCTTGACAGCCCATACAACCAAACAGAAAAGTCCTATCTGATTATATTAAACAACGTTAAACTCACCGACATTGCAGCTGTACGGACACAACTTTTTTTTCCACATTCCTACCCCACACCTTCAACATCTGGCTAGGGGAAACGCTGATTTTATTTATTTAATATTCCTAAATCCAGGAATAGGCGCAAAGAAATTCTAAATGTTTATGAATAGGGATGCACGATATCGAAATTGTGGCTATTCTTTTTGTGGAAATTGTAGCCATTATCTTGTGCACACAAGATTTACATCTTGTGTGCACAAGATAGTTTTACATCTTGTGTAATCAGGTGGCACCAGATAGTGTTTTAAATAAGTAAAGTACATAGCCTTGGGATTTGGGAACCAACGGTTCCGGAGCCATGTGGCCCATAAGTCAGGAGCCTATCTCCTGTTTCCTTAGTAGAGTAGAGTAGAGTATAGTGTAAGACAGCTTGATGTACACGTACAACCCCTGGACAAGATGCTAGTTTGTCACAGGGACATATGCCCCCCCAATCCAACCCTCCTAAGTGTAACGTCTGGGATTCAAACCCGGGTCTCCCATATGGGCACTAAAGCCAAACATCTTGTGTGTCATAAAATATTCCAAAATTAAAGTACCAAGCAACTAATTGCCTCAGTAATGAAATTGAGAAAAATACATTTGCACTCGACTGCAGTTCTCTTCTAGGTGAGCAGAGAAGCAGATATTGGGGGCGAACAGAGCCAAATGGTAACTTAGGGTGCATTACATGTGCTTGAATGCCTGACAGCGAGTCCCTGGTTCGATTAACCGGACGGGTCAAGACTAGCCGCAAGCAACTCTTAGATCCTATTTGTTATATCTGGAATCTAGAGTTGCAATACCAACCCTTGACAGCCCATACAACCAAACAGAAAAGTCCTATCTGATTATATTAAACAACGTTAAACTCACCGACATTGCAGCTGTACGGAAACTTGAATTATCCTCTTTAGTTATAGTTTTTGTGCAATTTTGGACCGTTGAGTGGTATACAACATCACTGTATACATATTAGATGTATTAGATATTACATTGATATTAAAGCTATTTTATTTGATTAGATATGTGATGTTGTTACCTGACAATTAGTTGACTTTTGGTGAAAAGATATGGTATATATGTCGGTATCGGTTGATATCGGCAGAGGTGGACGAAGTACTCGACCCCAGTACTTGAGTAAGAGTACAGATACTCCTTGGTCAAATTCACTCCACTATAAGTAAAAGTAGCTCAGTCAAAATGTTACTCAAGTAAGAGTAAAAAAGTAATTGTTTTTAAATATACTTCAGAAACAAGCCAGAAACACAGCTAGTGTGAGAGCAGAAGTTAAGCCAATTGCATTTTAGGGAAGAAAAAAAACAGCCAACCTAAAGGCCAAACCGCACCAATGCAACTAGTCGCAACTCCTTGCAACAAAACTGTTTTAAGGTCAACCACACCAATGCAACTCCTTGCAACAAAACTATTTTAAGGTCAACCACACACCGATGCAACTCCTTGCAACAAAACTGTTTTAAGGTCAACCACACACCGATGCAACTCCTTGCAACAAAACTGTTTTAAGGTCAACCACACACCAATGCAACTCCTTGCAACAAAACAATTTTAAGGTCAACCACACACCGATGCAACTCCTTGCAACTGCCATTGGGGTTAATGGTTGCAAGTAGTTGCAAGTAGTTGCATGTTGCAACTCCTTGCAACATGCATGGCGAAACATTGTTGTGGATGTGGAGTGGGCTTAAAAGTACTCAGTAGTACTTTATAGCCTTCCTAGAAATATACTCGAGTAAAAGTAAAATATTTGTCTTGGAAATGTACTGTAAGTAAGAGTAATACGTATCAAAAAAATCTAATACTCAAGTAAAGTACAGATCCTCAGAATCTGTACTCAAGTACATTTACTCCGTTACTGTCCACCACTGGATATCGGAATCGGAGATTAAGAGTTGGACAATATCGGAATATCGGATATTGGCAAAAAAGTCAATATCGAATATCCCCAACAATAAGTTTATTATTTTTAAATTGAAGCACCTACTAAAAGTCACCTTTAGACTGGTCATTTTACATGTCTGTTTTTATTAGGACTAGAAGTGTTCATTTTCTGAAGTCTGAACCATTAAGATCAGTTACTTGAAAAGTGTTCTGTCAGGTTTTACACAAAAGCTATTCTAATAAAATTACTATTGGCACATGATTCATATAGTAGTAGTGGTTTATGTTTAACTGTTAACTTATGTTTATGACTATGAAATGGGTCTGAAAGATTTTGATTGAAACGTTGTTTAATACAAATAGTTCCAATGGCATCTAAATGTACACATGTGGTTGTAAGTATATGCTTATCGCTGCTGCGAGGATGAGGGGGTACCTGGAAAAGAATCTCCCCTCCAAGGGGTACCTGGGCCAAAAAAGTTTGAGAACCCCTGCTATAGAGCGACAAGTGAGCTGACCTTACAATTAAAACAACCCTCAAAACACACCAAACAAATCTTTTCCCAACGATTTGCTTTACCTTTGTGCGCAGATGCAGTACAATACACTAATTTGCTGAAACTGCACAGCCAAAATCAACCATTTCTTGCTTCTTGGCCGAAATGTATATAGGGCTGAAGTGGGTAATGTATTGTTGTAATAATGTAACGTATATTTTGTAATAATAATTAAAATCTACAAAGTAATGTGAGTAAAAAGTACAATATTTGCGTCTGAGATGTAGTGGCATAGAAGTAAAAGTACTGAAACTGGAAATACTCCAGTAAAGTAAAAAAAATATATACCTAAAAATTTTACCTGGGATCAATACCATTTTCGCGTTTCTGATCCGGTCGGAGCGGAAATAACTTTACGTCATCAGCTTGCCGGAACCAACAACCGGAACCACAGGCGCCGTGCATCTCCAAATTGATTCCCCTAGTTTAAAACGTGTTTAGTTTGATATAATCGTTTCGTTTCTTATGGCATAATAGTGGTTTGGTACGTCCATCTTCGATTCTAACTCGTAAGCACAACAAGCGAGACTAAACAAATTGATTCGCATTATGTGGGGATCAAAAACAATGCGACGCCGACCGGAACCACGATATGTGTGTTACCTTTTTTCTAAACCGGATCACACGGCTAGTTTTAGAACGAATACCAGGCTTTCCTCCGAGGTGGAAAGTCTGGTGACGCGAGGTTACTATAGGTACAGTACTTCAGTAAATGTACTTTAGTTACTTTACACCAGGGGTCTTCAACGTTTTCAGGCCAAGGGACCCCCTAGCTGAGAGAGAGCTGAAGCAGGGACCCCCTCTATATTGTATAAAATTGTGTTTCAGATAAACTTTTGCTGCTCTTTTTTCCCTCCACACCTATAACTCTTTGCCAAAAATAGCCGATCTACAAGCTCACAACCGAGGCTGAGCTTGTAGAGCTGCTATTTTTGGATAAAGTTCTCCTCAGAAAGGGGATGCTAGGGTTCAAGTGGTTAATGTAAAAAAAAAAAAAATCCTATCACACTAAGATTTGGAGGCCCCCCTGTAGTAACTCTGAGGACCCCCTGTTGAAGACCCCTGCTTTAGTTACTTTACACACCACTGCCTTTGTTGCTATAACGTTACTGTGCCGAGAGTCACTAGTTCCATTAAAGCTCCACTGCTCTGCTGGTTAATGCGAAGCTAACTTCAGCTGCTGCTGAAACTCACATGCTTATGGAGCCAAAGACATGATGTTAACGTCATGCTAATAGTTAGCTAAAGACATGCGAGTAATATGTCAAGCGGTTCTTAATTCAGTCATAATGTTAGCAGATTGTTAGCCTGCTGCTAGTTGTTGTTTTTTTTAGCGTTAGCCACGCTGATTGACTTGTAGTACAGGAGCTAACATGACTCATCTGCGTCTCTTGTTAACATGTTCACATTTTAATCTAATGATATTAAAGGTATTGAACTGACTCCACAGATACATGACTTTACTGCTATGTTAACATTAGCTGACTAGTCAATCCACTTGCCTTTGACAACGAGCAGTGTTGCCAGATTTTGCGAGAGAAACAAGCCCAGAATAGAAGCAACGGGAGCACTTTAAAGCTGCATCGGTTATTTGAAAATAGTAGATCTACAAGCTCACAACGCGTCACGTGAGCTTATAGATCAGCTACTTTTCAAACAAATCTTGAAAATAAGTCCAAATTGAGGAAGGGGGGGGGGGTTAATATTTTCAGATGGGGTGGTCTGCAGACAAATACATATTAATGTTGGGGGTCCTTGACAGTAATCAAGCCCAAGTAAGCAACTACACTTTAGAAACAAGCCAAAAAAAAAACGCAACCCGCAACAACTAATAATTTACAACTAAGCAACTTTACAGAAAAACAAGCCAAACATCGCTTATAATAAGCGGACAAGGCAACACTGACAACGACCAGCTGCAGTGCTGAGTCTGACGACCAACTTGTTGTAACTCTCTCAACTTTTTAACTGACGCACAACCTGTAGTATTTACTTTTAAATCAACCACTTTAACATTTCAGCCAGGTAAACCTGTACATTGTTCCCTGGTGTTTAAGTTTCATTGCTTGCTGTTTAAGAGGACGCTGCAAACCTTTTCGCTGCTGTTCCGTTCTTCTCTCCTGAGTTCGTCCACACTTCAGGAATCTGGTTCTTCTTGTACGTGGCAACGCAGAGTGCATGGAGAGGCTGGGCTGACTGTCAACTACCTCCAACAGCGACACCCCTAGGGCACATGCGTCATGACACTGTCGGACTGCACCATTATACACCAATGGTTCTCAACCTTTTCCAGGCCAAAATAATCATATTTGAGCTGGGGATCTCCCAAAATAATAATATTTGAACTGGGGACCTCCCAAAATAATCATATTTGAACTGGGGATCTCCCAAAAGAATAATATTTGAACTGGGGACCTCCCAAAATATTAATATTTGAACTGGGGACCCCCCAAAATAATCATATTTGAACTGGGGACCCCACAAAATAATCTTATTTGAACTGGGGACCCCACAAAATAATAATATTTGAACTGGCAAGCACCCTGACAAGCACTTATCGTAGGAGTTGAGGCATTACATTTAGTTTGATTTTGTTCCACTGATAAATATTGTGAAAATAGCTCACAATGCAAGATGTCAGCTATTTTCACAAATGTTCCCTCTTTCTGCCTATACTTTATATACTTTGATTACTTTTGATGCAGAAATGCTATTTTTTCATTTCTTTTATTAATAGTCATTAAATTGGCACTTCACTGTCATCTGGGGACCCCCCCCCCCAAATCACGTGGGGAACCCTGGGGATCCCGACCCACAGGTTGAGAACCACTGCCATACACTACCTGTTAAACCGGAACATATAACCCTGGGCTGCCCTGTTGGCTGCAGCCAAAAATCTATAAGTGACTTTGTTGAACCTGCTAAACTGAATCCGAACTGTATTGCTACCACTTACTAACAATGACTTAATATATTTAATAGAATTACTAAACTTGATCACCGACAGGGGAAGATTCCCATGTTAGCAATCTGGGGACCAACTCTTGTAAAAGAAAAAAGAGAATGAGTGGGATATGTCTTGAGGGATGACCATGTCAGTGATCAAGTTTGTCAGTATGTAATAGTATTATTCTTAATGCACGCTAAAATTATTAGAGCTTTCAAGGGATTTTTGTAAAGTGTCAGGTCTCCTGTACTACACCTAATAGTTTATCGGTAACCAACGTACATTTAGATTCAATGAGCGGTCTCATCATCACTGACCATTATGTCAAACAACCAGGGTGCAACCTGAGGTATAGTCTGGTGTACCAGTTGGTGTATCCCCAGCAGGCTTAGGACCTGTGTTGCATATCATTAATTTCACATTCCTGCTGTCCTGTCCTTCTCAAC
Source organism: Gymnoscopelus microlampas (assembly GCF_963454915.1). Classification (NCBI taxonomy): domain Eukaryota; kingdom Metazoa; phylum Chordata; class Actinopteri; order Myctophiformes; family Myctophidae; genus Gymnoscopelus; species Gymnoscopelus microlampas. The sequence goes on from NC_139945.1 coordinate 31,355,347, forward strand.
TATAAATAGGTGCCATAAAATACTCAAAAGAAAAACAAAGAGTAGAATTCATATTGATATTGCAATAAAAATATTTATTTCTTATCAGGTTGATCTTTTTTGTCATGCCTAAGGTTTCGCGCCAATGGTGTCAAGGTGGTCACATTCTCGTTCTGGATTGTAAACATTTAAATTGACCTGATGAAAATATATAGAACAGGATTAGTACACAGAAACCTTTCTCATGGGAATGCAGCTCAATGTGCAGATATAAGATTGATGTAAAACTGTAAATTTATATAACTGTAAAAAAAATAAGAAAGTGTAATGTTAATTTGGTAGAGAATCAGCCCCTAAACCCAGTAACCTAGTAGCCCCTAAACCTAGTAAAAGCTAGTGTCGTTATGTCGTTGAATTACATTAAGATAAGTGCACAGAGTTGAACAATTGAATGAAGGGTTATTCAGGGTATAGCTGGTAGCGGCAGGTGGATAGGCAAAGAGGAGCCAGGTAGGATGAACCTCTCAGAGCCCCAGGTCATCTTTCTGCACCTTGCAGCCCAACAAGGTATTTCCAGCCTCCACACACTCAGTCATGCAGCCCACTGAAAAACAGGCACACGTGAAGATAACAGAATGTTGTGATGTGATGTCCAGCTGTTTTGATCATTTGGCACAAACACACCTTCAACATGCACCTGATGTAATTCATTAAATCAACCTGTGTAGTGTTTGAATGGAATGAAAATGTACTCTTGGCCTTCCATGGTACATGACTGCACATCTTTGTATGTTCCAGGGGAATCATACAAACAGAATGCACAGATCAGCCAGAAGCCTTGTACTATCTATCTATCTATCTATCTATCTATATATATATAGTATGTTTACTATTATTATACAACTATTGGTGCTACTACAACGTCTGAGGAACCAGAACAAAATCCAAACACAAGATGCAATAATAAAGAAACCTTGAACATTGGATAAACAGCTGGACATTTGTTGTAACTGGACAAACATAACATTTCCTTTTAACTATTAAGAAAGACAAGAGATTGTTCTAATTCAAGTCAAGTAAAATCTAGTTTTAATTTAGAATGAAAGTATCTATTCTGTTGGAGTATCCATGTAACTTATCGCTCTATAAATGCATGCACAGAAATCTGTCTTCCACCCATCTCGAGAACAGACCAATCGACTTCAAACTTGGCACGTGTATCATAGAGGACCCGAATGGGTACTGCACTAAGTACTCTTATTGCATAACCGAGGGGCAAGTCTAGGGCCATTACCTTTCTGAGCATGAACCCAGGACACTGCCTTCATAGCCAAAAGCTGCCACTCATCCTGGGCTTCCATCTTGAAGCCATGGAGCCAGATTAGAGCCAAAATAGTGGCCCAAACTTCCTCTGTCACCTGGAATCGCATGACATGTCAATGGTGGCGGGGTATGCCAACAAATGTAAAGTGAGAACATAATAAGGGTGCAAATTAACAAAGAACACTGATCAAATTGAGCGAAATGTACTTGCACAAATCTTCCTATGTAACAGAAACATGTGGCTGGGACTTACTGGTAGAGGCTTTGACTTTTCAAACTCCTCATGAGTCTTCCCAAGCACAGTGGTCAGCTCTGGAACTAGGGTCCAGAAACCAGTAGCCTTCTGGAGGGTGATCACCTGGAGCAAGGGGTCTATGGGTGGCAGCCTGGGCTGAGGGGGTTCTTCAGGAGCTGAGGGCAAGTCTGTTGATGTTAGAGCTCAAATAGTGTTCAGTTCCCAATAGTAGAATAAGATATGGGTACCGAAACCTGAACACGCTGATTTTATGTAGATTGATTATACTGTAACTGTGGTGATGCCAGGCAAGCTCGTGAACACTTCTACCACAAGGGGTCACCAAAGCACAGTTTGGACAGGCAATTGCAGGCTTTATTACTGCAGCAAGACTTGTTTTATGGAAGAGAACAAGTAAGCCACAGAATGGATCCAACTTACGGTTGAATACTCAATAGCTATAATGAATAATGTTAAAAGGAAGTTTCTCCTGGACATTAAGGGCTTACTACATTAAGGTTATTGAGAAAAAATAAACGTTCTAATGGGACTACTATATGGGTGCTGTCTTGAATGGCTGACTTTGTTTTATTACCGTTGTTGGTTTGTTTTGATTGTATAGTGTGTATTGGATGATTGAAAATAAATAAATACACTGACAAAAACATCCTGGGTCAATGAACCAACCTCCCAGTTGATGCCATCAAGCATAAGCAATGCGCCACATTCACAAAATTATATGTGGAAAAAACTAAATCAAACAGACAAAAAAAGGTATCTATCTACTTCCTTTTCTATGAAAATCAAACAGCTATTTTTAACCATGGCACTTTTGTCTCAATTGACCATCAATAACTGGATCATCAAGAAAAAGCCTCACAAAGCCATAGTAAATCTACACCTAGATTTACACCTAGTTTTAAATTAGAACAGATGAAAGTTGTCCCTAGTTTTAGGGACATTCTCTCAATTAATTGAATACACGGGACCACAATGGAAACAAGCCCTTAGGGTTTTTTGTGTTATCCTCTTAGCACCATTTTATAATCGTCCCACTGTACTATTTGCAAACTGTTAATAAAGTATTCAATAAATTGAAAAATACAATACCTAATTCTGAATTAGGAGCGGCACAACCAACCAGGTCCTCTTCTTCATCTTGGAAGAAAAAAATATACAATGTGAATATTTAGATTCAAGCCCTACCATCCAATCATACATCTGGTATTCCCATGTTAATTTGTTAGGTCTCATGGTGTAATGATGATTATTCTACCCAAGGTTTCATTCTCAGAAGGGGATTTTATTTAATACACAAATGTTTAAATCTATGGTATAAGGTAAGTTTAGGCATTAGGTTAGAGACTGCTATGGTTAAGTTTATGGTTAAAAATGGTCGCATTTAGACATCAGGTTAGCAAATAATGTATAGATTAATTATTTAGACATTAGACATGGTTTTGATGTGGTTAAAGTCAAGGTAAGGTTCTGAGAGGGCATTAGTCAGTCTGAGATCGGACAACTGAATAATGTTACAGTACCTTCACCACAGTAGTCCGCTTCTAGGCTATCCGTACAAATGCCTATAAATTAAGAAAACAAACTCAACATGTATTGTGCAAATGACATGCAACACGTCAAAACCGTGTTTTCAGTGTTAACGCTAGACGGCGCTGTGAGTGATCCTATGACTTCTGGAGAAGAGTAAACCCAGAAATAATGTGATCACAACAAACCCAGCCCCGTCCAATCTAATGTTAAAGGATTTAAAAAAATAAATGTTCTGCGCTTTGTTTTTGGCAAGAACAAGCTATAAGCCAATAACTAAAGAACGGAGGGTCACGGTGACAAGCTTTCTTCTCCCAATGGAAGCAGAGACACTCGGCATGTCGATTGTCCTGGAGAGAAATATTCTGTGGCTCTTAAAAGGTTAGTAAAATGCTCAAAAAAGCTTAATTAATTAATTCTGGCACTCAATGAGTTAACAGTATTGCATGAAAATAATAATAAATGTGGAATGTAGCTTGAGTTACACAGACACGTTCTACTTACTGTCACACATAATCGTTGGAGCCCGCCTATAGCAAGCCATCATAGGCATCATCATAGGTGCGCTATTAGCACAGGCATATTGCATCACTGAAAAAGACAAAAGATTTTTAAATTTGAGGAGATTGATGAATATGATCTTGATGAAGTAGGGATTTGATATGCAATACAATTTTAGGAAGGGAAGAATATGATATGAACATTTTGCATTTAACAATAATTGCAGATCAAGCCATTATCGTGGACTGTATTGTCACACATACACTTAAAATCAAATACTTAATCATACTGGTTTCAGGGACATTTCTGTGTAACAGAGGTCCTAGTGCAGTGAAAGAGAGGAAAATATTGAGTTAACCTTAACCTCACCAAATGCCTGAACTTAAATGTATGAACGGTACTTTAACGCCAACCTTAAATACAATTAATTAAAACCAGGCCTAAACCTAACCATAGGAACAGTGCCTAATACTATTTAGCCTCGAGTTAATACAGATTAAATAGTAGCAATTCATTGCTGAGCTAAAGGTTCTGTACAAATTAAGCTTGAACAGAATATAGAGTGCTGTGCAAAAGTCTACATCAAAGCCATGATCATCATGTGAGCAGTAACTGTGTATTAAACACTATATAATGTTGAAGAAAGCGATAATGTTGATACTGCTGTCTTTCCTCCCCATTGGGCACAAAACTGCAGCAGGTCACTTTGGTAGGGCTCTGGTTCCACCTACAGACGTCACCCCCACACACAGTAGATCTTAATTTATTTGAGGTTTAGACTTGATTTTCTTGATTTTCTTACCTTAATACACATTGTCATAAATACTATATGCTTCCAGTCGCTAGTTCAAAGTCTCCTTTCAATAATCATGATATGCGTTTTGGTAAATTATGGTCCCGTTTATTTTAAAATTGACGATAAAGTAGGCTATGCTCTAGGAGGGGCGGGATTTGATTGACAAGCTACACAACCAATAGCATTCATTCCCCGCCCCCGCTCTTGATTGACAAGCTACCCAAAAAATACTGGTCTGGTTGCATTCTGCAGGATATGATACGATATTGAAAGATGGCGGATTTGTAATTCCTGAACAATCGGCTTCATTTATGGTCTGTAGAAACAAATGGCGTCGCTTTGTCCAGTCTTTTTTACGGTCTATGGTTTTTACAGACCCCTAAAGTACTTACTTGGTGTTGGAACATTTCTGCGTAACAGAGCTCCTTGTACAGCCTCCCCACTTCCTTTGTTGACAGCGATGAAGGCAGTGAAGGCACTGCTCACTCCTGATTGGATGCTAAGTTCCACCACCCTCTTCTTCACCGCTTCACCCTGCTGCCCTCGCTTGTCTCTCTGTTCCAGCTCCAGGGAGCGAATCAGGGTCCGAGCTCCCAACCTGTGGACTGTCAATCTGCACAGAGGAGAATAACGAGTTGTGCTCTCTTTTTTTTAGGACTAAATTGGTTATTTATTTTGTCTCAGTGCTCAATGAGCAAAGGATATTTTACCCAGTGTCCTTGGTAGGTTCGAGACTGAAGCCAAGCTTATTCTGAGAAGGTTGATCTGCCAGGCTGTACTTCACTGTCACACTGCCTTCACTAGCCCCTGAATTCTGGGGAGAGAAAGAGAGAGACATTGGATAAAAATGCAACTGTATCATGAATTGTTTCTGCCATGCAAATTGCAAGGTAAACTCAAGGGTCAACTTCCTTGAACCTGAGAAACAAATACAATGAAGTACTTAAATGTAGTGTGACTGGCAATTTGCACCAAACCAGTCATGAAATCCTTTTGCCTACATGGTCCATTACATTTGTCCAATGAAAGTTGCTGCCCTTACCTCTCCAGTGAGCTGGGCATAAATTAGCGACCTTTGGCCCTGGAAAATGGTTGTGATGGGCGGAGACAGAAGTGTTTCAGACACTCCCTTTGGCAGGTCCCATGAAACAGAAATATCCACCACAGCTGGCTGCAGGGCAAAGCGAAGTGACTGCATCACCTATTGAAAACAAATGAGAATGGCAGACCTCAAACAAGATGTTGAAAACGGTATACTGCCACAGTGAACAGCTGTTATTGCTTTGGACTATTTTGGGTCATTTTTCTTTTCTATGTCGGCGCGATATCGCTAGCCTGGCATGGCCAGACGAATATCACTGCGTAGATATTAGTCTGGAACTTCGGTGTGGTAGATTAATTTCCAAGGGGCAGTTGCAAACAGATTCAAACGTCACAGCAGAAAAAAAAATCCCACTTTGAATAGTGGGCTCTGATTGGTCACCGAAAACTCTGGGGTGAGCGAAATGTAATTCAAACCGAGGAGTGCCAGACCAATCTGCCCAGGGCAATTTTTTGTATCTGCGGCAGATTTCGTCTGGTTTCCAGGCTGGGATATCGCTGCCCTCTCATGGATTATGTGGCCAATTATATCTTACTTTGGGTTGCAACCTCTCTGTTCCTGTGATGAACTGGGCATGACCTCCTCCCTCCTTGGCCATCCCAGTGATGAGAGCAGAGCTGGCCCCCTCCCCAATACCGAAAGTAAAGCACCTGCAGTAGAAGAATAGGATATAATCAATAAACTGTACATAAGACTTTGAGATGTACCATCTCCATCTCACAAACACTTTCCCCATTGTATTTCCCATGCATCAGCCTCCTCTGTTGCTGGGGTGGAAAGATAGTCGTCTAGTCTTGTAAACATGTTTAAACAACCCAATGCTGTGCAATAACTTTACATTTTAGTAGAACCTAACAGCTCAAAATGCTCAATAGCAACCACACACAACCACAACAACTCAGACTAGTCAGTTGTTGTTTGTCCATACAGTATACTGTATGCATTACTGTAGATGTGGCCCTACCTGTGAGAACCTGCATTGCTTCTCACCAGATCTAGCACTTCCTTGGTATTCCACACCTCACCATCAGTAAAGACAAAGAGCTGGGATGACAAAACAGACAGCTATATAAATAACGCTCATTTCTCTTCACTTATGTGACATCAAATTTCTCATATAACCACCCACCCACACGCATGCTTGGTATACGAAGGTTGATGTTAGTTAGGTAGTACAGTACTACATTGTTGAGTTACACACACAATAATAGGTGCTACGGCTATGTGTGAATAGTATGTAATGTAGTATGTATTTAGTATGGTGTTGTGGGTAGTGTGTGCATGGTGCAATAATGGTGTGTGTTTGCATGCTACCTGTCTGGGCTGATTGGGAACGCAGGGCTGCTTGTAGATGTGCTTGAGAGGCCTTAGGATTTCTGTCCCGCCCAGATCAGCAGACATAGTCTTGACCTTCTCCAAAGCTTCATCCATGGTGGTCTGGTTGTACTCCACACTCGCACTGCCATAACAGAGTATGGAAACACTGTGACTATTCCACTGGCAAAGTATGTATGTATGCATGCATGCATGCATGCATGCGGTACACACACACACACACACACACACACACACACACACACACAGGAAGGGACGATGTAAGCTTTGGACAGAAATGTTTAGACTGAGCACTGTGATGACCATCAGGTCAACTCATTAGAATGTAGTCAAATAATCTTTAAAAATGTGTTAGGGATCAAGGTGGTTCAATAAGTTATTAACTCCTCTGTGAAAAGTCTGTTATTTTATAACTTTGCACCACTGCAGTGCTATCAAACAGTGTCTAGGCTAATAATATTAATAAACAACAATGATAATAATAAAAACAATAATTAGTGAGTGTGTAACTCACGGAAAGATGTGGTCATATTCATTTCCAAAGCCAAATATGTTGAAGTAGCAGCCCATTGGCAAGCTTTTCAGTAGCAGTAGCAGTGTGTCCTACACATTTTGATAGATGGATAGAGACATACAAACACAGCAACATTCTCAAGTGTTCATTTTGACTGTGACAGAGGGATGAAGTCGTCTTGTCTCATCCTGTGACCATGTCTTGTATCAAGCAGGTAAACAATGCAAATGAATGATTGTGTTGATTCTTATTACATGGGGTATATACACACCACTGCCGCTCACCCAGCTTGGCCATTTCGAATCCCAAACAGTTTGAATATAATTTATGAGTGCCAAAAAATGACATGAATTAATACATAATATAAATTCATGTCATTAATATTATTATACTTTTTATTAATTTACACACAAAAAATGTTATGTGTTGAAACCTGGGGCTCATAGTCATACCAAGCAACAAATCAGGTCAAGATTTTCAACTGTAAAATAGAAGGAACAAACAAGCAAGCAGTACCCTGGCACTGCCAATACGATCTGGCCCCCCACGCATGTTGTTCATGGCACAATCCATGCTACCAGAACGATCCACTAAAAACAGGAACTCCCCACATGAAGCCAGTGATGACATCACAGCTTTAGGGAACTCGGGGTACAGGCTCAACATGATCACTGGGTCGCCCATCAAAGAGCCTGGAAGACAGGATAGGGGATGGAGATAGACAGAACACTTTAAAATCAAACCAACAGGGAAGTCACTTTAAAATCAAACCAACAGGGAAGTCCAATTTTATCAGGGGAAGTCAGGGGATTTTACTAAATATGTTACATTTCTCCTTTATTTGTAATGTTCTTTATGTGTGATGTAATAAGCTCCCCAAAAATGTAAATTTAGAACAGCAACATACTCAAATTAAAATAAATAATAATAATAAATAAAATTAAAAAACTAAGAATAATAAAAAGAAAAACAAATAGAGATTACCAGGCTTGGCAGAATCCTTTCCTGCCTCTACTATAGCAGCGGGCTTGTGGGCATCTTTATAATAAACCAACAGTTCCATGTCTCTGTCAAACTTGTGCCCATTACCCAGACGGACCTGGGATCATAGAGGGGGAAAAAATTACAATGGCGGGAAGTAATGGACATGAACAAGGATCACATTTGGAACTACAGTATGCAGGTTGAGGTTAGGTGCTTAGATTAACCACTTATACCCTCCATTCTAAATAACTGCTTTTTTTCGTCTACACCAAATCTCTTTGCTATTTTTGCCGAATGTTCCCCCCAACAGGATGCTGGTGGTGGTTAACTTTGCGTTCTAGCAATGCACATGCATGCAGTGCACTCACACGCAAAACAATGTATTCATTTATTTTAGTGTGCGTTTGCCAGTTGCATCTGCACATACCTAGAATTCCTCCCCTGCATTTACCCATCCTACTAATACTATTAAGGCCCTTATACACGGATCGACTTTTACAACAACATCAACAGACAACACAAACATAAATACCACATCCAACTATGACGGAATGTTTTTTATGGAATTACTTTTCAACAGAAAGGTGAAATTTCAAAGTCAACATTGAAAGCTGACGTTGCTTGTTGATTCATTGTCTTATTCAGGACAATTTGACAATGGCACGGTAAACACTCAGGCACACACATTACCGAGGCCTGGGTCTGCTCTGTGTTGAGGTACTGAAGAGGCTCCAGGGAACAGTTGGACTCTACTTTAGAGACGGGTCGAGTAGAGGTCACTCGGGCAGAAAAGGACAGACTGTAGGGCACTAGAGAAGCTGGAACAGAGGTCACCTGAGGCTGACCACTCCCTCCACTGACACCTTCACTACCTAAGAAAGAGAGGACCCAAGTACCAAATGTAATAAGGGATAGTTCACCCCAAAATGACTTTTTTCCTATCGATTACTCACCCCATGCAGCCTTGAATTCGTGGAGATTCTTTCTGTTTTTGTCGCATTCCTAAGCCAATAATTTGATGACCGGCAGAGTGAGGAGTACTCAAAGAGTCTCCTACCGCAGACTTCGCCGGTCATCAAATTATTGGCTTAGGAATGTGACAAAAACAAATCCATGAATTCAAGGCTTCACAGGGTGTGTAATTGATAGAAAATTAGTCATTTGTTGGGTGACCTATCCCTTTAAAGTACTATTACACACTAAAATAACATTATCTGCCAATTGTCTCTTTTCTTCCACTGCCACCTTCACTACCCCTAAGAAAGAGATGACTGAAGTAGCATAAAATAAAAACAGAAACATTGTTATCAGGGCAACACGCTTGGAATTTCATTACAATATGTAAGATATTATCGAACATTATTTAATTAACAAAGCCATGGTCATTATGGACCAGGTGCACCTTGAAAATAGTAACTTGTGCTTTGGAAGTTGAGTAAGGTGCAAATGGAGAGCAAAAGATTCATACGTTTTTGTGGGGGATTTGTAAAAAAGTGTAATCAAAAGGGTGATACGATTCACTTTTTATAATTTAGCCATTTAGCAGACGTCCGTCATCTAGAGCAACTTACAACGTACAGGTCAGAGTAAGTGCCATGAACAGGTTAGTTAAGGACTTATAGTGCTAAGAGGACAAGTATCATATGCAAAAGGATATAGTAGAGGTTGTCTGTTGTTGTTTTCTACCTTGAGGTTGGTAGCGGGGGTTGAGCACAGCAGGCAGACAGAATCTCAGCCCACCGTCAGCCTCCACAGCCAGCTCAGTAACGTACTCCAGCCTGATGGAGGCGCTCTCCCCTGGAGGCAGACTGCCCACCCTCATCGAGAAAACATCAGGGCTCTGCTCGCTCTCCTCCAATAGGAAGGCCTGCTTGCCTGAGCTCAATGCATCATCATAGTCCTCTTGAGCCTGAGCAATAAATGCATTTAAAGACTTGAGATTCAGTGGGATAAATGAGAATACATGTTTGTTTATCTTAGTGTGTGATTGCCTAAACATGTGATCTGAAGGAAATAGTTCAGGTAAGAATAGCCAATGAGACATAAAAATGTGGTTAGTCGTTGCCAAAAATAAACCTGTTTTTCAGTCTTAAGAGTTGATTGATGGTTGCAAAATACCAAAGAATCCAAGTGTAAACCAGCCCTGAGCATTTCCATTGTTATTCTGACTCATAGTATGAGTCAGAATGGCTCTAGTTAACCATCTGATCATGTTGCAATTCATGGGAGTGGGAGAGATGTCGTCTAAGGAGGAGATATCAGGCTGTTTGAGCATCGAGCTCTATGATTAGACACTTGGCATAGATATAGAACACTATACAAGATCAGTAGTACTCATTGACCTTGATGCCATTATCCTACTGTATGTAAATGTTGTGGAGTCTCGCTCCTATACCCCCGATAAGGTGAGTGTCTCCACATGTTCAATGAACCAGCCTAACCACTACATAAGGCTGTGCAAGAAGTGTTCGTGGTTATAATATCACCCTCTTCCCTACACACCCTATAAATCCCCACTAACACACACACACAATCATTTGCAGACCTCAGAGATTGACATTCACAAATGTATCTGTATTAATAAAGTTCAGTTCAGGTTATAATGTCACAGTTCAGTTTCACACACAGTTCGAGTTAGGTAGGTCCAAGCCCACAACCGTTCCCACAGACTGACGGGTCCCCGTAAACCCGCACAGTACCAGATTGTAACAAAAACCCCTCTGCTCTGCCTCTGTCTTGTCTGCACGTTTGTTACTCACGGCCCGAACATTGTTGGTTAAATCCCCACTCCCCCGAGGGTTTACTCCCGACGATCGCAACGATCCTCAGAGCAAATGCGTCCCCTTAGTGTGATCCTCCAATGAACCTGTATCCTCCGATCTGAGCAACCCGATCCATGCGACAAAACATAACTTTGAGTGGCTACAAACAAACAAACAAAACAAACTGGGTAGCAAACAAAGGCAGCCAGTCCTCACGGAGCTCCGACGAGACGCCAACTCTATTTTGGGTATGCAATTCTCTAAGCCCTTCACCGTCAGCCATGTGAAAAGTTTGGGGAATTGCTGATTTAGAGGCAGGTAGAGTGACGTCATTCCATTCATGAAAGACAGTGCGGCTGGGCACCGTCATGACGTGAATGAACTGAATACACACATAATCATCAGTAGCCGGTAGTGGCGATGCTCCGCTAATCGCCACTGAGTGCTGACTGACCAGCTGGAGACAGCTGCGGTGAATTGATCAGAATTGGTGAATTCTGATCAAATGTTTGACTTTTAAGCTGCTTCACTGTGCCTCATTCATCACTGGCTCTCCGTGCTGGAATAGCGATTGCACTCCACTTGTTCTGTCGCACATTTACTGTGTTTAGTTACGACGATCCCCCCAAATACACTGTCATTTGAACTTTAAACTGCTTTCGTGTCCGTTGGTTTGGGTCAATCTTCACAATGTAAACTGACTCTTTGTAACAGTGTTTGGCCAGGAACAATCTAGATAGAGTATTGAAATATGGATCCAGGTTGTGATAAATTCAAGGAAACAGTCCAAAACCAAGTGGTGACGTGGTAAATGATCAATAACAATCGAGTCATGTGAAAGTAGGTGACCATGGGGCTGAATTCAGGCTGTTTAAAGTCAAGTATTTCCATGTTGGCTCACCTCCTGTTTCTCCTTCACTTCAGCCACAACCTCTGTCTGTCCAATCTTTGCACTGAAATGACAGACTGCAGCATCGCCTGGAAGAGGGAAGACAAAGACAGCCTCTATGGGGCTCGCCTCCTTGTTCTCATACCGCAGAGTGGAGGTCACTGTCGCCACATGGTCCCTCACCTCAACCTCCACCTCAATGCCTTTCAGAGGAACTGACAGTGGAAGAGAGAACAAAAGAGTCACAGAGAGCATAATGGAACGTGGGAGAGAGTAAAAAGAGGAAGGGAGAGATGTTGAAGCTTACATACTTATAGCGCATGGTCAACTCAAGGCAGATGCCCTCCCAAGTGCCTACCCCTGCTTGAGGTTTATTTCATTAACCCATTTAGACCTGAGGCCAATTCTAAAAACGCCTTCTAAATTCTAGTTAGCTGAAAAACGTCACATTTTATTCAAAGAATCTAAACAAATATATATGTGTGTGTGTGTGTGTGTGTGTGTGTGTGTGTGTGTGTGTGTGTGTGTGTGTGTCTTGTCTTCCAGGCACTAAAATAGAACAATAGAATAGGCACCATAATCTGCCTTCTGCATTTAGAGTTATTTAAGATCTCATATTATGATAATTATAATTATTTTTTTAATAAAATAAATTAGAAAAGAGGAACCTGTGTTTATATATAAAACATTTTTTTATGCAAACATATGGCTAGAATGCTATCCTATATTAACTTTTTCTTCCATAAAAATGTAATCTTTAAATCAAATGTGTTTATCAAGTGGCAGAGGCACCACTGAGATTAAATCCTATCATGATAACACATTTCTGTTCTTAATAGGTTAGAAGTCATGTGACGGCCCCTTGGCCTTAGAGCAGTGGCTTATGGCAGGTACACTACACACTGCAGGATATTTGGTCCGATTTTGCTGTCGCCGACCTTTTTTGGCGCTCGCCGACAAAACCTCCCGATCTGACGCAGATCGGCCTTTGATCGGCAAGCTAATGCTCGCTGTGTGTGAAAGGCTCCGCGAGAGGATCTGGCCGCAATTATCCGCTCTGCGACGGCTTTCCGACCGTTTTCAGATAACTACCCTGTTAGATATTCAGCTGTGTCCCAGAGAGGACAGCAATATCGTACAGTATGAAAGGAGCTGCGACCACCTTGCGAGGAGATGCGCAACATATTTTCAGAAGGGGGAGGTCTGCGCCTCTGCGGACAATTAATTATTATTATTAATTTGGGGGTCCTTGCCATGAAAATGTTTGAGAACAACTGGTTCAAAAAACATTAGGAAACGAGGCCAAAAAAGCAACTACACTTTCAAGCAACTTTACAAAAAAACAATCCCAAAGTCGCTTATAATAAGCGGACATGGCAACACTGTCTGTCACTGACCGCTTCAGCGCACTTGACGTGTGTGTGTGTGTGTGTGTGTGTGTGTGTGTGTGTGTGTGTGTGTGTGTGTGTGTGTGTGTGTGTGTGTGTGTGTGTGTGTGTGTGTGTGTGTGGGGTATATCACGGGATACGTCGATTAAAATGAATTGGAATAAACACAAATGCATGTTGTATTGGGTCTGACTCTGGAGATAGCATCCTAGTGAACTATCCTACAGTGTGTAATCCCTGGTCAGGGATCAATCTATAGTGTGAAAACCACAACGATATACAGTATGACAGCCGATTTCAAGAAATAAACTCCTGCAGTGTGTAATCCTTAACGATCAGACGACCCCCGACCACTTTAAAAGTCCTACAGTGTGTACCTGCCCTTACTGTGTCCATGGGTGTTCATGGGATCCTCTGGGGAGAGACTAGTTAGTGGGGAATCCTGTACACCTGGGTGGGGTGATTGCTCACCCTATATAATGGGGCCTGAGTCTACATTTTCTCTCTCAGTCTCTCCCCTTGGTTTGGTTGTTTTGGTTCTTGAGTTGGTTGTTTGCTTACATTGTTTTGAATTCTCATACATTACACTTGCACACATCACTGATATATTGATAACCTACTTTATTAAGTTGATTCCAATTACTTTATTTGCTATTTATTTTTCTAAATAAATGTGTGGTTTTGTCTACCTTTATTCTTGGTCATGACAGTCATTTAACAAACCATGTTTGTGTGTAAGAGTCTCGGTCTTGGAAAGTAGAAGAGTTTTAAGTTTGAAAGTTTTACCTGCTTCATTCTTGCGAGAGACCAGACCACATTCCATAGTGTTGTTTGCACTGTTCATATAGCTTCAACAGAACTTGAAATCTGAAAGCAAAATACATTTCTCTTGAGATAATGAATCTAGAATCTAAATTGTTAATAAACCAGTGAAAGTCATGCCTGTAGCATGTAGTACATTTTCTACACGCCCGGTTACTTATGTCAAAGCTAATTTATCCAGGTCTAAAAATACAGTGTATACATGTTGGCGATTTGCCAATGTATAATTAAAGCCATGCGAATCATTTAGCGAAAGATAAGCTGACCAGTTGTCTAAAATGGTGGCTGTGGAGAAAAGTCAACCAACTGCTGTGGGTTAAATTGAGCCAAAGTTGTCATTATCGTTCTGACACTTGCAAATATTAAAAAGGTTCAGAATATCAAACTTTACTTGGTTGGTTTTATATTGTTTAAAAGTTACCATTAAGAAAGAAGAAAAAAAGAGACAATTTGCAAAAGGCAAATGTGTTTAAACTATGCTCAGGTTTAAACTTGAAAAATGTAATTGTCATGGGTCAGCTACCCCTTGTCTTGGATCAACCTGACTCTTTACTTGGAGAAAATGAGCCACAGGACAACTTTTTTTCAAGTCATATTTGTATGGCCATGTGTCAGATGCATGTACACTAGCCTTGGATCAAGACTATAATAGATGCATTTTATCGATTTTGACATTTGCATATCTATAATAGTCTTAGGCTGCACCCCCCAGAGTGCCCTGGGTCCGCATTACTCAGAGCATCTTTGTGCACTGTATAGTCCATATTTTTCAATAGATGTCATGTGCGTTTTAATCCCGTCTGAACGCCATTCACCCCCTCGTTTACTTCCTGTTTACATTGAGTGTAATTCCGGCTTTCACCTGATGCGCCCCGTCACTACCGCCCATCGAGGAATATACAGGGAACTTCCGACAGAATCTGATACAGACAGGATTAAAACACATATCTATTGAAAAATATAGACTAATACATTGTACACGGGTTAGTGTCGAGTTAACATCCGGGGATCGGGCCTACAGCCTCAGCACTTTGCATGTTATTTTGTACATGTACGGAGAAGTACGTCAGACAAGATAAAATACATCAAAGTTAGTTGCCACAGGGAGGTAAAGATACATTTGCGATGATCATCCCGGAATATATTATTCGGATGTAGTCGTAGACATTCCAAAGAGCATAACAATCATTACTAGTTTTGTCATCATCACTACAGTACCGTGTTCCTACAAAACCCTATCCCTGAAACATTACTGTCATTTAACAGTCATGGATGAACTTCAACCGGGTGCGTTTTCTCCATTTACAGCCCGCACATCTACATAAACGTTCAGATTTCAAATATAAAGTGCTTACCACATGACCACGGATATTACAATTATGTTCGGGCCATCAGAAGTACCCGTATCTTCCGTAGTGTTCAATAAAAAGCATTTTAATCCAAACGGTGGCCATTTCTCCGCATTTCCTCCACGCGTTAAACTACGCAACCCTATCGGTTGAGGTGTACTGCACTCTGATACATTAAAACTATGAGAAAACGGCCATCGATCGGATTAAAATGTTTTTTTATTGAACAATACGGCAGATACGGGTACTTCCGAGGGCCCGTACATAATCGCAACGTCCGTGGCCATGGGGTAAGCACTTAATATTTGAAATCCGAACGTATATGTAGATGTACGTGAGGAAAGTGCAAACACCAGGTTGAAGTTCATCCATGACGGTCATGACAGACGACCGTCGTGTGATCCATGGCTGCATATGTGTAGCACTACTGTAACTAAACTATTTACATTATCATGTACGTCCAAAATAGGCGAAATCAAATTAGACCTACCGTGTACAAAGCGATAGGATTAGTTTGAAACGATGTTGGCAAGACTTCAGTTTTGACGAGCAGTCTGCACGAAGAGCCCCACTTAAATGGGTAGAATGTTTGTCAAATTATCCCCACGCCCAGTTTTAATGCCCACGCCCCACACAAAACGTCCTTGTTTATTGCAAGGAAGATATAACGAAGGAATCATACCAATTCTTTGAGACACACATCCGGGTTTTTGACAAGCGCACCTTTGTTTGGCCCGCATCTAGAATAAAAAAGAAGGATGGATTACAGGGGCGTGTCCCAGCGTAGTACCGGGGTATTGCACATGCGCAGTAAAATCCTGCCTGAACATACAAAAAGGCTCAGTAGATGGCAGCGTGTGACCCTTAAACGGTAGTGTTTGTTTTGTGTCACTTCAGTAGCCACGGAGACCTGTAGCGGAGCAGATAAGTGCTACGATCTTTCAATTTATGATAAAAGCGTGAAAATTGGCGTGAGCAGTCTCCATGGGTCACTTGACAAGAATATTGTCTGAGCCATTTGTAATTTCAAGATGGCGGCCATTTTTCAAGATGGCCGACACCTTAGTGGGCAGTTAAGTGATATGATGGTTTATTTGGTGATACAAGCATGAAAATTGGCATGAGCAGTCTCTGTGGGTCACTTGACAATAGGCCACCCACAGCTATTTGAAATTTCAAGATGGCGGCCATTTTTCAAGATGGCCAACACTTTAGTGGAGCAATTAAGTTATATAATGGTTTATTTGGTGATACAAGCATGAACATTGGCATGAGCAGTCTCTCTGGGTCACTTGACAATAGGCCACCCACAGCTACTTCAAATTTCAAGATGGCAGACATTTTTCAAGATGGCCAACACTTTAGGGGAGCAATTAAGTTATATAATGGTTTATTTGGTGATACAAGCATTACATTTGGCATGAGCAGTCTCTAAGGGTTGCTTGACAAGAAAACACTCCCAGCCACTTGAAATTTCTATTTTCAAGATGGTCGCCCCCTGGATCCTCAAAAGATACATTTTCTCATAGAAATCCACGTTTTTTTTTTTCATTAAGGACGATTATTATTATTATTATTACCCTTATGCTAAAACAGTTGTGTTGATTTGTTGATCATAGATAGATTAGATAAGAGTGAATATCTGCACTACCAGGGCACACTGGTGATATATCACTGCTGTTAAACCTCAGAGTGGGGTTCAATGTCAGCTAATTGAAAGTTAGTATCCCAAATGCTGTCTAATTTACCCCAAAACAGTTAGATAGCCGCACCTGAATTGACAGGTTGTGCCAGCGCGGGAGAGCCGAGCCAAGGTTAATGGGGTTTTAATTAACCGGATGGTGTACAGATCGCATGGGATTTAAATGGCATTGGATGAACGATCGGACTAAGTGTTGGGTTAAGGCACAAACTTAGTTGTATCCCATACATCAAAGTGCTTGGTAAATGGTGGTAAAAGGATAAACCCTCTGCCTCTGCCTATGCTGCAGACATGGCAGAAGCCATCATAACAGTTGTGAAAACTAACTGGGACAGATGTTTCATTTGTCAGCAGGTCACCAAGGAAAAACCCATTCAGCCAAGTTTATTCAACAGAGAGCACGATCGTACTGGTCATGATACCATTGCAAGAAATGTTCTTACTTAGTCCAACCCGACTAGATGAAGGTGATGGCATAGAAAGCACATTGACAAGAAACAGAGAAACATATCATTCAAGCTGTTCAACAACACAGAGCTGGAAAGGGGCCAAAAGAGAGCATCTACATCTGCTGAAGACACTGAAGATACCAAAGATATCCATGTCAAGAGACTAAGAAGATCTAATGTATGACCGGTCCAGTGATGTCACAACTGTGAACGAGGCCAGGCTTGATCTCTTTGCCAGAAAGCAAAGACGATATGACTTGATCCTGCCAACTCAAGCAGCACTCAAAGAGCATGCCAAACGTGCTTCTTATGAGGCTGGATACGTATGGGACAGGCATTGAAGCGACCTCCACAAATGCCGAGCCCATCTGACTGGGGATGGGTGGAACAGGACGAGAAGTGAAAAGTCTTCTGGACTCCACTTCCACCTATTGCGGAGAGTTGTTGGGAGTTGACCAAATGTGGGTGCACCAAGGCATGTACTGGAAGGTGTAAGTGCTTCAGATATGGACCCAGTTTCACGTAATTGCCCCTGCTAGAACCTATTTGCATGTTTATTTTGCCAGAGTTATTCCCTGTTGTCCTCTGTGTTTTCAAGTGTAGGCCTATGGCTCGGCTTCCCCTCGCCACATCGGCGCATCATGTTTTACTTTGTATCTAGTCTATTACTGTGTCATTTTCAGTTGTTACTTTGTAACATTGCTTCCACTACCTTCCACTGCCATATCTAACAGTGAAGCACATTTTCAGTTTAGTTCCTTAGTATAGTTTGTCATGGTTCCGTGGCTATTGCCATTCAGTGTTAGCCATTGCTCATAATTTTGGAGCACTGTCCGTTCAGCACCACAACTGTGCTTATCAGCACCACAACTGTGCTTATTAGCACCACAACTGTGTTAATTTATTCATCTTATTTTTTGTTTCCCCACCCCTTAGTATCTATTTGACACATGTAATGGCTGTTAGTTTAAAAAAAAAAAAAGATATATATTATCCTCCCTTGTGACTGTTACCTTGTCGTGGTAAGGGAGCTTGTGTAAGCCTACCTCAGTGAACCCTGAGAGCTATGCCGGTGGGAGGCAACTCCTGACAGGTTTTACCAAACTGGACAGCTTGTGGGCGAGGAGTCAGACAAAACACAGTCAAACAACCTCTCTTGACAGAGCTTTTTGAGGAACCCAATACATTTCTATGAGAAAAGGTATCATTTAAGGATCCACATGGCGGACGGCAGACATCTTGAAATTTCAAGTGGCTGTGGGCGGTTTCTTGTCAAATTACCTTTTGAGACGGCTCATGGCAATTTTCATGCTTGTATCACCAACTAAATGATTTCTTAAGCTTAACTGCTCCACTAAGGTGGTGGCCATCTTGAAAAATGGCCGCCATTTTGAAATTTCAAGTAGCTGTGGGTGACTTATTGTCAAATGACCCACAGAGACTGCTCATGCCAATTTTCATACTTGTATCACCAAATGAACCATTATATAACTTAAATGCTCCACTAAAGTGTCGGCCATCTTGAAAAATGGCCGCCATCTTGAAATTTCAAGTAGCTGTGGGTGGCTTATTGTCAAGTGACCCACAGAGACTGCTCATGCCAATTTTCATGCTTGTATCACCAAATAAACCATCATATCACTTAACTGCCCACTAAGGTATCGGCCATCTTGAAAAATGGCCGCCATCTTGAAATTACAAATGGCTCAGACAATATTCTTGTCAAGTGACCCATGGAGACTGCTCATGCCAATTTTCACGCTTTTATCATCAACTGAAAGATTCTGCCAGAAAAAAGCATTTAGCCGCTCCACTACTGCTGAAGATCTTTATTTGCTGAAATTAAATGTTAATATGGCCAAAACAAGTAGGCCTATTTAGTGCCATAATAGGCACAATTGTGTGGCATATCACTGAATGAATATTAGCCCAAAGTTATAGAAATCATTAAAATTCTCATCTACTGATGCTTTACTGTCAGGTATTTTGTGCAAATTGAAGTGCTCGAGATTCAGATGTGCTGTAGTGTGGTAATAAACAGCATCGTTTTTAATTACACAATAACCATGACCATACATATAAATAGAAATACTTTTAAATAGGAAAATGTTATTGCTCCGAAATTGCA
This sequence comes from Gymnoscopelus microlampas, assembly GCF_963454915.1. NCBI lineage: Eukaryota > Metazoa > Chordata > Actinopteri > Myctophiformes > Myctophidae > Gymnoscopelus > Gymnoscopelus microlampas. The sequence continues at coordinate 31,375,153 of NC_139945.1, forward strand.
TTTGGAACTACATACAGAGTATGACAACTAGTGTAGGCTACTTTATTGGATTTGTAGCCCACATATTAAGACTATATTTGGAGTCGCTGCATAGAAGAGATTAGGTAAAAAAAAAATATATATATATATATATATATATATATATATATATATATATGTGGCCTATGCGTTTAGATATGCTCACAGTATAAAAACTTATATTCGTCTTCAAAATGTATTTTTATTTGTTGATTGTGAACACCACATTATATTAATAACTTGGATATGGGGGTTTATGTCACTTTGTTGTTGTTCTTTATAACTATGTAAGTCATTTAGTCCACTTGTGTATTAGAATTACAAACCTCCAGCTGTTTAGGTGCTGAGTGGAGAGAACAACAAACACACACCTCGACTGACTGAGAAGGGATCCCGGGGGTTTTTATGTAGCGCCTCTGCTGGAACACTCCGTCGTGCACTTCCTGATAACACTGCGCATGTGCAATACCCCGGTACTACGCTGGGACACGCCCCTGTAATCCATCCTTCTTTTTTATTCTAGGCCCGCATGCGGTACAGCTGACGGTTTTGCGGGCGGCGGGCCCATAGGCGCAGTAGGCACATACATGCGTAGGCGGTCCAAACAAAGGCATCACGTGACGTCCCTTTCACCTATTCGCTCATACTAGGACATGACGTATGTGTAGGCAGAAGAATACGGAAGGAACCATAGGAAGGAACAGCCATCTCCTCCTTACCCTATCCCTAACATACCATGTTAAATGTACTGTACTGATATGTACCCAGTGGTGGAAAAAGCATTTTTTTTACTTCAGTAAAAGTATCAATACTGCAATGTAGAAATACTCTGTTAAAAGTAAAAGTCAGGAATTAAAAATTCACTTGAGTAAACGTACAAAAGTATTGGTATCAAATTTCAAAATGTACTTAAAGTACCAAAAGTAGAAAGTACTCATTATGTATGCAGTATGTCCAATTTCACAAGTTTTCAAATGTGTAAATTGTATAAACATCTTTTGCCGATCTACAAGTTCACAATGCGTCGCACTGTGAGCTTGTAGATCTGCTATTTTAAACTGGCCGAAATGTATATAGGGCTGAAGTGGGTAATGTAAGTTTTGTAATAATAATCAAAATCTACAAAGATCAAACATTGGAATATGAAAACTAAAACTTTAATTGCCAAGAATAAGGTTCATACAAGGACTTTGCTTTGGCCTGTGGTATAATCATAACCCAACATTAAACAAAAACAAGCATCAAACATTATATAAATCACAATCAATGGTGCACTGAAGACGACACATATTTCCATACCTAAATTATTACCACAATACCATCAAGGAACCAAATGTAAACATTTCAACAACTATTAAGGTGCATACAAGGACTTTGCTTTGGCCTGTGGCACAATAACCCAAAATTAAACAAAAACAACCATCAAACATTTGAATAACTATTGTAAATTGGTGAATAAACAAGTCCAACGTGCACAAACATCTTTGGCATTAGCGTGACATTCTATATCCTTCAATTAGTGCAATACATTCATTGCATATTAAATACACACCGATATGCATATTCTCTTTTTAAGCTCGCTATTTAGAAATCTGAAACGTTTCAAGGATTAGTTACAAACTTTGTGCCCATTACCTGCCATTTAGAACTTTTCAAGGATTTTTTATTGATTTATGTTTGTGCCCATTAACTGTTTATGAATTTGGTCTTCTAATTTAGCAGCTATTTTTATGAAGTTCTACTTTCTGGAATAACATAATAGGCAAAACATACAATGGCAGGATACACAAGTGCAGCTTTATATTTTCTCCTTGGCCATTCTGAATCAATGCAGGCATGTGAATGGAGTGCAAATAAGGATGTGCCAACTCTTTTTTCGTATTGTGAAAAGTGCATTAGTCAATTATGTTGTCAGAAGTTTAACAGCAATCAAAAGTAATTATATTGTGAAACCATCACTGTACAATGCTAATGCAGTGGATTAAATGTTTGAAGGGAATGGTGTAAGGCTGGAAAAGGTTCACGTTGACAGAAACGTAAGAATAAGCCAGACATAATATTCTATTCCTTGTTCGAACCCCGCTGGTGGATAGGCAAGATGGAGAAACAGGCAGGATGTACCTCTCACAGCCCCAGGGCATCTTTCTGCACCTTGCTGCCCAACAGGGTATTTCCAGCCTCAATGCACTCCATCAGATTTGGGACTGAAATGTCAATAGAGAGTACATACTCAGTGGTGTAAAAAGTACTCAAATGTTTTACTTAAGTAAAAGTATCAATACTGCAATGCAGAAGTACTCTGTTACAAGTAAAAGTCCGGAATTAAACATTTACTTGAGTAAAAGTACAAAAGTATTGGTACCAAAAGTAAAAGCACTAAAATGTTTGAAAATAGCCAATCTACAAGCTGACGACGCGTTGTGAGCTTGTAGATCGGCTATTTTTTAAATAGCCTAATTATAAAATAAGGCTAACGTGGTTAATGTATGTTTTATAATGCAATCATTTATATCTGCAAAGTAACTAGTAACTATAGTTTTCAAATAGTTGTAGTGGAGTAAAAGTACAGTAATTGCCTCTGAGATGTAGTGGAGTAGAAGTAAAAGTATAGACAATTGGAAATACTCCAGTAAAGCAAAATAACCTCAAAATTGCACTTAAGTACAGTACTTGAGTAAATGTACTTGTATGTGTATGTACAGTTAAATAGATGCAGTTGTACAGGCTTAAACCGTTAAATAGATGCAGTTGTACAGGCTTAAACCATGTTCATTGTAATCAGTTTGATTTTGTTGCTCATTTATTTTCACCCCCGCTTTCTAAGTTTGGCTGTAAGGTGGCTTTCCAAAATTCATACAGTATTAAAGTTGTGCTTACAAACAAATACTAGAATGCACAAATGTCAGGCACAGGACGTTAATGAGCACAGAAAAACACCAGCGTTCATTTCACCTTTTTGAGCATGGACCCAGGATACCGCCTTCATAGCCAGAAGCTGCCACTCATCCTGGGCTTCCATCTTGAAACCATGGAGCCAGATCAAAGCCAACACAGTGGTCCACACTTCCTGGTTCACCTGATAAATCAAAATCATCCAAGAATTACGCAAAAGTAATTTCAATGCCATTACAGGAACGACAGAACTGCTTCATAAAAGTGTCTGTCTGTCTGTCTGTCTGTCTGTCTGTCTGTCTGTCTGTCTGTCTGTCTGTCTGTCTGTCTGTCTGTCTGTCTGTCTGTCTGTCTGTCTGTCTGTCTGTCTGTCTGTCTGTCTGTCTGTCTGTCTGTCTGTCTGTCTCTGTCTGTCTGTCTGTCTGTCTGTCTGTCTGTCTGTCTGTCTGTCTGTCTGTGTGTGTGTGTGTGTGTGTGTGTGTGTGTGTGTGTGTGTGCTTGTGTGTGTCCTCAAATGCCTAGTCTCACATGCTTTAAACACCTCTGGCATTAGCATTATGTACTGTACCCGTTCCATTAATCTAATGTGGGAACAGTCACCATACGGTACTTCTTCATAAAGGACCTCAATGGGGGAAGGACTGTTTATGTGACTTATTTTTATCCAACAATGTCCCCCCCCCCCCCCCCCCCCCCCCCCATTAATCACAATGAACACATACAAATCCCTCCAATGCATTCCCTTTTTCCAAATAACAGGATATACAAAAAAGATAACTGTGAAGTCTCTCCTCATCCAATAACAGCCTGGGACCACTTGAAACATTATCACTTTTCACGGCTTTATCACAGGTCCAATCATAACCCAGTTATTGGGCTTGGCACGAATGCCTCTTTCAACCATAGTTAGATAGTTCCAGATGATTATCGATAAATGTCGGCAAACATCTCATGAATACTGGCTGTAGTTGACCAGCATTTTCACTGAATAAATGAAAACAAAACAATGTGTTTGCATGAATAAGTTTCACCTAAATTGCTGCGTTAGCTTCACAATATCATGATGGCACGCATAATGTTAGTTAGAGCCATTAGATGAAAGCCAGATTTTAAAATGTGCATTTGATGGAGCCCGGAGCTTGCCAATCACAATGCGGGACAGGGTCTCAATTTTTCAGACGCATGAAAAGGAAATGCGGGAATATCTGGTCACCCTAGTGTTGATCGATATTCAATATAACCATACGTCATGCAGCCGCCTCCACACTCAAACCCCTGGACTCAGTCTACCACTCAGCTCTGAGGTTTATTACTGGTGACAGCTACAACACTCACCACTGTGCCCTGCATGATAAGGTGGGCTGGGCTTCTCTGACTGAGAGGCGCAATAATCATTGGCACCTCTTTATTTATAAAGCCCTTATTGGAAAATTACCACCTTATATCTCATCCATGCTACGTCAGAAACCTAGTCACATTCAAACTCGCTCTGGCGATTGGCTAGTCCTTTTGGTTCCTTTTGCCAGTTCGGAAGTTTCAGCTTTGGTGCACCTGATTCCTGGAGCCTCTTGCAACAAGAGCTGAAATTGAATACCATAGCTATGGTATATCTATTGGCCATTTTAAGAACTTATATAAGAACCGCACATTACCTGTATGCAACTGTTTTAACTGATTGCTGTCAACATGCAACTGTTTTAACTGTTTGTTAACATTATCGTTTTTCTTGTTGTTCTTATGTTATATATATGTGTGTGTAATCTTGGCATCATTGTAAATGAGGGTCTACCTCAATGATCTCTCCGAGAATCTTAAATAAAGGTTGAATGAATGAACTTGACTTGACAGTGACTGACCTGTGCAGGCATTGACTTTTCCACTTGGTCTTTGCTCTTCCCCAGTACATTTTCCAGGGTTGATGTCTGAGTCCAGGAGCCAGAGGCTTTCTGGAGGGAAATCAACTGCAGCAATGTGTCTCTGGGTGGCTGAAGAGGCCTAGGCTCAGGGTCTGCAGCTAAACAGTCAACGTAATCTAACATATTGGATGCTGTAGAGAAAATAGAAGAACATCAAAGACACAAGTTTCTATGTGTATTAGCAATCATTATAACTGCAGCGAGAATAGTTTCTCTATCTGTTGATGGTAATTAAGATAGATGCCTCTGGATTGAATATGGTTTATTTGCTGTAGTTTCTTGTCTTTACATTTGTATTCATGAAACCTTGCCATAAAAATTAAGTTTATGATTAGTATTGCGGGAAGAATGAAGCCGGTTGAAATCCTGTGAAAACTGACTCACACAACTCAATTCATTGCACTTTGCTGGCAAGTTAACGAGTTTCAATTAATATTAGGAAATAAACGGTTTGTCATTTCATTTCACACTGTCATATTACATCATTAACATAATTTGCCGAACGTGAAGTACAAAATGATTATAATACCACTGAAAACAAGTCAATGGTGTAGCAATGGACTTCATGTATTTTCGTGACTGGAACTGATGTAAAAAAAATTGATTGCCGTCAGAGAAGACTACCGGTATATGACTATATGAGGAATTGGCATAACAACTACATTGGGAGAAGACAAAAATCTGACTTTTCCTAAAAAGACAGTTTTTGGATCCCTGATATAAATGAACTCTATTAGCGTATTCGCTAAAAATAACATAAAATTACTACTTACTTCCTCCTCCTCCTCCTCCTCCACCTCCAGGACATCTTGCTCTAGAAAATGATAATCCTCCTCCTTTTCCACATCTTGCTTTAGATGAAAATGAGAATTAAAACGACAATTAAAATCTGTACCAAAAAACGCAGTAGCCAAACTGTTCTTTCCATTTATTTTGCAAAGTTCTCTTCGATTCATAAATTCCTATAAATAAAAATAAAAAGTGTGGAGCAGAGGAGGTCACAAAGAGGAATCCAAAGATAGAAGTAGTTTATTACTATCCTGCATGCATGTTACAAGGCCGTTCACACAGGAAGCCGACAGGTGGCAAGTGCTTTGCCACTTTTCAGAATTCTGGGGTGGCGGTGAGCGTAGCAGTGGTGGAAAAAGTACTCAAATGTTTTACTTAAGTAAAAGTATCAATACTGCAATGTAGAAGTACTCTGTTACAAGTAAAAGTCCGGAATTCAAAATTTACTTGAGTAAAAGTATTGGTATCAAAATGTACTTAAAGTAAAAACGCGATGCGACGCGTTGTGAGCTTGTAGATGGGCTATTTTCAAATAGCCTGTATAAAATAGGCCTGAAGTGGTTAATGTATGTTTTATAACGTAATCATTTATATCTGCAAAGTAACTAGTAACTAAAGTTTTCAAATAATTGTAGTGGAGTAAAAGTACAATATTTGCCTCTGAGATGTAGTAGAGTAGAAGTAAAAGTATAGACAATTGGAAATACTCCACTACATCTCAGAGGCAAATATTGTACATTTACTCCACTACAATTACATTTAAAAAAATATATTAACCACTTTAGCCCTTTTTTATACCTAGGCCATTTGAAAAACGCGTTGTGAGCTTGTAGCTCTGCTATTTTCAAACATTTTAGTACTTTTACTTTTGGTACTTTAAGTACATTTTGATACCAATACTTTTGTACTTTTACTCAAGTACATTTTGAATTCCGGACTGTTACTTCCGAGTACGTCTACATTGCAGTATTGATACTTTGATTTAAGTAAAACATTTGAGTACTTTTTCCACCAATGGTGAAACATCAGATTTCAACTGGAGCTACAGGGTTTGTAACAAATACACTCTACTATATTGATCTACCTTACCAGGCAGAGAGCTAGCTCGCTATGTTAAGGGTGTAGCATCCCGGGCATTTGGTTAAAATGAGGAATGACAGTATGCCCCCTGGGCTCAGGAAGTGAATTTATGATGTTGTTTACGTAATCATTTTGAATATGTAAATGTAGTGTTGTGTCATTGTGTTCATTTGGTGTTTTATGTTGATATATGTGTTTGGTGTACCACCAAGACTGTGATGTCTGCCTGTTCTGATCACCCCCTCAGGTCATTGCAATAATGTATTGGCAGCACAAAGATGGCTGCCAACATACAGTATATTATCTCTGCTTGTGCTGATGGTGACGGCAAGGCGCTGGGCAACATATCCGCATCCTATGCGAACTCCTTTAGCCTACATAAATAACAATAGCATGCTCAAACTATGACAATGCATACATCCCACATCGTTAATTGATAACCCAATGGAATAAAACTACTATATAAAGGCCAGGAAGTGAATACAAGTTAGGAAATAAAATGTACACTGGAAATGTCAACTCAATCCATTGCACTTTACTGGCAAATTAATTGATTTCAGTTAATATAAGGAAATACATGGTTTGTCATTTAATTTCACACTGTGATGCATCATTATCACAATTTGCTGCATATGAACGGTTTTAAAACTTGTGAACTCAGTCATAATTGTATTTCATTATTGACCATCTCAAACTAGAGTAGTAGTGTACATCTATTGAAGCCAAACACTTAATCAGTTATGGTGGGGATAAATACCAAACATAATACCTAGTCCTCCTCCTCCTCCTCCTTCTCCTCCTCCTCCTGTTAAAGAAATATAAAAAAAACAGGAGCATCAAGTGTATTATTGTAAGACCATTAAAAACAAACTAGGAAATAAAGAGCATTAAAAGAATGAGGTCCCCATTTTGCAAGTACAAGTAAGTCTAAAGTCTTTTCTCTCAAGTGCCGAGTCAAGTCCCAAGTCACGACTGACAATTCCCAAGCAAAGTCTAAGTCTAAGTCCTAAGCTTGTTGGAAGGTATCAAATGACTTGAAAATATTTGAAGTCTCAAGTCAAGAGAAGAAGTCATTGGCGTCATTCCAAGTCTCGAGTCCACACCTCTGGGTACTACTGATATGAAAATCACACACACCCGTGACCCTACTGTGCCCATCCTCCCATATCGGCAGACAGCAAGTACCCAAAACACCACACACATGCAGGTGAGAAAAAGCTTACACTCTGGAAAATATCAATTCAGAAATGAGTTGTGCCTCATGCCATTACACCTTCCCAAAAAAGGGTCATGTAATGACTGCCATGTCTCATAAGCCAAATTCTAATAGTACAATTTCTGCCTTCTCGCCTCATCCGTCCTTCATCCTCCAGCATGGTGGTGTTACGGTGAAATTGGTGGCCTGCTGAAATATGTGCCCTTCTTGTGGACTTCACATAATGTCGATGTCCGAACATAAATCACTGCTGTTTGTTAATCAACAGGGTTAAACCTAGAGATATTTAGGCCACATATTGCAAGACGTGGAGAAGATGTGAAGTCCACAAGATGTTCACACATCCATGCTGGATGACGTTTGACAGAGGAGGCGAGGGGTCCACAATGTTAGTATTGGAATATGGCTACAGTATTCTTAATTAACACTGACATGGAGGCCACTTTGCTCATGACCAGGCAAGACATGAACGAACACAGGTCACTCTATAACAAGGGATATCTCAAAATCAGATTTTCCAGAGATCACAAAATGCTCAATCTCAATCAAGGCAAATCGTTTGAAAACGATAAATATCACTGCCATCAAATAATAAACTCTGAGAACCCCTGAAATAGACATATTCATTTTCGTCTGCAACATGAATCCCCACATTTTCTTGATCACATTCTACCATGTATTCAAATATTTAAAAAATCCAACCAACCATCGCATTTAGGAGATATGCGAGCTTTGCTGCGACTCTTGGGGGCATGACAACGTAGGCCTACTGTGGAAATGACAAAGTTCCAGTTTACAGTTTAAAGTTCACAGGGGACTTGAATTACTTTAAGCTTGAACTACTTGAATTTCACCCATATTAAATTAGGTCTTAAAAAATACTCTTTCTATATCTTGCTCAATATATAAAAAATACAGCTGTAGGCCTATTGTTTTTTTTTTCTTTTACCTGATGTCACCATCCGAGCTCCTGGTCCACATTGCGGACTGGCCATGAAGCCATACATCACTATGACAGGGATAGCATAACATAGTTAGTGAATTCCAGTGGAAGTTACTTCAATACAGACAAAACAGCAGCTAATTACTGCATATTGCTGTGCTAAACCCTAAAGGGTTTATTTGTAAGAAATAAAATCAAATGAAATCTGGTTTGAAATGACCAAACCTGCCTACCGATGAATTCACTGCTAGTCAGGTTTCTGAACTGTTCTCCTTTACGGTAATTTATCTATTAACACATTGAGTGCCAAAACCGTGAATCTCCGGTTATGCAAATACACTCGTTGAGTGCCATAACCAGGAATCTTCGTGAGGAGATTTATTTATTTATTTATTTTTCCACACGGGGCGCTCTAACGCAACTTTGGGATGATGCACGGAGTCTCTAAAATGTACCTACCTCCCGTCCTCTTCGATTATAAATCCTTGAGAAAAAAGCTTCATATCTTCATATCTTTTTTACCGTGGTGGAAACAAGCCGTTTTCGATGGGTGATCACTCTGCAATGGTGGATCGCGTTAGAAATATTGTTCCAGGCGATAGTCAGGACCCTCGACCATCGTGCACGCACCCCTTGTTTACATCTGCGTCCTCGTTGTTGCGTCTACAGGCTACAGCCCTAAACAGCACAGCGTAAATGGTAACAATGCCAGCACTAGATGTACCCTATTTAAAAAAAAACTCTGGCACTAAATGTGTTAATGCACTAAAATGCGCGCGAGTGTGTGTGTGTGTGTGTGTGTGTGTGTGTGTGTGTGTGTGTGTGTGTGTGTGTGTGTTGTCCAAGCTGGTCGCAGTGCACCAGCTTGGACAACTCGTGCACAGTTAACTCCATACCAGCCCACAGAAACACCTTAAAACTAAATTTATGTTAACACATTTTTACAGATGTCCACTTACTTGGTACTGGAACATTTCTGCGTAACAGAGGTCCTTGTACAGCCTCCCCACTTCCTTTGTTGACAGCGATGAAGGCAGTGAAGGCACTGCTCACTCCTGATTGGATGCTGAGTTCCACCACCTTCTTCTTCACCGCTTCATCCTGCTGCCCTCGCTTGTCTCTCTGTTCCAGCTCCAGGGAGCGAATCAGGGTCCGAGCTCCCAACCTGTGGACTGTCAGTCTGCACACAGGAGAGCAGAGGTGTAATGTTTTTAATGTCTTTAATAAGAAAGACTTTAGAAAAGCTGAGAGGGAGACATCATAGGGTAAAGGAGAGAAGGCTCTGGATGGACTCATTTAACACATTTTAAAAAATATATATATGAAAAACTAGTCAGATCAGTAGTCGAAATGGCAAATGTCGTCCATTAAAGTATTTTTAACTGAAGTAGCATTTGTATTTGAAACTTTGAATTTGATTTAAAAAACATCACATGAGGTGCGTTAGTAATCTGTAAATTCCACAAAACTGTATGTGTGCGCATGTATGTGTAAGTGCGTGTGTGTGTGTGTGTGTTTGTTTGTGTCTCTCTGTCTGTCCTTTACATGTCTCGAGAGCCAACCAACCAATTGCCTTCACATTTGGCGAGTGTATTGTTGACGACCCAAGGAAGTACTATGTAAAAATAAATAAATACATGAAATAAATAGCCATGATGCGAAATGACAGCAGCACAAAATCAACACGTCATACTGTATATGACTGACATCATAGTCTGGGTTTCAAGTACTCAACAGGTGCTACACTAGTAGCTCCTCAAGATGCAATTCAAACCATATTGGGATGTTTTCAATCATTAGCATAACTGTTATCCACCTCCACGTTTGACATCTTCATTTCTTGTGCGTGTATGCAATATTTAATGGAAGTATATTTTGCACATCCAGCTGGAATGTAGGGTCCAGGCAGTATTTAGAGAAGTTGTGCTAGTGAAAAATGAATAACATTTTCTAAATTGAAAATCCCACAGAGTACAACTGGGATTCTCTGCTGGAACTGTTACCTCCACGTCACGACCCGACTTCAGATAAGTGATAGAAGATGGATGGCTGGATAAAATAGATGCAAATCTATCTATTAAACAAATGAAGAATTTCTCTACTGAAAGAGAAGAGCTTGCTTTACCCAGTGCCCTCTGTTGGTTTGAGACTGAAGTGGAGCTGGTACTTAAAAGGTTGGTCTGCCAGCCTGTACTTCACTTTCACACTACCTTCACTGGCACTTGAACTCTGACAGAAAAAGAGGCAATGGGATAAAGTGTTAAAAAACCATGCAGGGACATAATGTATATACTTACTACCGGCCCACTCAACATACTTATTCTCAGGTAACAAGACCTTTTGTTGCTTCATTTTAATAATGAAATTTGATTAAAACAAATGTATGGATTTGTTTTACAATGCTGTATTTTACATAAACACATGTCTATAAAACACCAATCAAGGCATCAAACATATTTTTCTACAATGATCTGAAACAAAGGAATGCGGGCTAGAATTGTATTTCTCTGATGGAAGT